>NC_080754.1:26663493-26988990 GCF_020826845.1 Diceros bicornis minor
TGAAGAGTAGATGTTGAATTTTACCAAATGCCTTTTCTGCGTCTATTGTGTTGATCATATGGTTTTTCTCCTTTTGCCTTTATTAATGTGATGAATTCTATTCATAGATTTCTAACACTAAACTATTCTCGCATTCCTGGAATAATCCCAACTTAGTGATGACGTTCTTTCTGGGTCTTGTGTGACTTCAGTAGCCTTTTGTGAACGTAGGGAATGTATCTTATTCACTCATCTTTTTTTGTGTCTTCTTACAGGCAATTTTTCAGTGATGTCATTACAGATACCATGCAGGAGCTGCAAAAGTCGGGCACTTTCACCACTCTCCTGAAAGCTTTGAGCAAAGAGAGGGAAAACAAAATGCATTTCTATGATATCGTTGCCAGGTCAGAGTAATATTAGGTTTCTTTGCTTTGTTGTATTTTAAAGTGCTATAAAACTCTTACGAGAAGCCACTGATTTCTAAAGCATATCAAATTTGTGCTTTCCAGGGAAGATAACCAGAAGGCAGAAATTTGGGTTCTCTTCCTGGTTCAGCTGGGACAATAACTCAGAGGTTTGGGCTTCAGTTATCTGTATCTACAATATATCAAGAATATCCTGGGCCGGTCTGGTGGCGCAGCAGTTAAGTTTGCATGCTCCGCTTCGGCAGCCCAAGGGTTTGCAGGTTCGGATCCCGGGCGCACACGATGCACCGCTTGTCAAGCCATGCTGTGGCGGCGTCCCATATAAAGTAGAGGAAGATGGGCATGGATGTTAGCCCAGGGCCAGTCTTCCTGATCAAAAAAGAGGAGGATTGGCAACAGATGTTAGCTCAGGGCTAATCTTCCTCACAGAAAAAAAAAAAAAGAATATTCTTCCTCTCCTACAGTAGTCTTTCTTAAGGCTGAGTTCACTGAAAATCCTGGAGCAATAACAAGTGATAATGAAAAGCATGCCAAAGGAAGTTTTCTTTTCCAGAGCCTTTCAACTAATTTCAAAGATTTTCATACCTTAAGAAATTCAGCACAATCAAAATGGTTTGGGACCAAGATAAAATTCTCTTTATATGAACCCTGAATAGTCAGAATGAGAAAGTGTTTATCTTGTCTGCGTAGGTGGAATTGTTTTTCCTTGAGTTTTTTCCTCTTCCTTTGTTTCTTAGTATTGGTAATGAATTCTGTACTAGAGTTATTAAAGCATGGAAAGCGCTTAGGATAGTTCCTGGCACATTGTAAGTGCCTAACAGCAATACTAGCTCCTATTATAGACCTAACATTCATTACTGGCAAGGAAGCAAGGAAATGAGCACTTATGTACATTAGTGGTGGGAGAATGAATTGGTATAACTTTTTGAAAAGTGATTTATCTATGAAAATAAAAATATATACACCTAATTTAAATGTTATAATATTCACTATTATATATGTACTATTCCATAATTTATTTAACCATTAGTTTGAACATTTACATTGTTTCCAAATTTTTGCTATAGCAAATAATGTGTCAGTGTATATCTTTGTACATAAATATACACCAGCAAATGTCTGAATCTGTTATTATTGCATTAGGTTGAGTCACTATATATAGAATTACAGAATCAAATAGATAGTTTATAGTTTAATGAATGATATTATGAAGCTATTTAAAGTATTGTTTACAAAGTTGTAATAACATGGGGGAAACGTTTATGTCACAATTTTAAGTAGAAGAAGAAAGACTGGAAATAGTGTAGTATTATCACATCCATATAATAAAACCAACAAAAATATGTATAGAAAATGAGAACTGGTAAGAAATACCCAGTGTATTAACAATATGGATATTTTTTCATAAAAATCTTTTAACTTTTTAGTATTTTGTAGATTTTTACTTTATCAAGGGAGAAAATAAACTTATTAACAAAAAAGCTTAACAAATTACATAGTATACCCTTTGATCCAGCATTCCTACTTTTGGAAATCTAGCCTATAGAAAAAAAATTAGTTCATATTAGATATATATACAAAATATTTATTGCAGCATAATGGCAAAAATCTAGAAATAGTATAAATGTTCTTCTATAAAGGAGTACTTGAGGGGCCAGCCCGGTGGCACAGCAGTTCAGTGTGCGCGCTCCGCTTCTGTGGCCTGGGGTTCGCAGGTTCAGATCCTGGGCTCGCACCAATGCACCGCTTGTGAAGCCATGCTGTGGTGGCGTCCCATATAAAGTAGAGGAAGATGGGCGTGGATGTTGGCCCAGGGCCAGTCTTCCTCAGCAAAAAAAGAAGAGGATTGGCATCGGATGTCAGCTCAGAGCTGATCTTCCTCACGCACAAAATAAATAAATAAATAAATAAATAAATAAAGGAGTACTTGAATGATTGTTAATTTTGTGAAATAAAAAACATACAGCTATTAAAAAGAATGAATTAGAGCTATGTGATTGGTCTAGAGGGATGTTCCTCATAGATAAATGAAAAAAAAGTTACAGTATTATGTGTATAGTATGACTTTTTTTTTTTTGAGGAAGACCGGCCCTGAGCTAACATCTATTGCCAATCCTCCTCCTTTTTTTTTTTTTCCCCTTTTACTCCCCAAAGCCCCAGTAGATAGTCGTATGTCATAGTTGCACATCCCTCTAGTTGCTGTATGTGGGATGCGGCCTCAGCATGGCCAGAGAAGCGGCGTGTCGGTGCGCGCCTGGGATCCGAACCCGGGCCGCCAGTAGCGGAGCGCCCGCACTTAACCGCTAAGCCACGGGGCCAGCCCCCTATAGTATGGTTTTTATTTTAAAAAATCTGCTCATTCTTATATGTAAGAGCATAGAGAAAGATGTGGAAGGATATACATCAAAATGCTTAACATTGGTTACCTCAAAGGAATGGAATTGGAGGGGAGACAGGAGATGACAGATTCTCCTTATCCATGTGTTTGTTTATCTTCCATGTATGAGTGAAATCATACAGTGTTTCTCTTTCTCTGTCTGACTTATTTCGCTTAGCATAATACCCTCAAGGTCCATCCATATTGTCACAAATGGCATGATTTGTCTTTTTTTATGGCTGAGTAGTATTCCATTGTATATATATATACCACATCTTTATCCATTCATCCACGTCTTGGCTGTTATGAATGATGCTGCGATAAACATAGGGATGCATAAATCTCTTTGAATTGTTAATTTCATGTTCTTTGGATAAATACCCAGTAGTGAGATAGCTGGATCATATGGTATTTCTATTTTTAATTTCTTTTGAGAAATCTCCAATTGTTTTCCATTGCCACTCTTTTTGTTTGCCAGTTTTTTGACATTTCTATTCCAAATCCAGCACCCAACTCTTCACCAGAGCTCTAAAAATCTCTACATAGAATTATACATATTAAGCTTCTCCCCCCTTTTTTTTCTTTTGAGACTTTCTTCTGTTGTCCTGCTTGTATTTGTGCTGGTTGATCCTAGAGCTGCTGCATTGCCATTGTCCTGGTCCTTCCGTTCATCTCCTGAGGTTCCCTTTTGATCCATTTTCTAGACCCCATTTGTCTTCGTTTTTGTGTTAGTCCCTCATTTGGTTGGAGCATGTCTTTCTGTAACTTCTTGAAGAAAGGGTTCATGGAAGGTAAATATATTAAGATCTGCATGTCTGAAAATATCTTTTTTTGTCCTTATGCTTTATTAGTAATTTGATGGGGTATAGATTTTTAGACTGAAAATTATCTTCTCATAATTTTTGAAGGCAATACTCCACTAACTTCTAGTTTCCTTGTAAATGATATTTATTTAACTGAATCTGTCCTTGAGGTGCTGAGTTTATTAGTAGAGATAAAGTATTTATCCTCCATCTTTATTTCTTATAATCTATAAATGGAAAGTACATAATCTATAGTTCAGCAATGACAGTCTCAAGATTCTAGTTAAGTACATGCTTTCTAAAAATTCCTGAGTAGCAGTACTTATCCAGATGCAATTTCATGATAAGGTTTTTTGGTCATTGCTGTAGACTGAATGTTTGTGCTCCATGCAACCCTCTACCCCACCCCAATTCATTTGATGATATCCTAATCCCCAATGTGATGGTATTAGGAGGTGGGACCTTTGGTAGGTAAGTAGGTCATGAGGGTGGAGCCCTCATAAATGGGATTAGTGCCCTTATAAAAGAGACCCCAGAGAGCTCCCTCTCCTCTTCCATTATATAAGAATGCAAATGAAAATGGCCATCTGTGAACCAGGAAGCAAGTGCTCACCAGACACTGGGTCTGATGGTGCCTTATTCTTGGATTTCACAGCCTCCAGAACTGAGGGAAATAAATTTCTGTTGTTGGGCCAGCCTGGTGGCATAGTGGTTAAGTTAGCGCTCTCTGCTTCTGGCAGCCCAGGGTTCGCAGGTTCAGATCCCAGGTGTGGATCTATGCACCACTTGTCAAGCCATGCTGTGGCAGCGTCCCACGTATAAAGTAGAGGGAGATGGGACAGATGTTAGCCCAGGGCCAATCTTCCTCAGCAAAAAGAGGAGGATAGGCAATAGAGGTTAGCTCAGGGCTAATTTTCCTCACACACGCAAAAAATTCTGTTGTTTATAAGCCACCCAATATATGATATTTTTGTTATAGCGGCCCAAGCTGACTAAGACAGTTATTGTTTTGTTTTGTCTATTCTTGTATTGTTTTGTTATTTTGTTTGTTTTAAACCTAAACAATGGTATTGCTAGAGATAAACAGAAGTCTGTTTCTGAGAGCAAACGAACAATAACATAAAGTAGTTAATTTCTCGTTCAGACAGTACTGAGTCTGAATCCTGCTCTGCCATTGACTGTTTGTGTGACCATGGCAAGTGTGTTAGTCTGTGTCTTCTGAGAGACAGATGCCCAGATGAGATTATTCGTGCAAAGATTTTATCAGGGGAAACACCTGTGTGAGAGAAAATGGGGAGGGAGCCTTTAGACCCAATGCTTTATTGACCCTAAGTGAAGGAGGGGGAAGGTTGGGTGGAAGAGACCACCTTGCAGTCTAAGGATGGTTCGGCAAGGTCATCAGGGAACCCTTGAGCCAAAGTCAACCATCAGACAAGTCTTGGGTCTCCCAGGAAGAGCCTGCCTTAGTATCCCTGCCACACACAAAAATTGGCTGGGAGCAGTCAGTGGGAGGTGTGGCCTCAGGGCACACACAGTGAAGGATTTCAGAGCCTAGACCTGGGACCCTTGTTCCAACTTACACTTCCTGTAGTTGGAGGCCTGTGAGGCATATTCTCATGTCCACCACAGCAAGATTCCTCAGCTCTCTAAGCTGCATTTTCCCCATCTGTAAAATAGGGATAATGACAGAGACTAACTCATAAGGTTATTGTGAGGTAAGAATATGTGATGAGCTCAGAATAGAAAGGATTCTTTTTCCTTTTCTTGTTCCTCTTCCTCTTAGCTTTTTCTCAACAGCATCTGTTTCAGATAGAACACTAATAAGCCAGAAACTCTTCCTCCAATTTACTAAAACAAATCACAGTCTTTTTTTTTTTTTTTGGTGAGAAAGGTTAGCCCTGAGCTAACCTCTGTTGCCAATACTCCTTATTTCCTGAGGAAGATTGGCCCTGAGCTAACATCTGTGCCCATCTTCCTCTATTTTTTATATGTGGGACGCCTGCCACAGCATGGCTTGATAAGCAGCATGTAGGTCCCTGATTCACGCCAGGAACTGGAACCCATTAACCCCAGGCCACTGAAGCAGTGTGCGCGAACTTAACCACTACACCACCAGGCCAGCCCCAAATCACAGTCTTTTTTAAAGTGTTACTGAAAGTGTGCTCCATGGACCAGCACCATTAGCATCACCTGGGAACTTGTTAGAAATGCGAATTCCTTGGCTGGCCCAGTGGCGCAGCGGTTAAGTGCCACGCTCCACTTCAGCAGCCTGGGGTTCACGGGTTCGGATCCTGGGCGCGCACCAACGCACTGCTTGTCAAGCTATGCTGTGGTGGTGTCCCACATAAAGTAAAGGAAGATAGGCACGGATGTTAGCCCAGGGCCAGTCTTCCTCAGTGAAAAGAAGAGGATTGGCAACGGATGTTAGCTCAGGGCTAATCTTCCTCACACACAAAAAAAAAGAAATGCGAATTCCAGGGCCCTGTCCCAGACCTACTGAATCATAATCTCTGGCATGGAGCCCAGGGACCTTTTTAAAATCCAGGTGATCCTTGTGCACACTAAAATTTGAGAAGCACTGCTTTAAACACAAATCCTCCTTATTTCTTCCAGCGAGGAAAAAGGAAGAAAACAGATAAAATCTCTTCAGAAACAGCTGCTTAATGTCAAAAGAGAACGGCAAGCTGAAGTACAGGTAAGAATTACCTGGGCAACACCAAAAGTCACTGAGCTAAAACAGCTGTATAGAAGCCAACCTTCTTAAGCAGAGAAAAGTTATATACGAGAAATCGTTGTTTCTCCTAGGGCACCTTTACTATTGAGAGAGCATACAGCTGGATCTTGCTTTTTTTTTTTCTTTTATGAATTCTGACAACCTCTGCCTTTTAATCAGTGTTTAGTCCATTAACATTAGTGTAATTATTGATATAGTTGTTGGATTTATGTCTTTGATTGTTTTCTGTTTGTCTCCTCTGGTTTTCATCTTTTCCTGACTTATTTTGGATATTCGATTTTTGTTTTTTTTCAATTTCTATTTTAATGTATCTGTTGGCCTTTTACCTATACCTCTTTGCATTTTTTAAACAAATGGTTGCTCTAGGGATTTCTTTTCACAATGTATTTAGCATTAATATTGTACCACTTGACATAAAATGTAAAAACCATGCACCCGTATAGTTTCATTTCTTGTCCTCCCCTCTGCCGCTGCCCTTTATCCTATGTCTGTCATATCTGTTACATTCAATGTACATTACAAACACCACCAGACAAAAAACATAGTTTTGCCATAAAAAGATATATGTGTTTTTAAAAAAAAATTAAGAAGAAAATAATTTTCTTATGCTTACCCAGATATTTATCAGTAAGTTTCTATTTGGTGTCATTTCCTTTCAGCCTACAGAAATTCCTTTACTATTTCTTGTAGTCCATGTTTGCTGCAGACAAGTCCTTTTAGTTTTCTTTTACCTAGAAATGTCTTTATTTTGCCTTCATTCTTTTTTTTGTTTGTTTTTTGTGAGGAAGATCAGCCCTGAGCTAACATCTGATGCCAATCCTCCTCATTTTTGCTGAGGAAGACTGGCCCTGGGCTAACATCCATGCCCATCTTCCTCCACTTTATATGGGATGCCACCTCAGCATGGCCTGACAAGCAGTGCATCGGTGTGCTCCTGGGATCCAAACCCGGGCCGCCAGCAGCAGAGTGCACTCACTTAACCGCTACACCACAGGGCCGGCCCCTGCCTTCGTTCTTGAAGGATATTTTTACTGGGTATATAATTTTGAGATGACAGATTTTTCCTTCAGCACTTTAAGGATAGCCAGTGTCTTGGCCCCCATTATTTGTTTTGAGAAGATAGTAGTTATTCAAATCATTATTCTCCTGTATATAATGTGTTTGCTTTTGAAATTTTATTTTTATCTTTGGTTTTCAGCAGTTTGACTATACCATGCCTAGATGTGGTTTTCTTCATATTTCTTCTCTTTGGATTTAACTGAGATTCTCAAATATGTAAATTTGTGTCTTTCACAAAACTTATGAAATTTTCAACCATTGCTCTTTTTTCCAATTTTTTTATTGTAATAAAATACACATAACATAAAACTTACCATCTTCACCATTTTTAAATGTATCGTTCAGTGATAATAAGTATATTTCATTGTTGTGCCACCATCACCACCATCCCGTCTCCAGAACTCTTTCATCTTGTAAAATGGAAACACTGTACCTATTAAACAATACCTCCCCATTCTCCCCTTTGCTCAGCCCCTAGTAACCACCATTCTGCTTTCTGTCTCTTAAGTCCCTCATTTAAGTGGAATCGTTTGTGTCCGCATTATATTTTCAGATAGTTTTCAAGTTCTGTTTGCTCTTACCTCTCCCACTGGAACTCCACTTACCCCTATTTTGGACCTTTTGTGTGTGTGTGTGTGTGTGTGTGTGTGTGTGTGTGTGAGAGAGGAAGGTCAGCCCTGAGCTAACATCCAATGCCAATCCTCCTCTTTTTGCTGAGGAAGACTGGCCCTGGGCTAACATCCGTGCCCATCTTCCTCCGCTTTATGTGGGACGCCGCCACAGCATGGCTTGACAAGTGGTGTGACGGTGCGCACCTGGGATCTGAACCTGCGATCCCCGGGCCGCCGCAGTGGAGCATGCACACTTAACCACTATGCCACCGGGCCGGCCCTGGACCTTTTGATATTGACCTTCAGGTCCCTCTGTTTGTTAAAATTTTTTTTTCTCTTTATTAATCCAGTTGAATAATTTCTGTTAGTGTATCTTCCAGTTCACTGACTTTTTCTCTGTCATCTCCTCTGATGTTAAGCTTGTCTAGTACATATTTTTGTTTTAGATAAGGTATTATCAATTTTAGGATTTCCACTTAGTTCTTTTTTTATAGTTTCTATTACTCTGCTGAGATTTCCTCTTTTTATTTATTATGAACATATTGCTCTTTATTGAACTTTGTCTAAAATCTTTGCTTATTCCAACATTTGGGCATTTTAAGGTCAATCTCTGTTGATTGTTCTCTTGAGAATAGTTCACGTTTTTCTTTTTCTTCACTGTGGAGTAACTTTGGAATGTGTTCTGGACAGTGTGAATGTTATGTTGTAGCGCCTCTGCATTCTGTTCTACCCCCTAAAGCATATTGATATTTTTATTTTAGTAGTCTGTTAACTTGGTTAAATTTAAACTAAAAACTCTCTTACCTACCGTGGGCATTAGCTCAAATCTCAGTTCGGTTCTTTTATCCTTAGCAGGGCTGCCTGCGTTCTTTCTGGCACTGGTGTGGTTCAGGAGTCAGCCAAAGATTTGGACAGAGTTTATATATAGAATTTGAAGTTTCCTTTCTCTTTTTCAGATTATTGAAAATAATGTGGCTGTGGTTGCCCCAAAATCCGTTTTATGGTTCTTCAGTCTAAAAAGTCTACAGAGTTTTGAATCAGAGTTTTAGCTGCTTCACACACCACCACTGCCTGCCCTGTAGTGCTGACTCTGGTCTACTAAAGGTCATAAAAAGTGGGGAACTCACCCCATGCTGTACCCTTCTTTTAAGAAGGGGTCTACTCCCTTCAGAATCTGCCTGATTTTGTATGCTCTCCAGTGCTTTCATGTAATTTCCTTTTATACTGTGTCCAGAGTTTACAGTTATTAACTGTGTGAGGGTCATTCTGGTAGGAGCTTATTGGCAATGGTGAGAGTGGAACTTCTGAAGATTCAATTAAGAGACAGAACTTGAGATATATAAGGAACTGAAAGAAGGCCAGTTTAGCTGCTGAAGTTTGGAGAGAAAGGAAGAGAATAGCCAGATGAAATTAGAATGGGAGGCAGGGAGCAGATTGTGGAGGGCCTTATATGCCATGCTTGTCTGGGCAAACATCATCAATGGGTGCCATATATGTAGGGGAGGCTCATCATGTAAGAAATCTTTCTTGTCCCTGGAGGTCAGGGTTTGGGACCATGTTGAAATTCTGCGTTTGTAGTCTTTGTTGTGCTTGTTAATGCTGCAGCTAATCTGCTCCAGACCCGGGGCTTTATGCCGACATAGAGTTTCTTTAAGCAGTTGCCCTTACCTCATCCTACTGCCTCCAGCATGTACAATAAACCTTTCCAATGCTGGAGCTGCCACTGAGGTATTTAGCATTGGGGGGATATTATCAAAAAAGGATGCCAAGGAGAAGTTATTTCCCCGCTGGGTCTAGGACTTCTCATTTCCTTTACATTTTGAGTGCTGGACATTTGGAAAAATATATATATATCTTCTGTAAGCTAGAAGCCTGAGCCTTCAAGGAGAAGATTGGCTTATAAAGAAGAGTCCTCCACCTACCTCAGCTTTGCCGTGATTATTGAGGTTAGATGTAGTAACCATGAAGGATATGAACCCACTCCTACTCATTTTGACTAGTTATAAAAGGAGCCAAAGGGCACAAAGCTGGGTGTCCTGGAACCCTAAATCTTATTGCTATACTGAGAGGGATCTTCCCAATGGTGCCTAGTGATTTTAAGTACAAATTCTTGCCCTTTGACCCTTATAATGCCCTGCTTGTATTCTACGGCTGGATGAAGAGCATCTTGTTATGGGTTCACATGACTGTCTACGCTGGGTGGCCCTAAGCCAACCATAGCACTACTAATTCTTCACCCTTTTGTTCTTCATTCAGCAACTCCATTGCCATCCATGGTCATTGACTGTACTTTGGAAAGCTCAGTGCTGGCCTGGAACCTTTCCATGTTATCTTAAAATGGGCCTGAACTGCTCCACTCTCCAAGCCATACTGTGTTTTTTCTCTGGCCACCCTATTACTAACTTTTGCATGTTACCTGGCTCTTTTCTTTACTTAGCTTCTCAGCTTTTGCACTCTTTGATGACTCTGATTTCCTTTTTTTTGGGCCAGATATGGAGAGAATACCAAAGAGAATAGGTTGAGATGACTATGATGATCTCTAGGCTCCAAAATGGATTAAAGATTTAAATTAAGATATAGAAAGCATAGTTGCTAAATTTGCAAGCAACTCAGAGCTTGTATTTGATAAGTAACAGATATCAGAATTCAAAACCCTATTGCTTATTAGAACACTGAACTGACTCCAAGAAGAAGCATAGGTTAAACTAAAGTCCTGAATTTGGTGAGAAGAATCTTTAAGTTGAGAATTGTGAAGACCTAACTTGTCTTCAACAGTTTCATTAGAGGCTTAGCTAGGTTCTAACATGAGTACCCAAGGTTAGGGCCCCACCACTGGTGGTTGTAACAGAATTTTAAAAAGGTGTCTGCCTTCCCCTGTCTTCTTTAGACTTCTCAAAGTCTTCCTTTCACAGTGCTTCTTCTAATGGTTTGTCATCAGTCTTAATCGTCATGACAACATATTACCTACCATACAATATTGTGAAAAGCATTTAGAATGCTTCCTCTTTGCTTTGATTACTGCAATTACTGTATAATGTTTATAGAACACGGAAAGAATGCTCCCCTATCCTCTTTTGTGGTTAGATGTCTATAAGACTGTGTGCGGTTTTAGGCATCCTATTTAAGAAGGAGTTTACTCAGAAGAGATCAGCTAAGACAGTGAGATGTATGGAAATTTTATTACAAAAAGAAAGAAAAGAGGAAATTGGTATGATTGGAAAGGGAATAGTTCAAATGGAAATGAAAGCAGTGGGTGGAATTGGAGCCTGAAATTTTGGAAGTTTGGACTTGATTATGTTTCATTTGCATTTTAGAATGGAGACTCTGTTTAGCTCAGAGTTTATTCAGAGACTCTTATAGAGTCAGCCAGTGTTCTTAGTCATAGACAGACAGACAAATATAAATGTTAATTTAATACAGAACTGTACTTTTTTCCGTGGCTTCTATCATTTTAATAGACCACATTCCCATTTTCCTTTTTCCATCCAACCAAAGAGGCAGCCTGAGGTAAGACAAGTTCCAACTTCTTCAGATAGTAGCTTCCAAAAATTCCAGGAACCAGTACTCTCTTCCCTACTTTGTGTTCAATTATGAAAACAGACACTACCATTAAAAGCCTTTGGCTCACAATATTGTGGCAGCCATCAGAGCCTTATTAACTCTAATTGGTTGACTGCTTCTTTCCATTACTAAATCATGCTTCCCTGAATTCAAATAACAAGTCCAGAAGTCTAGATCTGAAGGCAGTTTTGGGATTTGGAAGTAAAGTTGGTCTGCTATGAAAACCCACAAATATGCTGCATCAGACCACAGACCTTGATCACGGGGAAAGCTCCAGACACAATGGACAACCAGGGTTATGATGGTGGGTTGTAGTGAAGACAGATCTTTTCTTAATGAGAATCTTAAAAGAAATTTATTTATGCAACTGAAGACCCTTGGCCTGTAACCCACTGCTTCTAGGCTGGATCTTTGTTGCACACTGGGAAGATGAAGCAATGGAATGGCACTTCAGTTCACTTGTTAGTATGACCTGATCATGGTTTTACCATCACTAGCCTGTGAGTCTTTTGTTTCCACACTGTCACCACGGAAGACCATAAGTCTGCGCAGAACAGCAATACCGGGAGGAACTCAGACTAATCAGAGGCCCATGGCAACACTATTAAAACTAGATACCTGTGGCTTGGCACAGTGTAATTGTAGACCAACGCTGTATGACCTTATAAACAGTTACATAATATAATACCTTCTGTTTTCCATAGGCAGAAATTCCTAGAGTTTTAACTCTGCATTTCTGATCTTCATATTGTTACTCTGAGAAAATTAATATTCAGTTTGATAAAGAAAACTGGCCAGAACATCCTCTTGAGTTTTTGAAAGTATAATTTTGTGTGGACACTGTTTAATGAATACCGAACTGTTCAACACTATTATATTCTGTGAGAAACAAAACTACAATTATTTATGTGGGCTGAAATTTTCTGGAAAATGTTTTATGGATTTAAGTGATATATAAGCTGAACCTTGAAGAAAATCTAAGCGATTAAATACGTAAAAGGATTCCAGTTGATGAAGAAGTGAAACTATCACATTTCACTTTAATTCAAGTCTTCCTAGAGATTCAAACTTTATCATTGACTGCCATACAATTTGGAAATAGAAAGGAGGAAAGAGGAGAAATGGAGAAGAGAAGGGAGAAGGGAGGAGAGTGTAGGAAGAAGGGAAGAAAAAAAAAGTGAGCCAAAAAAAGACATATCTTAAAATTCATTTAATGAACATTTATTGAGCATCTAAATTGTGCCAGGCACTGAGCAGGATTTTACAGATGAGAAAATAGTCTTAGAGAGGTTAAGTAACTTGCCCACAATCCTACAACTTGTAAGAGGTTATGAAGTACTGAGATGTATTATCAACTGGGCTTGTAGCATGTTCTCTGTCAGAGATACTTATCTCTTTGGAATGGTTCTGATACAGTTGGAATGATTGTTATACAGTTGGAATGATTCTATAGGAATGATTCTAAATGAAATGTGATAGTTTCACTTCTTCATCAGCTAAAATCCTTTTACCTGTTTAATCGCTCAGATTATATAGAATCTATAGATTCTATAGAAGTCAGATAAAATGACTTGAAAAATTCCATTCTGATTGGTTTTAAGGGCCCATGATTCTTTAAACTGTGTTTCCTTTTTGTTGTGGATGATCTTGACCCATTTCTGCTGTTTCTTCTTCTAACATTTACTTAGAACTAATTCCACCCAGTTTACATGGTAAGATTAAGGTTGGCTGATATTTAGAGAAACATAGATAGATCTCTGATTAGAGCCCTGCATTTTTGTTATTAGTTATATGTTTACTTGTTGTGCTGTCAACTAACTCTGATCACCTCTCTGTGAAGTTACTCATACTTTGTCTGAATCTTTTCAAACAATCAAATGTCCCCTCCCTGAACAAAACCCTTCCAAGGCTTCCCATGGCACTTGGAATAAAATTCAAATGTCTTAATAGTGCCTCTGAGGTCTTGCATGGTTTGTTCTTACCTGCCTCTCCAAGCTCATCTTGTCCCTATCTCAACTCTTGCTGGGCTAAAGCCTCCAGAGTTTTCTTTCAGTCCCTGTAATATATCCAGGTCTTTGCTGCCTTAGGACTTTGGTACACATTTTTCCTTTTTCTTAGAATTCTCTTTGACTCTACTTTTCATATGATGGACATACTTTTTCTTCAGGTGTCAGATTTAACATAACTTTCTCAGAGAATCCTTTTTAAGACCATCCAATCTAATGTAGGTCTCCCTTGTTATTTTTCTCTGATAGCCTGTTGCCCTTTTCTTTCATAGCACTTTGCACACTTAAAAACATTTATACATATTTGTTTCCTTTTAACTACATCTCTCCACTAGATTGTAAGCTCTATGAGGGCAAGGACTATGTCTACTTATACCTCTGCCATTTACCTAATGTCTAGCTCAATGCTGGTACTGAATAAAAGTTTTTAAATGAATATTGAGACCTCAAAATTGCCAAGCACTTTATAACCTGCAAAGAGTTTTCACATATATTCTTAATTGATCCTTATAGTCACTTGCTGAGATATTTCAGGCAGGGTAGATATTACTGTTTTTATTTTATAGAAGGTAAGACTCAAAAAGTTTAACTGACTTGGCCAGGTTCACACAGCTGGTGGGGCTTGCGTGGGAAGTCAGGTCTTTTGATCGTTTAGACCAGTGCTCTTTCTACCAAAATGAGACAGTAATGGGAAATCTGTGTGGATACAGAGCACCCAAATATAGTGTGCCTGGGAAAGAATCTCACAGTCCTGATGCTTAGACCTACTTATCTTTCATTTTCATTTATACTATCCATGATTATTGACTAAATTTTCCATAGTGAGATAGCAGAAAAATAGGTCCTTGTTGATTTATAAATACAAAAGCTAAGCTTAAGTCACTGATTGAATTGAATGGAGGTAGAATGCGTCTTATTTTAGAAACCTGGTCTTACTTCTGTAGGGTAGGAATGAATATATTGCTCACCTCAAGGACCAGTTGCAAGAGATGAAGGCAAAAACCAACATGGAGAATCGCTATATGAAGAGAAACACTGAGCTGCAGATTTCCCAGACACAGAAAAAATGTAACAAAACAGAGGAGCTCTTGCTGGAAGAGATTGAGGTAATCGCTGCCACCGTAGGAGTGAACCAGGTAGATGGTGTGGGAGCTGTCACTCCTGATGCTGCCTCAGCTGACAGAGGAGGGAGAGGAGACTTTCCTGATCTTCACCCTCTCTCTCCAGCAGCCCTAGCATTTGAGGTTAAAAATAAAAATGGAATGAGGGCTTGCGTTATTTCCAAGCAGAGATTTTGATGGGCCTGTTTTTCTGTAATGACTGAAAATTGGTTGTACTTTCTTCCCTTGGTGACTTTGTCCTTATTTTATGAACCACCGCCATTTCTCCTGGGGAGAAGGCAAAACAAGATACTTAGTAAGTGCAAGTTTTTGCTGTGGCTTTCCTCACCCACTGGTACCTTTTATCCCTCTGTTAAGAAATGCAAAATCTAGAGAGCTGAATTCCTTCAGACCTAAATTTATAGAGATGAGAAGTCACAGTGAAAAATATCAGGAGAAAGACAGAAGGGGTAGACCCTCCTTACAGCAAGAAGGCTGAGTGGCTAAAAGAACCATAGGTGGGCGAGGAGCAAACATCAGTAGAGGGTATCACGTGTGCGAGAGGAGCCCTTTCTCTGAGCCCCTGCTTTGGAAGCTTGCGCCCCAGGTGTAGCTGAAGACTGACAGCAGACTTGTTTCTTGCGCTCTGAAATTTCCTTTTCTGGGCCTAAGAACCTGGTTCCCTTGAAGCATTGTTTCTCTCCTTAAATTGACATCACTTTCCAGGCAACAGGATGATGGTCATTTTTTCTGGTCACTTGCGTGTATCTAGCACAGTACCAGACACATGGCTCAGCAATGTTTGTGAACACGAATTGAGTCAAAGGGAACTGACTTGCTGCTCTGGAGCAACACTGTGGAATTCTTGGGGTCCCAGCTGGTAAAGAAAGCCTGTGCTTCTGTCGCTGCTACACTTCTAATCTGGGGACCTTCTCATTGCCAACCCTGCTGGGAAGAGTTCCTGACATTGCTTTATTGTTCTCACAGAAACTAAGGTCGAAAACTGAAGAGGAGAACCGGATTCATATGGAGATTGAACTGTTCCTTAGAAAGGAGCAGCAGGTGGGTCACCAAAACTTTTTTATCCTCTGACGTGTTTGTGTTCCACTTATAAAATACTAAGGACAGCAACAAATTTTTTTAAGCAAAGGAAAATCAACCGTAATTCTACCAGCGTAATGAATGAGCTATAGCCCATGTTTTCTTTCCAAGTTATCCATCTGAATAAATATTTTATAAAGCTGTAATTTGAGTACAAGTAAAATTTTGTCTTCTGCCTGTATCATTTAGCATTATATAAAAAACTTTTCTTTTCTTTTTTTTTTTTTGGTGAGGAAGATCAGCCCTGAGCTAACATCCGATGCCAATCCTCCTCTTTTTTTTTTTGCTAAGGAAGATTGGCCCTGGGCTAACATCCGTGCCCATCTTCCTCTACTTTATATGGGACGCCACCACAGCATGGCTTGATGAGCGGTGCGTTGGTGCGCGACCGGGATCCGAACCTGCGAACCCCAGGCCGCCACAGCAGAGCGCGCACACTTAACTGCTTGCGCTACCAAGCTGGCCCCTAAAAAACTTTTCTTATTCCTATATTGCTTTATAGTCATAATTTTAAAATAAAATTTACTGATTTTTTAAATTACAAAAGTAACATCTTAGTTGAGGGGAGATTTTTAAAAAACTGCCAATTGCTTTTTCACTCATTTTTTTATATTACAGTCTCTTCATAAAATAATTTAAAATAGTTTTTTAACATTACATTGAATTGTTATACCATAGTTTACTTGTTACCTTTCATTTTGGATATTTAGGTTATTTCCAAAGTTTCATTATTATAAATAATGCAGTGGGGCCGGCCCCATGGCGTAGCGGTCAAGTGCGTGCGCTCCGCTGCTGGCGGCCCGGGTTCGGATCCTGGGGGCGCACCAACGCACCACTTGTCAGGCCATACTGTGGCGGTGTCCCACATAAAGTAGAGGAAGATGGGCACGAATGTTAGCTCAGGGCCAGTCTTCCTCGCAAAAATAAATAAATAAACAAATAATGCAGTAATGAAAGCTTTGCCCAAATAACTGCTTTTCTTCTTCGCAGTTATTTACCAAAAGTAAATCTCAAGCATGAGATTATTATACCAGAGAAACTGGTGTTTTGTGACCCTTGATAAATATTGCTAATACTCTCTAATTTACAGTCATCAGCAACGTATGCTGGCACTAATTTCAAGGTATCCTCAACAGCACTAGCCATTTTAGATGTTTTTTAAAGTCTGCTAATTTAATGAATTGTTTTATTTTGCATTTTTTTGCTTACTAATAGAATTGGCCATTTTTCCATATATTTATTTACTCATTTTATTTCTTGTCATGTGAATTATATGTGACTGGATGGTTTTAATTAGTATTTCCAATACATAACAAACCAAGCTAAGTGGAGCCTTTTAAAATATCCATGTTGGGGGGCTGGCCTCATGGTGTAGCGGTTAACTTCAGCGCGCTCTGCTTTGGCGGCCTGGGTTCGCAAGTTGGGATCCCAGGCATGGACCTACACCACTTGTCAGCCACGCTGCAGTGGTGACCCACATACAAAATAGAGGAAGATTGGCACAGATGTTAGCTCAGGGCTAATCTTCCTCAGGCAAAAAAAGAGGAAGATTGGCAACAGATGTTAGCTAAGGGTGACTCTTCCTCAGCAAAAAAAAAAAATCCATGTTGAATGAATAAAATTTCCAGTTTACTCATGATACAGCCTGCCTTTGAGAAAGCTAATGAATTTTCAGTAAAAAATTCCAAATGTGTGGTTAAAGAAAAGAATTCCCAGATGCTATCTCACACGGCTTTACTGAAAAAGGTATCTAGTATGTTATTAGAATCAGGATCCTATATTCCTGCAATTTAGGGGATTATGTATCATGTTACCTGTTTCAAATGTTAGACACATAGCAGGTATTTGATAACAATCAGACGAGTTGGGGGATAAATGGATGAAGTCAGTTTTTCCCAGATCTTCAGCCCAATAAAACAAGCAACACATAAATACTGTTTAACGAAAATTTGAAAAGGTACAGAAATATAAAGATTTAAAAAAGTGAAAGCTCTTTTTTTTTTTTAAAGATTTTATTTATTTATTTTTCCCCCCAAAGCCCCAGTAGATAGTTGTATGTCATAGCTGCACATCCTTCTAGTTGCTGTATGTGGGACGCGGCCTCAGCATGGCCGGAGAAGCAGTGCGTAGGTGCGCACCCGGGATGTGAACCCGGGCCGCCAGCAGCGGAGCGCGTGCACTTAACCGCTAAGCCACGAGGCCGGCCCTGAAAGCTCTTTTTTTTTTTTTTTTTTGTGAGGAGATCAGCCCTGTGCTAACATCCGCCAATCCTCCTCTTTTTTTGCTGAGGAAGACCGCCCTGGGCTAACATCTGTGCCCATCTTCCTCTACTTTATATGGGACGCCGCCACAGCATGGCTTGCCAAGCAGTGCGTGGGTGCGCGCCCGGGATCCGAACCAGCAAACCCCGGGCCGCCGCAGCGGAGCGCGTGCACTTAACCGCTTGCGCCACCGGGCAGGCCCCCCTGAAAGCTCTTTTAATCACTCTTCTTTCCAAAGATTTCTTTTCTTTCTTTCTTTTTTTTTTTTTTTTTTGGTGAGGAAGATTAGCCCTGAGCTAACATCTGTTGCCAATCTTCCTCTTTTTGCTGAGGAAGACTGGCCCTGGGCTAACATCTGTGCCCATCTTCCTCTACTTTATATGTGGGATGCCTACCACAGCATGGCTTGATGAGCGGTGCACAGGTCTGCGCCCGGGATCCCAACTTGCGAATCCGGGGCCGCTGAAGCAGAGCGCGAGAACTTAACCACTCTGCCACCAGGCCAGCCCCCAGAGATTTCTTCCACATCTTTTTCTTTTTGTATATATACTTGTGTATGCACCTAAATACTTACATGTTTTTAGTATTTATTTATATTTGTTTTTGACATAAACGGGATCATACTATATATATTGTTCCAGACTCTGTTTTTTTTTTTAATTTACTTTGTCTGTAATGTTTTCTATAACAATACAATTGTTATATAATATCCCATAGAGATGATATACTAAAATTTAGTTAACCATTCTTCTGTCAGTGAACATTTAGGTTGTGTCCAAGTTTTGCTGTATAACAATGCTAAATATTCTTGGACATGTCTCTAGGTGCATGGTATCTAGAAAGGCTATTCATTTTTGTATGTTGTTATAGATTCCTTATGTCCTCTCATATTAGTTTTAATGGTTTTGCAGGTGATTCATTGGATTTTCTGGGTAGAAAATCTTATTGACTACAAATAATAACAATTTTATTTTTTACTATTTATATGTCTGTTTCCATTTTGTGGCTTATTGTGTAGATAGAATGTCAAGCGTGATGTTGATTACTAGTAGTGATAATGGGGCACTATTTTTCTATTCTTGGTTTTAGTGGCATTCAGTCAGTATTACACATGAATTCATGCCAAGTTTCTTATGTGCAAGTTAGGGGTTTCATTGGGAAAGAATGGGACCCTGAAACTCGAAATGGGAACATCTGGTTGAACTCAGATGTAATTGACAATCTTGAACCCCCAAGTCACTCTGAGCCTCCCTTGCCAGTGGAAGTTGCCTGCCCTCCTGTGTCTGAGGAGATTAGTCTTCCTTTCCCTGAAAATCCTGTGAGAATAACTTCATCTGAGGCAGATGCCTTGAAAAGGGATGCTCACTCTCAAGACCTAGCACAATCATCCCTATTGCCCCTGGATCCATAACTAGGGTCAAATTTCAGCAAGTTCCAGGGGGACAGATAACTCAGATAACTATAACTCAGAAGGAAATAGCTTATACACCAAAAGAATCACAAGACTTTGCTAATATATATTGACAGAAACCTGGGAGGCATTTCTGGGAATGGATTCTAAGGGTGTTAGACCAAGGAGGATGGAATAGAACACTAGATTGGATCGAGTTCATTGATGTGGATATACTTACCAGATATTCTGGATTTAATGTGTTAGCTTGTGCAGCTGGAGGTGATTCTGCCAGTTTGCTTTGTTGGTTAACTGAAACTTAGACTCATCAGTGGCCCACATTTAATGAGGTGGAGAAGCCAGACCTTCCCTGCTTTGATGTGGAGAACAGAATCCAAAGACTTAGGGAAATAGGAATATCGGAGTGAATTTATCGTGTGTGACCTACAAATCTGCCTCCAAACACCCACCTCTAAATGGTTTCCATAAGACACTCCTTCCCAGAAGACACTCCTTTCCTAAGACATTGAGAAATACATTAGTGAAAGAACACCTGCATCCCTGAAAAGCTCTGTAGTTGCTTTGCTAGTAGGCCAGGTAAGACCATGGATGATATCATCATAGATTTGGGCTCCCTGATTTCAGTGGGGATGATGGGATTCTGGAGTGCCAGAGGACATGTGGCAGCACTTAACTGCCAAAGACAAGGTGGACACGTTCACCATAAAGGGAAGCAGGGATGTACTGGTAATCAGAATGCCTTTGCCCACAGGGACATTTGTCAATGGCTAATTAATCATAGTATCCCTAGGAACAAAATTGATGGGCAGCCTGATAAAGCATTACTGGATCTATATAAGAGAAAAAACGTCCAAGTCCAGTAGGCAAAAACCTGACTTGAGTCACCACAATAAAGAGTCATAGCCTCTCATCAAGTTTCCAGAACTAAGTCAATTCACAAACCCAGAGCCCCTTGATTGAAGGGGGCAGGTCCCTCTGAGGATGAACTTCTGTAGCACTGCTGCAAGTATATACTGTGAATCTTCCTCTAAGCCTTACCCAGAGGGACCTGTGGCTCTTTAGTAGAGTGACTATGCACTGGAAAAAAGAAAATATCCAGACTTTCTGAGATTGCTAAACATTGGCTCTGAATTGATGCTAATTCCTGGGGACCCAAAACAACACTGTGGCCCCTACTCAAAATGGAAGATTATGGTGGTCAGGTGATAGATGGAGTCTTAACTCAAGTCTGGTTTACTCTGAGCCCACTTGTTCCATGGACCCATCCTGTGGTTATTTCCCATCACTGAACACGTAATTGGAATAGACGTACTTGGCAACCGGCAGAATTTCCACAGGGGCTCTCTGACTCATGGAGTGAGGGCTATTATGATAGTAAGGGCCAGGTAGGTAGTAAGGGCCAACTGCTTCCCCTCCCTATCAAGATAGTAAATTATAAGTAATGCTGCACTTTTGGTATAACTGCAGGAATTAGTCCCAACATCAGGCTTGAAAGAAGTCGAGGCAGTGATACTTATCACATCCCCATTTAACTCAGCTGCTTGGCCTGTGCAGTTGAATGATCTTGGAGAATGACTGTGGACTGTTGTAAATGTGATCAGGTGGGGACTCTAATTGTGGCTACAGTTCCAGATGCACTGTGTTCACCGGAGAAAATCTTCAATTGCCACTGGCACTTGGTAGGCAGCTATTAACCTGACCAAAGCCCCTGTCTCCAAATCAGTTTGAAAAAACCTCCAGAAGCAGTTTGCTTTTACCTGGCAGGGCCAACAGCACACCCTCACAGTCTCACGTCAGGGCTGTGTCAGTTCTGTTCTCTGCCATAATGTGGTCTGCTGAGATGTTGCTTGTTTCGACTTTCCACAAAACATCGTGTTTCGACTTTCCACAAAACATAGTTCACTGAATTATGTTGATGGTATCTGGTGAACAGGAAATAGCAAGGATTTTAGATGCCTTAGGAAGACATATGTGAATTAGAAAGTGGGAGATAAACTCTATTTTTGGTATCAATTCTGTATCCTTATGGTCTGGATAGGTGACAGAAACCAAGGGAACATTTAACAAAAGAATCATTAACTGGTAATAAGGAATTGTCTGCAAAGAAAGGATGAAAGAGATCTCTAAAGAACATTCTAGGGCTGAAGGACAGTATCCAAGGAAGGAATAAACAGAGATGTTTGCTTTGTTGCCCTGGGTCAGAGCTGCTTCACAGCTAGTGGGATAAAGCTGGCAAGCTGGGAACTGTGGACTGTGTTTGGCTAGAATCCTCCTGTTGTGTCAGCAAAACTTGTTGGTGAGTAACTGCCACTGAGTGTCCCACCCACATGCCACTGTCAGACCTGCCCCAGGAACACGAGGAAGCACACTGGAACCAAGGAGAGAAGCTCTCCTGTCATGTCCTTCTAGCGCCCTCTACTGACAAAGCTTAACATTGTGCCACCTGGCAAAAGAAATGCTTACAGCAAGCCACCAGTTGCACAAACTCAGCCAGCGAAGGATGAATTTGGAGTTGAGAGGCAATGCATTGATAACGGGCACAAATAGGGTTTGTATGAGGTTTACTCTGTAGCTTTATGGTTGATAAACTTTATCTAGTTAAGGAAGTTTCCTTTTGATCTTATCTTGCTGTTTTTTTTTCCTTTTTAATCAGGAATGAGTATTTAGTTTTCTGAGATGGATTTTCTTCATCCATTGAGATATGTTTTTTAATCTTTTAATATGTTAATAAAGTAAAATATATTAATAGGTTTGTTGATGGTGAATCATCTTTAAATTCTTGGGATAAACCCTACTTGGTCATAATATATTATTCTTTTACTAGACTGATAGAATTAGATTTTTAGATTTTTATTTTGTATTTATATATTTCATAAATGAGATTAACCTATAGATTTATTTTTTGATGCTTCTTTGTTGTATTACTATCAATTTTGCTAGCTTGGCAGCTTGAGTGGGGAAGCTTTCCACCTTTTTATGTTCTGAAACCTAAAAATAGAAATAGAAAATAGATTATTTTCTGTTCCTTGAAACTTTGGTACAACACAGTCATAAACAGTCTTGTCTGGTAGTATTTTAAAAGGAGATATTTAGCTACCTTTTCAATTTTTTTTTTAAATAATTTTATTTTATTTATTTTTTCCCCCAAAGCCCCAGTAGATAGTTGTGTGTCATAGTTGCACATCCTTCTAGTTGCTGTATGTGGGACGCGGCTTCAGCATGGCCGGAAAAGCGGTGCATCAGTGCACGACTGGGATCCAAACCCCGGCCACCAGCAGCGGAGCGTGCGCACTTAACCGCTAAGCCACGGAGCCGGCCCTCAATTTTTTTAATGATTATTGATGTCTTCACTTAAAAATATTTTTGAGTCATTTTTGGTAACATGTCTTCCTGGAAAATACCCATTTCATCTAAACATTAATTTCAGATTTATTAGTATAAAGCTCTGCTCTGTGGTCTCTTACAACTTAAAATTTTCCTTTACTTCTGTAGTTATTTTTTTCATCCTTTATTTTTAAGATTTTATGTCTTCGCTCCCTTTGTCTTGCTGAGACTTGTCAAAAGTTTGACCATTTTGTTGGTCTCACAGAAACTATCTTTTGGTTTTATTGAGCAAATCTTTTTTTTCCCTGTCACATTGGTTTTTGCTTTGAGTAATTATTATCTTGTACTTTCTTTGAGCTTATGTTGCTTATCTTTGTCTAGTTTCTTAAATGCTCAATTCATTTATTTTCAAGTTTTATTATTTTCTAGTAAATGCATATAAACCAACATATTTTCTGAGTACTCTGTCTATAATCTACAGATTTTGATTCATGATGCTTACATTGTCATTCCTTTCCAAATAATTTGTAATTTATTTCCTCAGCATTTTATTATGTGTGTTTCCAAATATACAGAAAATTGGAAGAATTTTACAGTGAACACCCATATACCACCATCTAGTTGTAGAGTCTACCATTAACATTTTATTATTCTTGCTTTATCACGTATCTATATATCCTTCCTCCATTAATCCATCTTATCTTTTTCATGCCTTTAAAAGTAAATCGTAGGCATCATAATTTGTAGTTTATAATTTGGTATTTCCTTTTTAACCCGAGAGTTATTTTAAAGGGTATTTCTTAAATGTCCGAGTCGTTGGAGTTGGAGAGGTCTTGGCTATCTTTCTATTGCTCACAACAACCCTCTGATGTTCCTGCTGTGAACCTTACAACCCTTTAAGGTTTATACTCTGTCTTCCATTGTGGTCTCAGAATGTGAAATGTAAGGTTTATGCTTGTTGGAATTTGTTGAGTTCTTATTTGGGCTTAAGATATGCTCAGGTTATGTGAATATTCCGTGGGTATTTGAAAAGAATGTGTATTCTCTGTTAGGTACAAAGTTGTATAAATGTCTATTAGTCTAGCTGTCAAATTCTTCATATTGTTGTTTATTTTGGTCTATACCTGAGTTACTAATTTCAGAGAAGTGTGATAGTCTCCTAAGATGATTGTGGATCTGTCAACTTCTTATATGACTAATAGTTTTTGCTTTATATATTCCAAAATATGGTATTAGAATATAAAAGTTTATAATTATCATATCTTCTTTATAGGTTGTGTCTTTTTTCAGTGTAAATTGTCCCTTTTTGTGTCTTTTAATTATTTTTGGCTTGAATTCTATTTTTCCAGATATTAATTGCTAAACCTGCTTTCTTTTTGCTTTGATGATATTGTTTTAGCTATGCTTTTTATAAATAGTTCATAGCTAGATTAAAAAAAAATATGAGAGGCTCTTTCTTTTGATAGGGGAATTTACCCCAATTTATTTATTGTGATTTTTCACTTGTTTGTACTTAATTTTTCCATCTTATTTTATGTTCCCTACTTTTCAAGCTTTCTAGTTGTTTCTTTCCTTCTTGACTTTTGTTGGATTGGTGGAATTTTTACTGCTGGATTTCTTGCTCGCTAGTGCAAACTCCAGTTATTTGCATACCACTTTCACAGTTTTGTAATATCTATATACCACCTGTGTTACTACTGTTTTCTACCTAGTTACTCACCTAAACAACAATATCAATTTATTTTCAATTAAGATTTTTATATCACTATAAAAGGAAAACCAGTATCATTTTCCATGAATGGAAAGTAATGTAAATAGAAGTACAATAAATACCAAATGATGTTATTATATTCCAGCCAGCTCCTCTTGCCTGCCCAGAGCCCATTCTCTTTTTGTTAAATAAGGAGCGCCAGCAAGAGTTAGAATATTAAAGACGTGATTGCACCAAACTGACATGTTCTCTCTAACTTAATTAGAATGGTTTATTGTGAATCATGTTTTTTAAAATTTCATGTCTATGTACCGCCAAAGGCTCCTCTTGGTGTCCCATTCTTGAGCTACACGCTCTAGGAATTAGGAAGTTACACATCCTGTTCTTGTGGTGGTAACCCTTAAAATTTTAACATACATGTCTACACTTTGTTCTTTCTCTTAAATCTAGAGTTAATATCCATATTTGCTTGCCTTTATTAAGGCAAAGCTTTAACTTACCTCTTCTCTTCCTCTGCTACATCCCATGTTGACATTATTTATTATATATTTCCATTACATATTTTCATTATAGATGAGGGAACTGAATTTAAGTAAACTTATTGGAGTGCCAGTTCTCTCTCAGGGGTAATTTTTCCAAGAGTAGTAGTAAGTCTGCTGTGTCCGTGGGAGGAGGTGAGTTCAGAGTCCACCTATGCCGCCATCTTGACTTCTCTCCCTCCTTCTGGAGTGCCAGAGTTGGAGTTGAACCTAGGCAATCTGCCTTCAGAGCCTGTCTGTGCTCTTTCTACTAGATTCTATCACCTAATTTGGGATTTTAGATCCAGATTATGATTATTAAAAAGTATGATATATTATATAGTTTAAATATACAGTTTACTGGTTTCTCTCTCGTTTCTAATACATATCTCTTTCATTTTATTTTGCTAAAGTACATTTCTGAGAAACTCTTTCAGAAAGACTAGGTATAGTCTCTCTTTCCCTCACATTTGAATCCTAGGTTAGCTAGGTATAGAATCTTAGATTCACATTTATTATCTTTTAGAAGTTTGAAGATATTGCACCCTTCTCAACTAGTATTTAGTGTCTGTTATCAGTCGGAGATGTCTGATGTCATTTCTTATCCTTCAGAATTTTCTACCCACCCTTTATTCCTTTCCTCTTCACCGAATCTTCTCTTATCCAGACACCTGGAAGGCCCTCTTCCTCCTGTTTTTAAATTGAGTAATCACATACAGTAAAGGGCACAAATACTAAGTATATAGTTTGATGAATATTTATGCATATACATTCCTGTAACCACCACTCAGATAGAGATCTAGAGCACATTTACAGCATCCTAGAAATCTCCTTCATGCCCCATTCCCAATCAATAAACCAGCACTCCCCCCAGAAGTAGCCACGATTCTGACTTTTATCACTATAGACAAGTTTTGCTTGTTCTCTAACCTTATATAAATGATTTCATACGGTATATACTGTTTTGTGTCTGGTGGAAGCCATGTTTTACTGTTCTTTCCAAATAGAAACTTGAGGAGAAGCTAGAGTTCTGGATGGAGAAATTTGATAAGGACACAGAAATGAAACAGAATGAACTAAATGCTCTCAAATCTGCAAAGGCCACTGACTTAGCACACCTTCAAGACCTTGCAAAGACGGTAAGGAAGCAGTCTCGAGAGTGTAAGGCTGAGCACTGAGGAGTGGGTGGTAGGTGAGCTACAGTAGCTGGGTAATGCTGTTTTTGGTGACAGAGTGGAGGTGTGCCTATAAACCAAAGAGATTCTTTTTCAGTGATGATGATGATGACGATGACATCGGTGATGGGGACAATGGTAGCAGCAGCTAACACTTATACAGTGCTTACTCTTTCCCAGGCAGTTTACTAGTATTTCACATATGTAACTTATTTAACTCTCCCAACCACCTCTTGAGATAGATACTATTATTTCTACTTTGTGGTCTCTGAAGATAATTTGTAAATTATGATTTCTAAAAAGCTTCTGATTATGGTTTCATCATTGAATAAATGTAGAACTTTCCAAATTTTTCTTTTAAAAGATGACTGCTATTTGTATGTGTATATTCTATCACAGTTTTTTAAAAACATTATTTATTTTTTTTTTTGTGAGGAAGATTAGCCCTGAGCTAACATCCATGCTAATCCTCCTCTTTTTGCTGAGGAATACCGGCTCTGAGCTAACATCTATTGCCAATCCTCCTCCTTTTTTTCCCCCAAAGCCCCAGTAGATAGTTGTATGTCATAGTTGCACATCCTTCTAGTTGCTGTATGTGGGACGCGGCCTCAGCATGGTCGGGGAAGTGGTGCGTCCGTGCACGCCCAGGATCCGAACCTGGGCCGCCAGTAGCGGAGTGCGCGCACTTAACTGCTAAGCCACGGGGCGGGCCCAAAAATTACATTATTTTGACGTCATTAATCACACACCAAGTTTGTATTTCATTTTTATTAAAGATTTTAAAGCAAATTTGAATTATTCAAACTGAAAAAATTTGGAGAACAATTATAAAGTTAATATGTGAATATTTACAATATAAGAATCCAGTAAGTTTTTTCTTTTCTTTAGTTTATCTTTAAATTTGGCATGCTTTATTTTAAAAATTTTAGATTAAAAGTGCAGGGCTGTCTGGGCCATAGCTCAGCCAAGAGAGTCCTATAACATATGATCAATGTCTACTTTTGCAGCTAAGGGAGTATGAACAGGTCATCATTGAAGATCGTCTAGAAAAGGAGAGGACCAGAAAGAAGATAGAACAGGATCGCTTGGAATTAAAGAGCATCATAAAGGTAGAAAGCCGTAATTGGCACCTTGGGGCCCTTTCAGTTCCATAGCCAGCCTAACACTGAGGAATGCAGAGTCTCACAGAACAGATCTGTGAGGAAACACAGACGGTTTGTTATTTTTGGAATTTGCCAACACAATCTGTGGTACAGGGAGACAAAAGGACATGCCCCCAACTCTTAATCCAGGGAAAAAGACGTGGTTAGCAGTGGAAGCAAACCTAGAACTTGTGCCCAGAGGTCAAATTTAAGAATACTATTTCTAACCAAAACAGCTCTTGAAGGAATTTTTCTTAATATCCTACTGCTTCTTAAAATCCTATTTATATAAGTCAGCCCAGGCTATCTGCTAGGTTCTGATAAGAGCTGTTTGTTAAAAAGGTGGAGGGAATAAGTAGCAGTTTAGAAAAAAATATATATTTTAGTTTCATATGAACTTGTGTATATAAGTGATGATTAACTGGCAGGTCAGATTCTGGGAAATATTACCAAGCAAAAACAACATCAGCTGGACTGAAACTATTGTTTTGAGGATTGCCCTTTTCTCTGAAAGGAGTATCTGCTGAGACCCTATGGTGTGCAGACTGGTCTGGGATGTATGTTAGGGGGTGGATTAAGAAAGTAAGCTTTAAAGTACATTCAGGACTGAGTATCCAAACCCACACTTGGGCCTTCCATTAGGAGAGAGTTGGATGTATAGTTAGCAAGTATTTATTGAGCTTCTATGGTGTTTTCTATTTGTCAGCATTCCTTGACTTAGAGCACAGATGTAAGAACTAGGTGATTGTTTTTTCACTAGTGGATTTGCTCCCAGTCTTTAGGGCTTAGTCTGATTTTAAAGTAGCCCAGACTATATTCAGAACAGTTGTGTCTGATGAATAAAATATTCAAGGGACCTATCTAAATCCTTTTTGAAGGAGTATTTATTGATCCTTTAATCAATCATTAAAGATATGAAATGCACCAGGAAGCTGGCTGAAGTCATCGAGATTATCTGCACATTTTTGACTGAGGGCTTTCTTTTGCCCATAGCCTGGGAAACTAACATCCCTTTTGGATCAAATGGTTGTGAGGTGTGGGGAACTCGGATGTTCATCAAGAGCAGCAGCAGTAAAGAGAGCCAGGTTTCTAAGTGTAAGGAAAAGATTGGTCTCATTGGATTCCTTTTCTTTATTTTTACTCTGAGAACCTCACTCTAGAGTCCATGGCTTAACCTCTGTTTCCTGCACGACAGCGAGCAGTGCTGTAGGGACAGCAGGCTTGGCCATCTCCATGTCTCAGACAGAAACCATTCTTCAGGCAGAAGTGACTTCATCAAAAAACAATAATCCCTTATGTAGAGAACACAGCTTCTCAGGCATACTATAAATTGTCCTCACTTGCCCTTTCTCTTCCAGCTCCAGGCCTGGTGGCGAGGCACTGTGGTACGGAATGAAATTGGTGGTTTCAGAATGCCTAGGAAAGACATAGATGATAGCAAGGATTCAAAAGGTAAAGGCAAGGACAAGCGGAGAGGCAAGAAGTGAGCGAGTCACCGTGGGTCCTTTCCTCCGGTATCCTGGAGACGGAAGGAGGGCTTGAAGGGAGTAAGAAACTTGACCATCACAGACACTCATCTACAGGTTGTTGCTTATTTGGACATGCACAGGTGTGGCCTGGTTATGTCACTTTACCTGTTATATGAGTATTCAAACCCTGAATTGGGATTATACCATTGATTTAGGGCTTCTTGATAGTTTGAAAAAATTTTGCTGGGAAGTATTTCTAGGAGCCTCGTGAAGATTCCTCTCGCTTTCTTACCAGAAAAAAGTTCATGGACTTAGTTACAGCGCTGCATTAAAACTTAATTAATTCCTGTAATGTCTCTGATTCTAATTTTGTCTATAGTGAAAAAACTCTTGAGCAAAAGTGAAATGTTCAGTAGGAATTACAGGATGATGTTTACAAAGTGTCTAGCATAATATGTACACAGTAAAGTTTTCATAAAGGTTGGTTTCTTCCTACCTCTTAGACTTATCACTTGAGTGTTTTTATTGGAGGATGGTGACATGGAATATATATATTATAAGCTGCTTCAGCTCCTTTTCTGGGAAACAGGTAGGGATATAAATTATAAATAAGATAGAAATGAGATGTGAGGATACACAGCCCACACATAGTCAAGATGGGGGACACAGGTCTGCTGGAAGACTACCTGGAAATACTTTTGATAAGTGAGACACTGCTCTTCTTACTCAACAATTCTCACCTTCTCAGGTATTAGACTAAAAGAGGTAAGGCATGTGAAAATACCTAACCTGTGCCTGGCACATAGAGCCGATTATTGTTCTCCCTCTCCCTGCAAAAAGAGTGAGCCCACTGGGTCATTCTTGTCTTGATTAATCAGAATAGAACGTCTTGGGATGCTAAAGCTTTCCCTAGAGCACACTTGGTAATTTCTGAGAGACAGCTGTCCAAATATGTCACGTGTATTTCACGAATCAAGCCTTATACCTAACTCCAAACTCAGGGCAATACTGATTTCTATACTTCCTTAAAAAGTACATTTTGACCACAAGTGCCTATTATCATGACCCAGTTTCTACTGATGTTCCTTCAGGGAATGAGATAGTCTTTCATTTATGCCAAGGAAACCATGCTTTAGGTATGAACATTTTCAAATCAGCCTTTATTTCATGCTATTGATGTGCTGGCTTTTATCAGTGTCAATGTGTAAGGTGGCATACAGGCGATTTAAAATAACATACATGATATTGACATATTTATACTTAGAACTTATGCATTATATTTACAGACATACAAATATAGGACAATGTTTTACAAAATCTTTTACTAATTACATGTTTACAACATTTTCAGAAACAAAATGAAATCTGCTGTAAACCATCTCACTGCAATATGTATATAAAAAGGTTTCTAAATATCCATATTTTCCTTCATTTCTATAACCATTTAAGCATTTAGTTTTTAAAAATTCATCACACTCATGAGCATAGTCACACATCATTAGTCACTGCTACCTGGAGCAAGTAAGAGAAATCTGACTCCTTGTTTAGGTGTCAAGCTGTATTTTAAAAAGCTATTAAAGGAAGTGACCTATAATAAGCCCTCTACCCTGTTCTGGCCAAATCTAAAGGCCCCTCCTCCCATGAGTTGTTTCCAGAGAAGACTGGTTTGGACTGCTAAGTGTGTATGAGTTTGGAAGCTTGGTAACCTGCTGACTTAAAATCTCCGTAGTCTGGAGGGGTCCCAGTGGGCAGGCACTTGGCCTTTTCTCTGTTCACACTTCAGCACTGGAACATCGGGGCTTCAGCAGGAAGCTCATAAACGGTCAGGTGAAACTGCTCCACAGTCATCTTCATCTCACACTGGAGTCTAGCAAGGCTAAATGTTAAATCTTCTTTCCAGTTAAGAAAAAAAGGTACATACAAAACTCTGAACAAAAATTTTCCAACAAAAACATCATGATTTGTTTTTGCATCTTGGCACAGAAAAGAAATTCAATATATTTGATAATTGTCTTTCATTATCAACCAAAACTGTACACAAATTTTTTCTAACAAATCAAATATAAATCTGAATTAGTGTGATAAAAACACATTAAAAAGGTTTCATGCTATGTATAAAATCTGAAATAGGTTGAAATTTCCCATTTATTCCTATGAGAAAATTAGTTGCAAATGTCCCATGTGTTGCATTATGTATGTCTTCTGGGATTATTCCTTGCATAACATGTGACAAACAGTCTGTCCTTTGCTGACTTGCATTTCAAATGGCTCTCTATAATTTGGAGATTGTACTGAGGTTTAATGTCGACTAGAAGGAAACATACCTATAGTTTAAAAATACACACAGCTAAATTCTAAACATGGGGGGGTCTGTTTGGAACTGTAAATATAATGGGGGCTGGCTCTAAGTACTTAGAAGACATTTTACTTTTGTTCTGTGAGGACCTTGAAGGATTAGGCTTTGAGCTCAGATGTTTTATGTTATATAATTTTAAACTTGGACAAAGTGGTAATGTTCTGATGAACTTGTTACCCTGTGAGAATAGGAGAAAAACATTATTTTGACCAGATACTCAACATAATTTTATCCAAAGTTACTATTAGATGCATTTACATGATAAAAAGAGAGAACATGTTCAAATGCATGCATTGGTAAAGAAAATTCAGAACAGTTAACAACAGAAAAAAACCTAGATAACTAGTATCTTCACTTACTCTACTTGGTTTACAAAGGCAGTGAATACCAACAGATCTCACTGACAACTCAAAGGGGTTCAAAATATAGGGGAAGAAAGACCCAAATGGCTTAAACTTGAATAAAGGCTCCTGGCTTTGTGTTGGGTGAGGCCTCGGGCCCTCGTACTGCACCCACAATTGAGTAAATAAGGCACCAGTGGTGGAGCCAGATGGGCTACATGAAGACAGCAAGCTGTTTTTAAGATGCCACAGGGCTTTAATCCAGCCACAGGAATTAGCAGTTACCTGAAAGAAATATAAGAATCTTGGCTTTTCCCTTCTTCCTTTTGCTTTGTGTTCATAATCTTCCATTAGCTGGGGAGCTGGAAGTGTATCTGCTGTGACTGGAGAGTGTTCACAGGTCCAGGTGTCCTGGGAGCAGCGTTGGGGTGGAGGAGGCTCAATGAAGTGACTAATCAAACGATGCTGAGTAGCGTCTGCCACCAGCCTAAGGATCTGGAACCGGTGTGTGGAGTGCCTGTTTGTAATGCTGAGATAACAGCAGGAGGACACACAGAACCATCCTCTAAGTGGAGGTGAACTGGAGTTGGGGGTAAGCCTAAGACACTGGCCTTAAATACAGATGTATCTATTTCATTGTTTCACTATGCAAAATGTAGGCCTTCTACCTTATTTTTGTTTTGCCTTGGACAGAACAGTCCAAGTAGTCATAATACAGTTTTTGATTATAAATGTGGCTGAAAAATGCAGTGGAGTCATTACTCCCCCAAATCATACAAATATCTAGCTTGGAACAGTGGTCTCCATTATATGAAACACCTGGAATATTTGGTGAAAATGCAGATACCCAGGCCTCACTCTGGATCTAGTGAACAAGAATCTGTATTTTAACAAATGCTCCAGGAGATTCTAATGAACAACCAGGTTTAGAAACCAGTGGACTCTCGAGGTCTTGGAAACGGGTAAAGATAATAGCATGTCTGTGCCTTCAAGAGAGCTAAATATCCTTCTGAGAAGATATTCTTTCTGGTATGTGAAACAAGCCTACTCTCTCGGAAGGCACAGCCAGTTTAGGCTTTAGTGCTGGGATCTCAGTAATGACAGAATTGTTTCATTTGTGAAAACCCACCGTGTCTTCATAAACAATTCAAAGAAAACAGATATAACCTCCCCTAAAATGGAGAAATGAAGCAAAATATTCCTGTTAGGAATCATGGAAACAGTCCCTTTTAAGAACACTTAAGAGCTCTGTTTAAGCAGGTGGCTGGCAGCAGCAGTCACGCTGTCCTGTTCCGTTTGGGCCAGGCCAACGCCCGAGGTGCTGGGAGTCCTTACACAGCAGATAACTGGTGCTGCTGCTGCTTGGGCGGGGCCAGTTCCAGGAGAGCCTGGACCGTCACTGCAACCTGGCTCAAACCTTTCTCTTCTAAAATGTGGAGAGGCAAACATAATTGATCCTGAAATGGGACAACGTAACATAGAAACAAACAAAAAAGAAAATAGGATGAACATCACAGAACTGAAAAGGAAAAATAAGCATCTCTTCTCTCCCTCATAATAATCAACTGAGATGTGAAAAGTTAGTACCTGGGAAACTGGCCTCTGTTAATATGAGTTACACAGAGATGGTCTCTGACACTCACTGTCACTTTATTAATACAACTAAAATACATACAGATCATTTTGAAAATTGAAAAATGGACAAGTTACATACACTTATACATACAACACAGGATAAACAGAATACTACGGAGTGAAGGCAACATCCTTCATCCCTGATAAATAAAAGAGCAATGCAGATCAGTAAAACAAGGCAGGTGAAACCAGAAAAGCAGTTCCAAGTTACCAGACGGCTCAAGTCTGAGAGATACAACATTGTAGGAGAAAGCGCTTCAGAAATTTACATACTGTAGGAATGCAAGATGGTTTTCTGCTATGACTCCAACTGTGCGAGACAGATGCCCACTATCTGCTTTATGATCCTGACTGTGAAAATCAGGGGTCTCACACCAGGCAGGGGTCAAAGGAAGAAACAGAAGTGTATCCTGGAGATTTAGATGTATTTGAGAAACTTTCCCCTACTTTGGGTAATTCATGGAAGGCCCAGTTTGAACTAGTTAAAAGTCTGAATTACAGAATTAAAAAAAAAGAAATTGTATTTGAAAAAGTAAAGTATTTCATATCCTAGTATTTAATGGATTAAATTATGCTGGACAACTATGTTATAAGTTTAGTCAGGAACATCTTAATTACTATATATTTGAAGTGTTTACTTGTTTGCTTAAGGAAATTAAATACTTCTATCTTGTTTGCCTCATTAATTTGTTTGGTTATCCTTTCTTAGAGAAAAAGGCATATCTTAAGAAAAACACCTATCATTGGTTTTTACGACTAAATATTCAGAAAGAAAAGAGATTGCTCTCACAAAGGACAGAAAGTGGAATTCTGGTTCCACGAAAAAAGAGACTATACATATTTATTAAAGAAGATAACTGTATTTTTCTCAGCTTTTCATTGGCACTTACTATCTCATTATGAAGTTTTACAAAACCAGTTGCAATAAAAAATATAGCAAGTATTTATTTTGAGCAGTTATTAGTACTTGTGCTTCTTAATTCTATTTAATATTTATCTTGATAAATCAAGGTAACTGCAATCTTTTGATCTTATAAAACTAGCAACTTTGTATAAATACTTTGAGTACAACTGCAAGCACTGATTAATTACTTAAAATGAACCTGCAGGGGGTTCTGCTTTTGGGAGAGATTTTCTCCGAGGCCACTTCCCTGATCTCTTCTCCTCTGTGGTGCCCTGCGACCTCTGCGGCCCGGAGTAGACATTCCCTCAGAGGCTCAGACATTCTCTCAGACGCTCATGCTCTCCAGATGCACATTCACCTTCCAGCTGGCTTAAAGGGAGCACTGTGTGTTCTGAAGAGAATGCGCAATTACTCCCCCAAAACCACACACAACAGCATGTGTTTTTTATCAGGTGTTTTTTAAAAAGACAAAACTCCACAAAACTGAATGATCTCTGAGTCAGAGACATCTTAAAAACAAGACAAACCAAAACCCCCCAAATTCTGGAAGGCACTACTATTGTATCAAACTGAAGTTTTCAACACAGTGTTCAATGTTTCATCATTAACAGTAAACAGTTTTTTAATGTGTTAAGTAAGTGTCCCATTTAATATGGAAGAAAACCAAAGCCATCAGACCCCCAGGCTGACTCTCCCACAGGATGTTATGGTCCTTGCAATCTCCCTTCATACCTGAGTTCAGGTGTCCAATTTTGTTAACAGAGTTCAGGAGATTCCTGACTCTTCAGAAACATGTTTATGAGATCTAGAATCGAGTGCAGTGATAAAGCAGTTTCAAGCAGCTAACACACTGAGCATTCTGAAAGGGACAACATTCATTACCTTGGGAACAGAACAGAGACAGCTGACATGCTTTCCCTGCTACTGTTCAGACATAATCTCCTCAACAGCCTATAAAACACAAGTTCATTAAGATGGTTTAAATAATATGGGAAATTACATAAATTCCCATTTTAAATTCTAAATAGGATTCTAGAAGTGAAGCTCAGTTAAAGAGAACAGCCAGCAAATGTGGACAGGCGCCCCCTCCTGAAAGGCCAGCTCCACACCACCTGCCTGGTGTACACTACCTTATTTGTACACACTGGGCTTGGAAGAGCAATCCAGGGAACTGCCTGATCTCTGGACTGAACATTCTGATCAAATTGAGATTACAGAAATTAAATAGCCGGTGCCTTCCACAAGTCCAGACAGCAAATGCTTAGGTGGACCTACCAATAAAGGGAGATTCAGGATTTCAGGGCACAGCTCAGTGCAGAGATCTACGGGACCAGGTGCCCCCAAACCAGAAAGGGTACAACTATTTCCTTATGAGCAGCTGTTGAAAAGGTTCAGCAACTCACAATTTTAACACTTCTCACAATTTCAACACATAAGTTGTGTTGAGGCAATGGAAAATGGCCAGATGGGAATTTTATTAGCTCATTTGGAAATAAAGTTCTAAAGTCATATTCTAAGAACAGGCTCAGGACTGTATTAGTAGAAACACTTTAGCATTTATGATAAGAGAAACAAGGCCACAGGCCAAGAGGATGGACCAATGACCAGGAGAAAAAATGCTGGTCTTCACTCTTTCTTAGCAATCATAAATGCTTACTAATGTGGTGGGCTGCTCAGCTGAACATCTGAGGAAAGGATTTATCTACTTTATTGGTTAGTTCTTTGATGACCAGGAAAAAAAAAAGCTCATAAATAATTCTGAATGAGAAACAAACCTCCTTTACCAAGCATAGGAATGAGGTGGAAAATCACTGGAATGCAATCTTTCAGCTAGAGGGGAAAGACCCAGTAATAAAGCATACAGAGAGTTAACATTAAAGTACAATAAAACGCCACAAAACCCAAAAGCTGGATAGACAGAGAGACAAAACTGGATTCTTCTGAATGTGCCCCAAGAGAAAGTAGTGTTTCAACAGTTCTTTTAACGCTGAGGTTTAGCTGAAGGATGTCAGAAGGGGAACAAAGATTGTCCTGTCCAAAGTGTGAGCAGGAAAGGAAAACAGAAAAACAGAGTCAGTGGGTCAGAAACACAGACTTGAGTACAGAATTCAGTATGATCATCTCAGTCATATTCAAAGAAACACATCTTGTAACACTTTTTACTATGCTGAATGAAAATAAAATGCTAAAAAACAAAACTACAGAGTCCTCTATGTGCTAAGCTTGATTTTCCTACTCAATAGCAGAATAAAATTGGCTTGTTGGCGACTAGTATGAACACCCAGGACACGGGAAACAGAACTGGATGCTGGCCTAAGGTCGTGAGGGGCCTGAGAGTGGTGAGGTCCTCAGGAGGAAACCTCTTCCTCAGCTCTCATTCTTCCCTATTAACAAGAGAAGACTGATCAGAGAGCAAGGACAAAACCTGGGGTGGGCTGAGGAGAGGATGTTTGCAGAGAAAGCCAGGTAAATCGAGAAGGTTCAAAGACTGAGGAAAGCCTAATAATCAGGGAAATGTACTACCCGGCAGGAGATGTACTGAAGGATTGGTGTGCCTCTAAAAATCAGGTCCAGCCCATCTAAACCAAGGCCAGTGTGCTAACATGGACAGAATGAACCTAGAGCTATAAGCCTTGGAGATCATCCAATCCTCCAGTTCCCAGAGTAAGAAATTAAATAAATAAATAACATTATTGGACTTGATAACAGGAAAACATTACTTAACACATAACATATAATGACTCTAGGACATAAGATATTGGACTCAAATAGAAATTTTTATCATAGTTTTTTTAATGTACCATATATTTGATAAAAGCATAATAATAAAGAGAATACCCATATGCCCAACCTTATCAGAGATTTTTAACAGTCACCTTATTCTTTAGTGCTTCATTCATAATTTAACTTGTAAACACTTTAAAAAGTGAGAATACTGAGAAGGGAAATTGTTCACCTTTATACATAGTCTCTGGACATAGAATCTGAAAAATCTTTCAATATTAAGTTTGATGTTATACATTTTCAGAAGTGATCATTATTACATCCCTGATTTCCTTTAAAGTCAAACAGAGCAAGTGGGGATATTTAGGGAAAGTAGGGGAGAACAAAGGAAGAAGAGGAGGGTTAGGTTTCTTCTTCTTCCTCTGGCAGAGGGACTTCAGAATGCTCGTTTCAACCTATGAGTTCATATTTATTCATTTTCCTTCACTTTGTTTTAGGCAACTGACTAATTTTTTAGCAGAAGTAGCAGCATAACAGGAACCCATCTAAAGTGGTAGTGGTGGTGGTGGTCGAGCCTTGGGTGGAAGGCAGAAGTGGAGAAGGAAGGGGTGGCCTGTGTGGAATGTCCATTTCCTCTTTCTGGTGGTGGAGAGGGAGAGGGCGGAAGGACATGTCAGGAACCCTGGTCTTACCACCCTGGAAAAATACCTAGTCTTCTAAAATTGTATTTTTTCTAAGCTCTGGTATGAACAGGGGCAGGCTGGCCCACAATAAATACTGTTAACCATTGCTTGCCAAATGGTGAATTAAGTGCATGCTTTCAGGCACACTGCTTTTGTATTTTGCTGACTGATAGCAGGTACGTTCTGAAGAAATTTCAGGGTATGGACTTTAAATCTGAGACACATGATGGTCCGTAAAGCCCAGAATATAGGTATAATGACTACAGACACTGGTAAACAGTACTTTTCAGAGGCCTGATAGAGGCTGAGTGTGCTGGCCTGTCCTGCTGTGTGGGGCTGTTTCGGCACTCTTCTCTGCAGGTACACAGTGCCTTTTTTAATCATTCGTTTCTTTTCTCTGGTTCCCATTCCATCCCCAACCCATGCCTCGTTCTCTTGTTCAAAGACATTGTGGCATGGAACTGGGCAGGCACTGGGCATGCTTGTGTAATGTGATGACCAGGCAGGAACATCTCAGTAGGCAGGAGGGAAGCACTGAATGTTAACGTGTACATATGAGCACCAGAACTTGCTCGTTAGGGGCCGGCCCAGTGGCGTAGTGGTTAAGTTTGCGCACTCTGCTTCGGCGGCTCAGGATTCACAGGTTTGGATCCCAGGCGCAGACCTACCCACTGCTCATCAGGCCATGCTGTGGAGGCCTTCCATATACAAAATAGAGGAAGACTGGCACGGATGTTAGCTCAGGGACAATCTTCCTCAAGTAAAAAGAGGAGGATTAGCAACAGCTGTTAGCTCAGGGCCAATCTTCATCACCAAAAATAAATAAATTAATTAAATGAATAAATAAATAAATACAATCTCCACTTTCAAAAAAAAAAAAGAACTTGCTTGTTAATATGCAGAAATGCATGCTATTTGATTAGAAACCTTATTAATGCTCTCTTAATATGTTTAAAAATGGTTTGTTCTAAAAGAGATAAGGCTTTAGAAAACAATATAATAAAAAAATGAAAAATTTGCTTTGAATTTGTCCACAGGAACAAAAAAGGTCCTTGTTAACTAGAACTAAATATAAATTTCAGTTCTATTATAACTCAGCTTAAAAAAAACACGCAAAAGAAATAAGCGAAAAATAAATAGAATCACAATCTACTTATTAAAAGGAGAAAAAACAATCATGGGAATTCACACTGGCTAATGCAGATGCTCTGTGGAGCTGGGCTCTTTCTCGTCTACTTTGTAACATGTGAAAGAGCTGAAAGAGAAGGTTGCTCACTGGACATGTGATGCTGTGACCTCTCAACTCACAGTTAGTTAAGAGAGAGGAATGGTGAACTGGGTAAAGAGACAGTCATTGTCGTAAAGCTACTGGGACAAGGACTTAACTTGGAGAGACACAGTAGAGTTGTTGGGCGCAGGGGTCAATCCTGGGTTTCTGACAGCTAATTAAGAAGGTCAGAGAAAAGAGTCATATTTTTCTCCTTAAAAGTTGGACAAAATATGATGACAAGAACTGTAATGATTGTAGTTAATGAAAAAGTATCAAATGGCACCAAGTTGTTTATTTCTTTAAATTTATCTATACATCATATCACTAAATACATTTTTTAAGAGTACCATGCTTAGTTTAACATAATTGTTTTTTAAAAGAATAATTGCATAAAAATTGTATCAAGTTCATGTCCCTTAATCACATCTATAAATAAAGGTTAACTATTTGTACTATTAAAAGGTAATAAAGCTATAACTGAGGAGCCTGGAGGCAATAAATCTCAGTAGCAGGACAAGTGCCTAGAAATGGCCTCTGTGTGCTAAATTCCCAAGTATTAGAGCTTACTGGAAGAACTGGTGAAATATGAAGAGAGTCTGTAATTTAGTGGACAGCATTGTCCCAGGGTTTGTTAGTTTGGATGACGTGCTGTTTATGTAAGATGTTAACAGGAGAGGAATCTAGTGGACGTGTACACAGTAACTCTCTGTGCTATTTTTGCAATGTTTCTCTAAGTCTAAAATTATTTCAAAATAAACATTTTTAAAAAGTATTAAAGCAAGTGTTAAAAAACTGAAGCCAACTGAAGCATTCTCAGTCTGAGATGCACTTATTTTGAAGCACTGACTCTGTTGTATACGAAGTGGTGTCTCAAACAGCAAGTGAGGATGTTAAGGAAAATATCAGAATAACTATTTTTGATTAGTTAGCATTAATTACTTATTACAATATATTTAAATTTATATGTGTATGATTTCTTTGCTTGGTCCTTGCAAATAATTAAGGAAAACTCCTCAAAAATATATTGATTGACTCTAGTAACACAAAATCATGTTAGTAATTATCAACTTAGTTCAGACCTAGTCCTATAAGATTTTAGATACTTGTATTTCTTTTTTTCTTTTCTTTTTTTTTTTTTGGTGAGGAAGACTAGCCCTGACCTGACATTTGTGCTCATCTTCCTCTACTTTATATGTGGGACATCTGCCACAGCATGGCTTGATAAGCGGTATGCAGGTCTGCGCCCGGGACCCGAACCTGGGAACCCTGGGCCACTGAAGCAGAGTGTGTGAACTTAACCACTATGCCACTGGGCTGGCCCGATACTTGTATTTCTGGAAGATTTTAGGAAAATAACACCCAAATCTACTTAGGCAACATAAAAAAATTTATTACCTGAGGTACACCAATTTTTCTGCAAGCTTCTAGGAAATTCTCCACATTTCGCCTGCATTTTGCCATTGTTAGTTTGGGCTGCAAAGGAAGGAAAATGTGGTGTTATTAGCAAAGTTTTAAAAAATTTGCCAACTTTAAAAATACTCTTGCCAATTGCTTCATAAACTCAACAAGGGTCAACAAACTTTTTTAAAGGATCAGATAATAAATATGTTAGGCTTGAGGGCCATATGATACTCAATTCCGCTAAGAGCTTGAAAGCAACCATAGACAATATATAAACAAACAAGGGTGACTGTGTTCCAATAAAACTATTTACAAAAATAGGTGTTGGCCTGTGGACCACAGTTTGCCACTCCCTACTTTAGACATTTGGCTTTGATTTTTGTAAGGCAAGCGCTAAACAGAAAAATTTTACGGGGATAGTTTAATTGTTTTTCCGTTTTAAAATAATATACACTAAAGAAAATTTGGAGGAATAGCAAGAAGATTAATTACCCATAGCTCTGCTGTTCAAATATAATCACAGTTAACACTTTGGTTCATGTCCTTTCAGTCCTTTTTTGTTTTTTTTTTGGAGGAGATCAGCCCTGTGCTAACATCTGCCGATCCTCCTCTTTTTTTGCTGAGGAAGACTGGCCCTGGGCTAACATCTGTGCCCATCTTCCTCCACTTTATATGGGAGGCCGCCACAGCATGGCTTGCCAAGCGGTGTGTCGGTGTGCGCCTGGGATTTGAACCGGTGAACCCTGGGCCGCCGCAGCGGAGCGCCCGCACTTAACCGCTTGTGCCACCGGGCCGGCCCCTTTCAGTCCTTAATTTTAAAAGAAGATAATTTTTAAAAAAATCAACAGCCATTGTTCATAATTATGCTACAGATACATCATGTCTCTATTCAGTGGTAAGTCTCTATTCAGTGGTAATATTTAATTTTTTTAAACATTTGAATTTTAAAAGATTGGATTAAAAAACCCATTTTCCAAAGTGTGAAAATTTCCCATAGGAAATTTCCCTAATTACTAGTTAATAAGCTTGTTTTTCTGAAAAGATCTCTAATGACTAGAAACAGAGTTGTATCACATGACCTGAAGTTGTGATGAAGTTTTTTGCCTAGTGAGTTATCATGGGTTATAATTTAAGAAAGAAATAGGAATCCCATTTCCCAGAATGATTAACAAACTCACTTGTTCAAATTCATCAGTTGGTTTCCAATGTTTAAGCATTAGGCATGGAAACCAAACATTTGCAGGGAATCTGACCTAGAGTTTTTACAAAGGTCAGCCAACAGAAGCCTGTACCATCTCTAGAAAAAAAGTTTCACTTTTGAATATCTGGGTTTTCTTCAAAGATGGAACATAATACTGTGACAAGAAGAAGGGAAACAAGATAAAGACATGATAGTGTTTGAACATACTATAATCATCTTGGCCTGAGAAAGGCAGCAGGGGCCAAGATTGGCTTTATCATAAATGATAAAAAGGCAACAAGTGGGATGGAAGGAGAATAATAATAATTTTAAAATTTCAAATTGAAAAGCTTTCCAAAAAGTCCAGAAGGAGGATAGGAATTAGGTTTCTATAAAGAGCACCATTTCTTGCCTATGCGAAGTCCTGTATGTGAGGTGAAAAAAGTTAAAAAAAAAAAAAAAAAAAAAAAAGTAAAACATAAATAGTAGGATCATGATCTACTTAACAAGAAAGATCCTTCTTAACAAGAAGGAGAAAAATCATCATGGGGGTTCACACTGGCTAATTCACAGTGGAGCGGGGCTCCTTCTCCTCCACTATGAACCTGCAAAAGAGCAGGGTGTTCACGGGACAAGTGATGCTGTGGTCTTCTCCACTCCTGGCCAGTTAAGAGGGAGGTAAGGTGAACTGAGGCACAAGAGAAAATTCACTGTGGTGAAAGCTACTGGGACAAGGGCTTGACTTTAAAGAGAAGTGGGCAAATAAAACACAGGACAACTGCTTTTCACTTAGAAGAATTTTTCATTGGCTAGAAATTCCCTCTCCACATACCAGTTTCCCTTTCTGCCTGTAGAAATGGAAGTAGAAATAATGGGGCACTATGGATAAGACTCTACAAAAGAAAGGAGCCTGGGCATTTAGTTCTACAAAAGAAGGACTCCTAAATTTCTGAAACTCCACCATTCAGATGCCAACGTCTATGGGAGGGCAGAGTGAAAGAGGTCTGACTGCACAGACAGAAAAACAACTGTGTCTCTGTGCAAAAGAAAGGATAAAAGGAGAGAGTTTATGTTGCTAAGTTAAAAACCAATCCAGGAATCACCACCATCTCAGACAAAAGGAAAAGAAAGGCAGGCTCAGAATAATGATCACGGGGTCTAACGGCATTGTCTCCATGAGGACTAGTAGCACCCTAAGACATAAAAGGTGTCAGTTGAGGGGGGAGAAGAAAAGAAAATTTCCTTCGAGATTTCCCCTGCCAAGAGCAGATTTCTGACTGATGAAGGGGCAGAGGAGAGGGGAACGATCATTTCTCTCCCCAGCCATTCCTTCCTTTAGCATGTATCTGAATTCCAGGATGTAGGTCAGTGCTTCATAACTGGGATACAACTCCTTCTCAGAGTCTGATGAAAGGCGTGCATCTACTCCTGAGAAGAACACACATACACATAATTGTAGAGAGTTCGTGGAGCCCTGCAAGCCCTGGGAGTGCACGAATCCCAGCTACAAATCCTTGCTCTGTGTCCCACGGAACGGCTAGTCAAAATGGCCCGGGCTGTAGACTCCCTATCACTCTGGAGTGCAGAAGGACTCATGACTTCGCCTTAAGTCAAATTCCACAGGAACTTGCTATCCCCAAAAACTTTCCCAGAACTTCGGAAGACATAACACATGGTTTTGGATAGCCATGTACAGCCTGTTCTATTTCTATAATGTTCAGCCTGATCTGAATAAGAAATCTTATGCAGGTTTGGAGGAAGAAAGTAATGTCAACAAGAGCATAATCTATACTGAAAGGAAGAAGAAATAAACAATTTCGCTCTTCTGGAATTTGAAACGATTTAGAATTTTTTCAGGTCATCTTCGTTGGTGATAGGGTTCATTCAGTGAGTGGCCACATCACAGTATTTGTAATGATTTTTGATATGATTTAATAGTGCACTTCCAAGAACATGAACTGTACTACTTCACACCTATGCCTACGGAACAGCAAACAGCAGTTTATCAAACATGACTGATCCTCCCAAAGTAACAAAGAAAGATGAATTATAACCTAATGGTTGCAAACACACATACCTTTCTGAGTTTCTTTCAAAATGCCTTGGACATAAGACCCCCCCTTATAATGAGGAGTCATTTTTTGAATTGGGGAAAGAAATCATGGTTCGTACAATACCTCAAGAAAGTGTTTATAAAGTTACACTCAGAGTTCTAATTAGCCAGTTCTCAAAGAATTACAATAAATCACCACGCATTAATGTAGCCCCAAAGAAACTGCTATGGTTTTTCATTTGTATTTGGCTTTAACTTTATATTCTCATCACAAAAAAATCTCTACTAAGAAAGTAAGTTATAAATATCTCTGTATGATCAAAAGAACAAAATAAGGGAAGAAATAGTTTAATATGAGGGAGGGCAATTCATATGAAGGAAAAATAGATGTAAATATTTACACTGAAATCTAATACTATAACAGAAACCCCCATTAAGGGAATATTAACTTGTTCACAATAATCCTTATCACAATTTGAAAGTAAGGTCTTTGTTTTGCTTTTAATTAAAATTTAATTAAAATACTGGACAGTTTTCATCTGACTGATTCAAAATCCATTTTTTTCACCCCAAATGTTATAATTTGAGAAGTTTTACATATTTACATGTTTATTATTAACTTTACAGGTCATTTATTTACCAAAAAGATCCCTTCTTAAATAATTTTATTTAATAGTCCTACTTGCTTTTAAGCGTCAAGGATACTATTTCATGAAAGACCTCTTTTATTTTTTTTAAAAGAGGAATTAATGTTCTTGAGAGAATGGACCACTTGTAACTCATTTCTGTACCTTTCATCCCTGGCAGAATGCCTGGCACCAGACAGGTGCTCAATAAATATAAGTTAGTTTTGTTGTTGATTTTGCTGGGAAGTTTTAAATGCCCTAATCTCATATTATACCCATATTCCTTTGACCAATGAGAAGGTCCATGTTTTTTTAATTTCTCTAAGCAATTAAATATTTATAAAATAGTTTTATTTTTCTTATATGTATTTTACATCCTTAAATCGAAAGCACTATGTTCTGGTGATTGAGGTAAAGAACCTTAGTTACCTTTACTCTCAAATTCCACTTTCTACATTAGCTCCTTGCTACTTCCTAAGAATTTCCTCTGTTAATGAAGAATGACAGATTTGTCTTTTTTTTTTATTATTAAAAAAAATTTTTCTCCTAACTCAGTTGACAGAAACTGGGAAGAATGCAAAGTATGAATAAACTCTTCCCTTACTGGCGTTGCCAAATAGCATGTCAATTCCTATTCTCTTAATCACTACCTTTGGACCAAAACCAAGTCTTTCAAGTCTTTGCGAGCATAGTTGACTTTGGTAGTGCTGCTGTTCCTCTCTGCCTTTCCTACACAAAACGGAATGCCTGTTTTCTGAGGTCCCTAAATAAAAAGTGGCTATTTTCCTTAGAAGCAGATGTATGACTCTATTTTTGGGTGTGCTAGAGGGGAAAGGGCCATCTCAGCCTCTCAGGACTTTGGTAACAAAGCAGCTTTTATAAATAGAAGAATACAAAGTCCTTGGGAGGGATAAACAATTTGCATCTGGAGAGGCAGCAAGATCAATGTCCAGAAGTGGCACTCTATAGGCCTAGATACAACTGCAATTTGAGTAAAGAATTTGTATCAGGAAGGGCCTGCTAAGAACAAATGACCAGATAATGAATCTTTTGAAAAGGTGAAACACTGTGGTTAAGCATGTTACAAATGCACAGTATCCATTCAGAGTCATCAAAAGAGGGTGTCCCAACAATCAAATAACAATCAAATGCACTGTGGGAACTTTGGGGGGTGGTGTGTGTGTGTGTGTGTGTGTGTGTGTGTGTGTCTCTCTCTCTCTCTCTCTCTCTCTCTCTCTCTCGAGGGGAGGGGAGGGGAGGGGAGAAGGGGGAGGAGGGAGAGGAGCTATGAAACATATTCTTGGATTCTTGGAACAACTGGGGAAATTTGAATATAACTTGTGGATTCAAGCATTGGCCTCAGCCAGTGTCCCTTTACCCAGCCTGTGCATCCATCCTCACCTTCTACCCCCACTCCCTGCTGGCTGCTAAGGGTTCACAGCTGTCCCCTTCTCAGTTTCAGCCTGATCCCACAGGGAGCACTGCAGTGTGAATTACACTGCCACCTTGAGGCTCAGGTGGGCTCAGGCCCCATATCAGTCAGTCATTGGCTACAGGCTATGGAGAAGAGCAAGGTGGCCCAGGAAAATTCTGTGAAATACTTAGGGGGTAAAGCATTATGATATTTACAACATTTAAATGGTGCAATTAAAATACACACAAAACACGGGGCCGGCCCGGTGGCGCAAGCGGTTAAGTGCGCGCGCTCCGCTGCGGCGGCCCGGGGTTCGCTGGTTCGGATCCCGGGCGCGCACCGACGCACTGCTTGGTAAGCCATGCTGTGGCGGCGTCCCATATAAAGTGGAGGAAGATGGGCACAGATGTTAGCCCAGGGCCGTCTTCCTCAGCAAAAAAAAAAAAAAGAGGAGAATTGGCGGATGTTAGCTCAGGGCTGATCTCCTCACAAAAAAAAAAAAAAAAAAATACACACAAAACACAAATTATAGGCAAAGCAAGATGGCAAAATGAGATAAATGTCAGATCTAGGTAGAGGCTTATTCTTTCAATATTTCCAAATGTTTGAAAATTTTCACAACAATTTGAAGCGGTGAAAAAAAGGAGATTGTGTCAATCCCAAGCTTGCTCTTTTTTTGTGGGTTACCATACTGATACTGATGTTCAGATCCGACCAGCAGCCTAAAGAAAACCTGCCAGTCATCCTGAATGCATCTTCTCCCTCATTTTCCACCTGAGGTTGGTTACTACTAGATCATGTCAATTCCACCCCTGAAATAGATTCATCATTCTAAACTGCAATTACAATCATATTCTTCCCCTCAAATTCTTTGAGTGTTTCCTCATTGTCTACACTAAGATAAACCTCTAACTCCCTGGCATCGTGCATGAGGCCCCTGTCACATGGCCCTTGGCTTACCCTCCAGCTGCATCTCCTGCCATTTGCACCCACACCTTGTGCATGATCTATTCTGAACAACTTAAGAATTCCTTGAATATGCCATGATCCTCCTTATCTTTTCAATCTAGGAATACTTCCTTCCTCCCTGTACTGCTGGCAAATTCCTACTCATATATTAAGAATTAATTCAAACTTTACCTCCTCTGGGAAGGTTTTCTTGAATCTTCCAGGCAGTTAAGTGGTCCCTTTTTCGTATTCCTACAGCACACTTCTTACACACCTCCCTTTATAACACTTTTCACACTGCTCTAAATTATTATTTACATGCCTATTTTTTCTCTAGTAGAAGTGAGACCCAGGAAGGCAGGGACTGGACTATTCATATTTGTATCCCTAGCATTCTGCACAATGCCCACCACTGTACTTAATAAATATCTGATGAACAGCCAACATTTTTTAGCATTATGAACTTACCACAGCTGGTGAGGGAACGTGAATGCTTGGGACAGATCGAGGCCGCACATGATTGGCCAAATGGCAAAGAACGACACCATCAGTTAGAGCTGCTCCCAGATCACAAGGCAGAGATACTTTCAACCGGTACTCAATATGCTAAAAGAACAGGAAAACGTGCAATATATTAACTGAAGAGTGGCAGTAACACAGGACATGACGGAGCTACAATGGAACATATTTAATTAGAAATCAAGATAAAAAGCAAATAACTTAAGTACCACAATCCCTATTTTATCTTTCTATCCTAGGTCAACAACTTAAGGAGATCTAATACATATGTACGACAGCCAGGCCACACTGGTGCAAAGTACCACAAGAGAAATTCATTTACAATTTTCTGATAAAAAAAACTAAACTAGATTCTCTTTCAATTTCAAAATAAACACTATATATGATGTAAGTGTGATATGTGTATGTGTATATACATATAAATTATTATTACTCTTACAAGATTTCTTTACAACATGTGGCAGAAAAAATTTTTAAATGAGTAGGTAGGGCCAGGATTGAGCTTTACAGAATAACTCATCTCATTTTCTTAGTAAACAGTTGAAAAGGAGTTCCTTAATAGCAAAATTTGTTTTATATTCATCACACAATGGGCAACACAACACACAATGGGCACTTGTTGATTCTATTAAAAATTATAAGTCAAATGAACAAGTGATTGCAAGATTATGGTCTATAGTAATATCTCTGAAAAAGTGTAATTCAAAGGTAATGTACACACTTTCCGTAGTTGATCTATTAATTCCAGCTCTTCTTCTCTCTGTCTTGAATTCTGTCTTATCATGGGATCTGCAGAATCAGTGGTAGGTGCAGAAGATAAAAGAAGGGATGAAGCATGACCTAAAAAAATATTAATATGTAAGACAGAAAGGCAATTGCCAGTGCTGGAAAAATACTCAGAGCCTTCTGAATCCCAGTTTCCTTGCAGTATAGCACTTTCTACTTCTCAACTGACTCTCTTAAAAAAAGTTACCATGGAAATTTTCAAATATGCACAATAATGAGAAAAAAACTACCAAACGTCCATTACCCATTTGGCTCAACTACTTTTGTTTGTTTAACTACATCCATTTAAAAATGTTTTTATTGAAAAATAACACACAGAAAACTACACAAATCATAAGCAAACAGCTCAAAAAATTATCCTCAGAGAGTGGACATAACTAGGTCAATAAAAGCAACATTACCACACCCAGAAGCTCCTCTTGTGCTCCCTACCCATCAGGACCCAAAGGTCATTTCTAACACCACAGGTTCTAACTATGTACTTCCTGACCTCTAACACCATAGATAAGTTCTGTCTATTTTTGAACTTTCTACAAATGAAACCACATTGTATGGATGTATACATGCTTTTGTGTCTGGCTTCTTTTGATCAACACTATGTTTATTTATCCATGTTTTGTACATTAATTTGTTCATTTTCATTGTTTATATGGTATCCCATTGTACAAATATACCACAATTATTTAACCATTCTTTCGTTGATGGACATTCAGTTTGGGGCTATTATGAATAATGCTGCTATGAATATTTCTGTACATTACCTTTTGGTATACACATGTACATATTTCAGAAAGTAGAATTGCTACTCATGTTCAACATCAGTAGCTAACATAAACAGTTTTCCACTCTAATTTACAATCCCACCAGCAGTGTGGCTCTGGTTTGAGCTTAAATCTCACTGTGAGTGCATCTATCAGTCACATTAAAAGTAGTTATTTTGGACTTGAAATGTTTATTTCTACTTCCAGTCATCTTCTTGGGGGGCCAGGCAGAAATCTGTCATATTGAGTAAAAAACATGAGACTAAATAGATTAAAAAAAAAAAAAAAATACTGATTCTTTTTTTTTTAGAACACAGAAAACAGCTGTTATCAACAGAAAAATCTGAAAAAGAGCTCACTACAGAGAGGAGGAACATTCTCCAAAGCCTTGAAAAAGTATTTTATTTTTTCAAACACTATAACCTGCTTTTAGGTGGTACTAAGAAATTTTCTAATTAAAACAAATTCAAATAAGATTCTCCTGCTTTAAGGTCAATGAGATCACAGACAAACACAGAGTTTAAGCTTTTGCTAAGGTGACGTCTCAGGGCTGACGTTTAAAAGCATGAAATAGTTAATGTCATTGTAAAAAGCTCGCCCCCACCGCCCCCCGTCTAGTCACTACCACCTACCTTTATTTGGTTCTGCCCTGACACCTGCTCGAAAGAGGAAGCTTTCAGGGCGCTGGGGCTGGTTTCTCTGGATAGCAGCAGGAAAAGAATATGCAGGGGAATGATGAACTAAATCAGCATGAAAAAGCAAAATAAGATTAAAGGAGGTGGAAAAAATTAAATATAATAATAGACTAGCATGTCACAAAAGTTCAATAAATGGAAAATAAAGAAAAAAATCAAATTAAACATGGCAATCATATAAAATGATAATTTTGTTTAATACAAAATCTAGGGGTCGGCCCAGTGGCGCAGCGGTTAAGTGCGTGCGCTCCACTTCAGCGGCAGGGGGTTCGCAGGTTCGGATCCTGGGCGTGGATCGACGTGCGGCTTGTCAAGCCATGCTGTGGCAGTGGCCCATATAAAGTAGAGGAAGATGGGCACAGGTGTTAGCTCAAGGCTAATCTTCCTCACAAAAAAAAGAGAAAAAGGAGCCACAGCTATCTAGTAAGTAACTTGTCAGGAAAATCCTGTTAAAGTGATAATCTTGATGTGGATAATTGCACCTTTGTGTCTATTACCTGTTTCTGTTGTGGGTGAACTTGATGCGGCCTTAGATCTCTCATCATTCTGTGGAGAAACAGAGATACATCAATAATTATTATTCAAGAAGAGGTACCTTCTACATTTATGGAAACTTCAGGATTATAAAAGAAAAAAAACCATGCAACTCGCCTTCAAAATTAAGTCTAGAAATGAGAATTTGGTGTAATAAAATATTTTGTGTGCTTTTTTTAAGATCATACTTTTTATTTAGTTCTATAGAATACAAGGTTTACGTAACACATTCTCTAAAGATAATCCCCTTATATAACAGACCTTTCCCTATGGCTATGAAAAATGATCATTCTAAAGTAGAAATTTCTATTGGGAAAGATATAGGAGAGAATAAAAATTTATTTTATGATAATGGTTTTCTGGTATAGTTTCTAAGATTTCTCCCCCCTCTGGAGAATAAAATTTAATGTTTTAAGAAAGAGTAGTGAAGATTTCCTCACTTCAGTTAGGAAATGAGGTGTTTAAAGATGATAGATAGTTGCATTTCCAGACTAGTATTTGAGTCCAAAATGTTTTGAATTCACTGACCAAAGGAACTGTAAAAAGGAGGGAGAGCTGGGGCGAGCCCGGTGGCGCAAGCAGTTAAGTGCACGTGCTCCACTGCGGTGGCCGGGGGTTCGCAGGTTTGGATCCCGGGTGTGCACCGACACACCGCTTGTTAAGCCATGCTGTGGCGGCGTCCCATATAAAGTTGAGGAAGATGGGCACAGATGTTATCCCAGGGCCAATCTTCCTCAAGACAAAAGGGGGAGGATTGGCATCGGATGTTAGCTCAGGGCTAGTCCTCCTCACAAAAATAAAAAAAAAAAGGAGGAAGAGCTAGCTCAACTGGTATAAAGTTTACCTAAAAAAGGGAAAATGTAGTTAAGCTAATTTAAAAAGAAGTGTCAGTTGGTTGGGTTAAAGATATTGAAAACCTGCTAGGCGAGTAGAATCAAGAAGAGCTAGAATAACAACAATTTTTCAGGCCTTGACATCTAGTTACAGTCAATAATTTAAATATATTATAATCTTATGATTTGATAGCTAAGACGTTTTTGAACTAACAGAATGACTTTAAAACACACACACACACACACACACACACATCTCCTCCCATACTTTTTTCTCCCTTCTGGTTTCAATATTTTCAGAAATCTTTTATCGCTAGTTAGTTAGGTCAGATGAAATTAATGACGACAGGGAATTTTAACTGTTAAAATAAACAAACAGAAGCCATGCTGTTGAGAAAAATTCTTGGACTGATCTGAAGACAATTTTGTGGTTAATGATTCCTTGGTTTGATACTCTGAGGCTAATAATTAAGACTTAAGTAAGCTGCGCTCTTGAGTGAAGCAATGTATTACATCTCCATTAGTGAAAAAGACAACACGTTCATCAAGTTTACACATGCCAATAAACTAAGTTTAGGATGTTGAGAAGAAATGGAAATTTAAATAACAAATTTAATTTAAAATAAGAGCAACAGGAACTAGTAAAAGGAATGAACAGGAAAATGAGGCAAAAGCTAGCTATCTTTATAAGGAAACAAAAGACTATCCTTATTTTCAAGGAATATGAGATAGGAAGGAGAAAGCTAATTAGCTAAACAAAGAGCTGTTTAAGGACCAATGGTACAAACAGAAAAATGTAAAAAGCAGAGATTATTCCAGATATAGGGGGAAAATATTTTTTTTAACTTAAAAAGACCTACTGGTTGGAGTTAGACTAGAAATTTAAGCATACTCAGAAATAAAATGACACAGTTAATAGGCAACTCTATTAGATGAGAAGGAAGAGCTGAAGCAAATTCCACTGAATGGCAGCAAATGTTCTCCACCTCCAGAAACACCACAAGATAATACACAGTTGGGTGTAATGAAAAACAAAGCCAGAATAGAGGGGACTGGTAAAGTGATGATTTTTAAAATGTACTTTTATTGAAACTATAAATCTAAGTGACTTGCATTCCAGGATACTAAAATAATTAGTTCAAATCACTCTGAGGCCACTGACTATATTTGAGAACTCTTAGAGAACTGGAGAGCAAAGAATGAAAACTGACATGAACTCAACTTTTATGCCTGGTTAAGCCACAAAAGAAATAAAATCGTGCCTAATGTATACCTGCTATAAAGTAACCGGGATACAAAAAATACAAAATAAATCTTTTTAAGCTGACCATTTGACAGTGCAGCAGGTCTGACAGATAGAAAGAAAGTTAGACTTACCACACAACTTTTGGCATATTCAGATTTGGCCTTCCTCAACTGTGATTCTGGGAGAGAATAAGCCCCAATGCCCTAAGGTATCCACTGAGTGTAATGAATTAACTTCTCTTCTATACACCTGGAATGGTACTAGTTATACACCCTCCTTGAGAGAATTTTGAAAACAGTCCCTCAAATAATTTTCTGTGTTGTTCAAATAAGGAACCTAGCTGAGAAAGGCTAGCAAAGGGTTAACAGAGAAGAGAATTATAGATAAACGTTTTTCAGGAGTCATCCAGGTACATGTAGCATCTTCAATAATGACCAGAGAGAAGGTTTATCAGGTTTACAGATGTTATAAGTTGGGGTCAGCATTTAGAAGAACATGATGCAAGAATGTGAAAGTATTCTGGTAAATTCAAGATGTAAAAATGTTCAAAAAGCAAAATTAAATATTTAGAAAAACAAAAGATACAAGATATAGAAATTAATTATCATTTAGGAGTATAACTAAAACATTTGAGAATTACAGTGGATACTAAGCAAAATGAACACCAAAATGGAAAAAGCCAACCTAATGCTCAGAGTAAGCCACATGAAAAACCCTTGTTTTGTGCTCAGCACCAGGCAGGCTCTAATGAGGGATATATTTCTAGTTGGGGACTGTGGAGCCAAAATGGAAGGCAGAGAACTTGTGAAAGTTCATAACGATTCACAAGCTGGGAAAGACACGTAAAAGGACCAGAGTTTATTTAGAGAGAAGACAAGGGTGGCATCATAACAGTTTTCAAATATAAAGATTTTTACATAGAGACTGCTAAATAATCAGAAAGTCTCCACTCTGGAAAGAATAAAAGAAATAAGCGTAAACCACAGAGGAACAGACCTAAGTTAGATAAGGAGAGGACCTTCTTGACAGTGAGGATTATTAATCACTTCTTATGTTTCACATGATAAAAAATATGGAAATACCACCCCTAGAGGCCTTCAAAAAATAAAATACCCCAGGTTCTTTATTTAGGCTCGCAGGCCATATGATTTCCGTTGCAACCAGTATTCCAACTCGGCTGTTAAGTGCGAAAGCAGCTACAGACATATACAAACAAATAAGAGCGGCTTTGTGCCAATAAAATTATTTACAAAAACAGGTGGCCTGGGGGCCATAGCTTGCTAACCTCTACTGTAAGAGAGTTTTGGCAGTGACAGTTTTGGGGACTAGGACTCAAATTATTATGCATGCATATTAGACAACAGAGTTAATTTGATATTGCATATTAGCCAAAGTAAAATAATAATTCATGACAAAAAAATAACCTTTGATAAGAAAATTAGAACGACATTTCAAACCAAATCTGAATATAAAGAATTAATGCAGGCTCTATGTTTCCAGCATGATAAAACGTTCCAAAAATTTCAGTGAAATTAACGTTAAACTCAAATAGTTTTATAAGCTTAGGTATATTTCACATAATCCTAGGTTTCAGACTGCTGTCAGCCCAATCCACTAGAAAATTTAAGACCTCCCCTGCACACTCCCTCCCCAAGTTCCTGGTGAATCACAACAAGAGATACCTTGAGAGGCGTGAAGGCAGAAGAATGGGGCAGGGGAGCAGCACAGCCCACGTGACTCAACCCAGACAGCGACTACATTTCAAAAGAGAAAGAAGAAACAGAAAGCAGCATTTATGTTAGCAAAATGTCAGGCAAGCGGGCAGGCGGGCAGCTCTGGTCAGTGCAATCAGAAAAGGAAAGATCACTGACAAACTTTCAAACGGTTTACTAAGACAATGATAGGGGAGAAAGAGAATACTTGGGGGGAAAAGCTCATAAGTTTTCCCACCTGTATAATTCAAACTATTTCAATACCTCATACCACATTATTCAAGAAATGAAAGACAAGATTAAAAATGATTTTATGTAGAAATAAAACTGAAAACATCAAAATTTTTTAGCAAAACAGCCTTAGAAATTAATGAGTCCTGTGCTGTTCCTAAGATGGGGAAATGAACCCACAAAGAGCTCATTTTAACTGAGCAGAACTGGCTGAATAAGAACAATATTTTTTCAATAGTAATCCAAATTAGATCTTATAATAATTCTATTTAACGGCTCTGATGTGAGAAGACAGGACATGAGGATTCTGCACCATAACCTAAGGAAGAGCCAGCATCTCATTTCTGCCTCTGTGAAAGTCCAAGTGACCTATGAGAGGGCAAGTGGAATTTTCCTTTTCTTTGAATCCTTTATCCTTTCACCAACCTACCTACAACTAGTTAGATACAATAGAGATATAATTAGAGATACTGAGTGTTAGGATCTATTGTGCAATTACAGATAAAAGCTGCTCAAAACATGACAATTTTTTCATTGGGTGGGGAGTGGAAATCAGAGAAGACAGGACTTCGACAAAAGGCGCTGGATAAGATTGTACCTACTAAAATGACAAAATGACAAAGGCTTAAAGGTATCCAAGCCTTTGAAAGTTAAATAATTAAAAAAAATTTAAACTAGGACCACAAATGTCTGAATCATGGGAAAAATGAACAAGACCACATGTGGGTGCTCAGAAAAAGGTGTGTAGGTGGTCAATAAAATAAATACAATTGTATTTTTAATGAGCATTGATAGATAGCAATGTCTTTTTTTTTTTTTGCAAAAGCACATAACACACACCGCAACATAATCTATCTTAAGGCAGAAAAAAGTGAAGAAAGAATTGTACCAAAGAACAAGACTGTGACAACAGTCATACACTGTGTCTGCTTCACCTGTTTAGATTTCCTGGGACTCCTTATAATCAAATATACTGGAATTACTGTCAATCTCAAACATAAAAAAGCTAAAAGCCACTATGTCGGCAAAGAAGGAACAAAGAGTGGAGGGAAAAGGAAGTGAAATGAGCCTGGATTCTCTCCAGCATCTAGGGATGGGATTTACATGCAGATGCGTGAATAGACAGACTAGAAATGAAAGCAACCAAAGACTGAAGGGCAGCCCTAAGAGAACGTTAGTGTAACTGATACTAAATATTACTAATACTTATTTTGAATTCTCTATTTCAAGGTATTTAAATCAAATTCAACATTTACCTTGCTATAGTATCAGACATTTTCACCATGAAACAATATAATGAGCAATTATTAGATGCACAACATTTATGTGTTCATTCGGGAAATATTTTCTAAGCACCTAATATATCCCAGCAACTATGATAGGGACTGAGTATACACAGGTAAAGGCAACAGAGAATATAATATCCCTGTGCCCATGAAACTTACAGTCTAGTAGTCTAATAGGGGAGAGATATAAAACAATTAACACTCACCTAAAAGTACTATGAAGAGAAAAAAAAATAACCGTGGAAAGATAAATTTGATTTGGGGATGAGGGTTTGCAAAAAAGCCATTTTAAAGATGTGACATTTAAGCTCATACCTGATAGATAAGTAGGAATTAACCAAGGGGTATATGCAGGGAGGGAGAGGCATTCCATGCAGAAGGAATAGCATTTGCAAAGGTCCTGAGGTAGGAAAGGGCTTGCCATGTTTGAAGAGCTGAAAAATTGCTAGTATAGCATGAGCCCAGAGATGAGAGACAGATAATAGTCAGATGCGCAGGAGGTTGTAGGCCATGTTAAAAAGTTTGGACTTTATTCTAAGCAGCTTGTAGGTTGTGTTAAGAAGTGTGGACTTATTCTACCATATGAAGCCACTGAAGAATAGTTTTGAGAAGATCAGAGGCCTGATTCAAAATCTGACTCTTTTTGCACAGTGCTGGACACTATTTGGCCTATGAAAATATGTGAGACATGGTTCTTGCTTTTAAAGGCCATCTAATTTAGGTCAGACATGAATACTGATAACTAAAATACAAGTGTATATGTTTTGAAAATGGCTGAAGGTCATTTCAAATTTCATGCTCATGGGATTTTGTTGTTTTTCCAAATTCCATTTTTTCCTTGACAAACAACTCTGGGCACTCAGGTTTATATCACTTACTATATGTGTTATTAAATCTCATGTTCAGTTTTCTAAATTCTTTTCAATTATAGTATGAAGGCAACACAGCATAGTGTCTAATGCAGGTTCTCAAGTCAGCCAGATCTAGATCTGAACCCAGCCTTGCATGATTTAGCTATGTGTCCTCGGACAAGTCTCATTCTGGACAAGACATTCTGTGCCTCAGTAATCATTTGTAAAATAGTGATAAGTTTAACCTTAACTCTTAAGGTTGCTGTGAAGAGTGAATGAGATAATTCTGGTAAAATGTCTAGATCATCACAGGTTCTCAATATTTTTCTAAATAAATAAATATTCAATTTATTTAAATTATTATTTGCTTCTCATGCCAATTAACTTCCACTAAAACTCCAGAGGTTGGTGGTTGTATTTATCTATAAGACTGCCCAGTTAAAATGTGCTTTATCCATCTCAAAGGAAATGACGACTGCAGAACACACAAATTTTGACAATGGAGGTTGATGTAACAGGAATCTCATCCTGAGGTACGCAGTTCACGCAGGAGTACGCACGACGGCAGCAGCACTAGCACGTAAGACAGGAACTGTTACAGACACTAGACTTTTGAACTTCTAGTTTTCAACACTACTGTGAAAAAATAACATAAAACATGATGGGAAACGCAATTATGTAAACGGTTAGAATTCTCTTGCAAGGCTGATAAAAGCAAGACTTTCAATAAAGCATGTGATATTCATTTTCAGCTGATGAAACAGGCAATAAAAGTAACCAGCGTTAAAGATGGTCAGTAGATAGCTTTTCAAGTTAATGTTTCCGAGTTTAAAAAATGGGCATAGAGGGATAATCTTGAGACATAAGTATTTTTCAAAAAGTTCGGGATTTTCAGTAGCTTAAAATCGATAATAAAATAGGATGCCAAATATGCAGTTGTATAATTAGTGTCATGGAGTAAGACAATCCACTTAACACACAGGTGACTCATGAGCCAAATTAATGATTAATAAAGTAAGTGCACCTGGAATTAGAAATGACATTTAAGGGCCGGCCCCATGGCTTAGCGGTTGAATGCGGGCACTCCACTACTGGTGGCCCAGGTTCGGATCCCGGGCGCGTGCCGACGCACGGCTTCTCTGGCCAGGCTGAGGCTGCGTCCCACATGCAGCAACTAGAAGGATGTGCAACTATGACATACAACTGTCTGCTGGGGCTTTGGGGGGGAAAAAAAAAAAAAGGAGGAGGATTGGCAATAGATGTTGGCTCGGAGCCGGTCTTCCTCAGCAAAAAGAGGAGGATTAGCATGGATGTTAGCTCAGGGCTGATCTTCCTCACAGAAAAAAAAAAAAAAGAAAAAGAAATGACATTTAAAAAACTAATATATTATGCCCTCTCCTCCCAACACGATACAAAGCCAAAATGGTTCTCAATGTAAATGTTTTACTTTTGGAAACACTAACAAAATATTTGAATCATAGCTGCATAACACTGGAACACTGGGTAAATCATGAACAGTCATGTAGGGAAACAGTTCTAGCGATTTGTAAAGCATTTAGCAATGATGCTTATCATGTTTTATGGTATTTAGATCATTTCTGAATGAAAAGTACAATAGCTACTCTCCAATCTCTAGACAAGCAATGTAAAACTCCATTTTGTGCAAGGCTCTTACCACTAACAAGGCACTATCATCAGTGTGCTGAGACCTTCTGGATGGGAAGGGACACTGGAGAGGTGGAGAAAAATGAAGCAATGTCAAAAACAAACTACACACACACGTGACGTATTTCACAAATACACAAGCAGAGACATATTAAGACATACTTGTGAAGATGCTGACATATAGGACCACATTCACAATCATTTAGAATTCATGCACTATAATAGCTAGTAAGTTGATTCTGAGTAATGATTTTTCTCCCAAAGAGCTTAAACAACTTCAAATATGATCTTATTCCCTGAAGACTTTCTAAAGCAAGGAGGGAACAGGGATTATTTTCTGTTCACAAAAGAGAAAGCTGAAGTATCTAATAGATGTAGCAATAACACAAAGAATTTGTGGTCAGTGAGCCAGTGACAAATTAAAAATAAACCCAAGAGTCATGATTTCCAGTCTAGGCATCTCTTCATTACCTTTCTCAGACAAAACAAGAGCACAATTGGAAATTTTAAAACTATACATCTTGGGGCCGGCCCAGTAGCATAGCAGTTAAGTTTGCACACTCTGCTTCGGCGGCCTGGGGTTTGCAGGTTCAGATCCTGGTTGCGAACCTACTCACTGCTCATCAAGCCATGCTGAGGCAGCGTCCCACATAGAGCAACTAGAAGGATGTCCAACTATGACATACAAGTATCTACTGGGGCTTTGGGAAGAAAAAGGGAAAAAAGGAGGAAGATTGGCTACAGATGTTAGCTCAGGACCAATCTTCCTCAAAAAAACCCACAAAACTATACATGTTATTTTTCTGAGACGCTTTAGTGTTTAGATAATAAATTAATCTAGGATGACCATCAAGAAAGAAATGTGGTAAAAAAGGAAGAGTATATTAATTCATCAAACTTTGGTTGTCAATGTTTGTACAGAATTATTACCATGTGAAGAAAAGGCAACTGACAATGCTTGAGTGAATCTCTCTGGTATTATACCAATGCATAAGTTCTCATATAAATAAACAAAAAGTAGTTATTATACGTCCAATAAGATTAAAAAAAAAAAACCCTTATAATGGATAATTTAAAACATTTTATACAATACATTTTACCATTCCAGAAACACTTGTGCTTTTTAAAGACACCGTGCTGAAAATCGATGCTTGTAAAGCCCCGTGTGTTAGGTTTTCAAATAACTTATGTTACAAAAAGCGAAGTCAAAATTCACATGAAATAATGCCCTTATGCATTTTTCCAGGAAGTAATGATCATAAATTGAAAAAATGAGAAGGCAAAGACAAAGGAAAATGGCTAACGAGAAAGCCAACTACAATAAAATATTCATTTAGTAAGCTTCATTTTAACAGATCAAAACGGGTGTGTAACTTTTAAAAAGGTTAAGCAATTAATTTTACATGTTAACTTGTAATGCAAATGTACTACTTAATATTATAAAACTAATGTGTACAAAGTATAATCAATAACATACATACTTAGGAAATAAGCATTGAAGCTGAAATACTTTGTAGGGTCTTTGTTGTTGTAAAATACTGAGACCATTCACCCGTGCCAAACACAGCTCTCAGGACAATCTCACATTACACAGTATGCTTCGAGAATGGACGGGGGAGATGATACCTCTGGTGGGATGGGTAAGGGAAATAAATAATTTCCAGCTGCACGTGTATAGATTTAAAAACCCCCCATCTAGAGACTCTGATAAACTCCCTGGCCTGTGTCTTTTTCTCCCTAATAAGCAGAACTTTGTAAGGATAAAAAAGAAAATGGCAATATTTTGGTCACTGAAAACACATGATAATCACATGCAAAACACTTCATTTCCATTGCAATAAGAAAAAATTCCAAAGTGAAGGTGATTACATAGACTTACCTCACCGTCTAAGAGGGGTGGTTGCTTTTGTGGACTTTGTGATACTTTTTGCTATACAAGCCCCACCCCCCCAAAAAAGAGAAGTTGGTTAGAATCTGGAACACTGGAAATGATAAATTCTATTTTCTAAAATAATTACATTAATTTCTGTATCTCTTGTGCATAGCACTTTTCTAGATTTTTAGATGTTGCACTTTCCCTTAAATAGTTTACAATTAAAATGAGAAAAAGCAATAAACTGACAAGCAGTATTTTTGTATATCTATACGTATCTAGAAATAGAAATTTTAAAAACTATGTTTCTTATATGTACATGCATACAAACACACTCACAATCAGCAGTGATTTCTCACTATATTCTCTCAATGAAATCATTCTCTCCCTCTCTAATGGCTTCAAATATCACCCTAATGCTGATAGCTTTAGCTCTCTTCTATCAGCCAAATTTCAACTGCCTGTGGAAACTCTCTACTTGTAAACCCCACTCTCACCTCATGGTCAACATATCCAAAACCAAACTCACAATTTTCCATACTAACTGGCTCTTTTCCCAAATTTCTGTTATTATGTCAAATAACATTGTAACAACTGTATTTTACAGTGTCAGTGTTTTACAATGTGTTCTTATACACGTATCTCAAGTGTGTACTTCTTTTCTTACTCTGTGAAATAAACAAATATCATAATCGTACTCAAAGATGAGAAAATTGAGGATAAGAGAGGTTATATGATATGTGCAAGGTCACAAAGCTGGTAAATAGCATAAGTGAGATTTGCACCCATGTCTTTTGACTCCAACTCCCACATTCTTTTCACAATGCTAGATTCCCATTAAAAGTATTCTTTTAGCCTCAAAAGCTTGCCTTAGGACTTTATTTTTTTTCACTCATCTTCAATGATTTATTCAACACTCACTACACATCTATGTACAAGACATAATGATGCTTCTCTTGAAATCTCTCTTATAGCTACTTTATAAAATCCATTGTGGTGGTAGGGGGTGCAGCACTCACCATACTAGTACAAGTACTGGGTGCATCCATAATAATTCAAAAATAGCTACTATTTAATAGTTAAATATTACACATATAAGGAAACTAAAGGCACAGAATGGTTCAGTAACTTTCCAAAAGTCAAGCACATGCTGAGTAGCAAAGCTGGATTCAAATTCAGATATTTCTGATTCTAAGCTCTTACTACTATGCAACACTGCCTCTCCTTAGGAACCTTAGAAATCATCTATGTTTACGCCTTCATTTTGCACCCTAGTCTAATTACTGCAATTACTCTCTATTTCATTTTCCTCATCTTTCTTTCTAACATATGCTAACATGAGATTAGTTTTTCAGAGGTATCTTTCCTCTCATGTTTTTCATCTGCTTAAGAACTTAAAATTGTTCTCTTCTGCCTAATAGATCAAGATCAAACTCTAATTTGACATTTAATCAAGACCATCCTCAACGTGATTATCTCTTACTGGCTACGTGACTTTTACAGAAGGCAAGCTAAATGAGTTAATTTACGTAAAATGCATAGAACAGCACTTAGGACACAGTATGTGTTAGCCACTGTTATTTACTGGGAATCAGTATAGCATTGTGGCCATAGAGTAGGGTCTAGAGCCAGGTTGTCCTTTTTTTTTTTTTAAAGAAACTGTTCACTTTCTGTCAACCTTATTTCCATTTTCTGTTTAGTCTGTCTTGATTAGGAACCTCGCTCTGCCACTTACTAGCTGAGTATTTAAGCTTAGGCAAATTGTTATCCCCACTGAACATCAGAGATCATCATCATCGGCTTGATACATTTGGAAAAAAATAGAGAATTTATCATGTGTACGGTACTTAAAGAAGATGGTCTTCGGTTAGAGTTATGAGACACGAGAGAAAGCGTTCAGAGGAAAAGAGTGATTCATTCATTCAATCATTCATTTAACAAATATTTATTAAGCTTTACTATGGGCTAAGAACTGCTAAGATCTAGGGATACGGCCATGAATAAACAAGACAGACATGGTCCCTGTCTTCATGGAGTTTACAGATAAATAGGAAAGACAGATATTAAACAAACAAAAATACAAATAATTATTTAATTACGAAGAAAATCCAAGGTGATTTCAGAAAAAAAAGGCTTGAGTACTATAGGCAAAAAAAATGAACCAGGTTTAGATGCAAGTATACAGGCTGTAAAATGTTAAAAGAAAAAAAAAAAAGAAGTATTAACAGGCGTTGTTAACTGAGTAGATGTGGAGAGAGCAGAAAGGAAAGAATCAAAAACGACTCTGAAGTACTAAGCCTGTGAGCCTCGCAAATTTTTGGTGTTCACTACAGTGAGGCAGTTAGAGGCAGGTTCAGCTAACACTAGTCTACATCTGCATGGCACCTGACAGTTTATGCAGCACTTTCACTACCTTATTGCTCTTTATTGATGCACCAAAGACTGAGGAAATGGCAGCTGGAGAGTGCACTGATACGTCTAATGACAGACTGCTAATTAAGAGGAAGAGACTACAGTACTATCCTAAGAGCAAGACCATCACTTCTGATTGTCCTCAAGCCTATCTGTATGAGGACAATTAATCTAATCACAACTAGGAGACAGTTACACTATTTACTCCAGAGGCCTTACAATGAGAAAACAGAAGTTGATATTTTAATTAAGACAATAAAAACTGACATCCTCAGCAAAACAAACAAGCCCTTACTTCTAAGAAACTTGAGGAATATCATTCAATGAATTCAAAGGACTCACCTTGACAAAGTCCAGGACAGCATCTCTCTGAATCTGCTTGGTCCTTATTTTCTCCTCCTCATACTGTAGAGCAGCAAGCTGTGCCTCTCTCCGGGTGCGCTCTACTAACTGTTCTCTTCTCCGATGAAGTTCCAAGTCTGTATGTGACAACTGAAACAAAAGTATCATTTTGCATATGCAAGCAGGGATAAAGATTAACTTATCCATATTCCTTAGCAATTTAGGGAACTACTGCTGACTCAAGCATCTTTTACTTTGCAGTCACCTTGAACTTCTTTGAATGTGTTTATTGCTAATCTTTCCCCATCTTTGCACTGTACTCTTATATGTACTACAAAGCCATCATGTGGGTAAAGGTTAACTTTGTCTGGTGTCTAAAAACAGTTAGCAAGTATCAGGCACACATGTTATAGTAACTTTATGACCAAGGAGACAGGTAATAAAGTTTACAGATATCTGGCAATTAATGGTATTTAAGTATTATAAAAGAGGAAAACCATCTTAGTTTAAAAAAAAATCAAAACTAAAACAGAAAAAAAAAATTTACCTGACTATGACTTGGTGATAGTGCCGGGAGAGAAGATGGCTCAACTGGAACCCTGACCCAAAAAAGAAAAAAAAGAAAAGAAAAACTCTTTGATAAGACGGACAGAAACATAAAAGACAAGTGAAATTTTATTGTTAATGTAGCTTTCTATTAACCAACAGACAACCTGTCTTGTCAGCACTGAAAGACTAACTTCATAAACTTGAGCCCAAGTCATTAAATTAAGCTACAGGAACACCTGATGTCCCCAACTCACGTTTCAGGTGATGGTATCACTGATCAAGCTACGGAGAGCTAACAATGGTCTATGTCGGCCAGTGCGACAATATAGTTATTGGAGATCACTTTTCAAACAGCATCATTCTTTATAAACACACGTAACTATTATCTGCTTTACTACCAAGACTGAAACGACACATGTAAATGGAGATCGTTTTATATACAAAGCCATTTTATCAACAGAAATCTGGAACATTACAGAACCTGGTAACTACTTGTAAAGCTCTCCTACTCCCATTTTCAATCAATGAAGCAATTTTAATAACCAAAGATTCTGTTGATTTTTATTTTTAAGAAAAAGATGAAACCTGATTTGATGCTTAAAAGATATAACAGTACAGGCCGCCTGGTGTTATAGAGGTTAAGCTTTTGTGCTCCGCTTCTGGAGGCCTAGGGTTCACAGGTTCAGATCCCAGGAGTGGACCGACGCACCACATGTCAAGCCATGCTGTGGTGGGATCCCATATAAAGTAGAGGAAGATGGGCACGGATGTTAGCCCAGGGCCAATCTTCCTCAGCAAAAAAGAGGAGGATTGGCAACAGGTGTTAGCTCAGGGCTAGTATTCCTCACAAAAATAAAAAATAATAGTAAAACTTGCTTCTCAGTTTTATCAGTGTTAATTCTTATAATTTGGTATTTATCTTTTTCCTAAACTGGATTTAGTGTTTCAGATCTCTGTTACTCATTTCTGTCTCTAAAACTAACAATGTTGGAGCAGTGACCTTTTGACAGTTAGGACCTAAAATTTTAAACTATGATGATTAACCTATCAGGTTGATTTAAATGCATTAAATCAGTGTGTTATTAGAGAAATAAAAACAAATCCCCAAGCTCCAGTAGTTTCTTATTACCTACTACTAATAACACAAATTCTTCAATCTGGCATTCAGGACTCTCACCCCATTTAATAAACACACCCACCGTGGGATCTTTTCTCTAGCAAGATCGCTTCAGTTATTACATATTAATTCCTCACTTCAAGCCTTTTCCAAAGATCCAAACCTATGGAGATTTTCTTCCTAGAAAAGGTCTTTTTTAGAACCACGGCTTTCTTTAAAATTGGGACTTTTTTCCTTGATGTGCATGTGTAATCAATACTTTCGCATGTATCAACTATGATTTATGTCACTGTTTTGGACAATATTTTTCAGAGGCACATAGAAGCTAACATTCCTTGAGCTCTTACCATGTACTACATACGCCCTGTGAAGCACCTTTTCTCAATTACTCCTCACAACAATCTTACGGAGTAAGAACTATTATAATCCTCATTCTGTGGTTGAGAAGCTGAGGCATGGAAGTTAAGTAACTTTCCCAAGGTGACACAACCAGTAAGTTGTGGAGCTGGATTTGAATCTTTATTTTTCTGATTCTACAGGAGTGTGCACTCTCAACTACTAGGTATGCAGCCTATGAGAACTGGGAGGGACCTCAGAAATCCTGGAGTCCAAGTCACTAATTTTACAAATGAGAAAACTGAGGCCCTCGGAGGTTAAGTGATAGCTTCTTCCTGGTCGAGCCTGGATTAGAATTCCAGCTCCCTGACTTGTAGTTTGGTGCTTCCTACTACACCACATTTCCCTGCTCTGCAGTGACAGAATCTAGGAAGGAGAAAGAGGAAGAGCACAGAGATTTAAAAGCATATGAGTATACATATAAAAAAAAATTACCTGAGACGGCAAAAACGAAGCTGTGAAAAGTTAAAGATGGAGGCAAAGAGGAAAGCATGGCATATGAGAGAATAAAAGCGGTAGTGAAGAAGACACTTGAGAACCGACAGTTCCCCCAAGCCAATCCCCAGGTGCTAATGTTGGCCCATTACAGCGCTGTTACTCCTTGGTGTCATGCTACTTCATGTTGTATGACCTTTTCATCTAGGAATATGTTTCTCAATGGGAACATCACTGACACTTCAGATACTTTTTCTGTTGTACAAGATTGCCCTGCACATTATAAGTGGTTTAGCCTTAATGCCTGCAGTAACACCTGCAGTCACTTTGCTATCCAACTCCCACAATACATAAACACATTTTCAAATGTCCCCTAGGGACTGGTGCTGTTTCCTGTTGAGAAACACTGGTCTACCTTATACTTTCCTGAATTTTAAAAATATAACATGTAAGAAAGCAAAAACTTAAGCTACTCTATTGTTTTCTTCCTCTCCACATTGTTTTTCTTATATTTGTTCCAAATCTTCAAAGTATTCACAAAATTCTTTTATTTTTTAAATTTCCAGGCATTAAAAAATAAGTTTTGAAAGAATAGGTTATGTTTATAATTTTTTTAAGGTATAGATTAAATTAGTTAATAACTCCCCTAGACAAGGTTTAAGATAACACTGAAGCTAGGAAAAACTTCCTTACATTTTTACTAATCTTTGCGAACCTTTATCTTAGCACTCCTAGTCAGTACATTCTCAGTCAAAAGTTGTCAAGAGAAGGCGAGTGGGTTGGTAGGGTAAGATTTTTAACTGGCATATAATCAATAAAGAATGAGACATGAGTGAGTCAGGTACCATGTACTAGTCTGGGAGAAGCAACATGGCGTCGTGGTTAAAAGCACAGACTTTAGAACTAGTTGTGACTGAATTTGAGTACAAGGCCTGTCACTTAACAGTGGGTGACTGTGAATATAAATGGAAAACTCCTAGGTCTGAAAGCACAGGCTCAGATAAGGGAAGATTGTCCTAGTGCTGGCAGAGCAAGAATTTCTAGAAAGAACTAAAAACAGACATTCTGGATTAAGGTTTGGTAGGCAGACTTTTGGCCCCTATGATCTTTGCTCCCTGGTGTCACTCCAGGGAATATGTTACATGTCAAAAAGGACTTTGCAGATGAAATTAAGGTTACTAATTGGTTGACCTTAGAATGGGGAGATTATCCAGGTGGGCCTAATGTAATCATAGGCGCCCTTAAAAGCTGAAGAGGGTGGAGGTGGGGATTGCGGGGAGGGGGCAGTGGCAGAAGGTAGTCAAAAGGTACAAATTTCCAGTTATAAGATAAATAAGTACCAGGGATGTATGTACAACATGATGACTATAGTTAACACAGCTGTATGAGATATAGGAAAGCTGTTAGAGTAAATCCTAAGAGTCCTCATCACAAGGAGAAATTTTTTTTCTTTTTATTGTATTTATATGTGATGATAGATGTTAACTAAACCTAGTGTGGTAATCATTTCACAATATATGTAAATCAAACCATCATGCTGTACAACTTAAATTTATACAGTGACGTATGTCAATTATTTCTCAATGAAACTGGAAAAAACAGGTTGCAGAGGAAGGGAAGAGAGTTTGTGAGATGCGACAGAAAGGGAAATCAGCGAGATTCAAAATGTGAGAAGGATTTGGCCAGCCGTTGCTGGCCTGAAGAGGGAGGGAGCCATGACCAAGGAATGTGGGTGGACTTGAGAAGCTAAAAATGATACCCAGCTGATAGCCAGCAAGATAATGTGGATCTCAGTCCTATAACCACATGGCATTGAATTCTGCCAATAACCTGTATGAGCCCGGAAGTGGGTTCTCCCCCAGGGTCTTCAGATAAATTCCAGGACAGCCAACACCTTGACTTCAGCCTTGTAAGACCCTAAGCAGAGAATCAAGGCAAGCCTGCCCAGACTTCTATCCTACAGAACTGTGATATAATAAATGGGTGGGTTTTAAGCTGCTAAATCTGTGGTAATTTGTTACATAAGCATTAGAAAACTAATACATAACGTAACTGAGCCAAAAAAAAGCTAGCTTTCACTTTGAGGGTTTTCTACTAAATCTTGGAGATCTTGAGCTTCACTCCTGATGGATGCAGGAGCTAAGAGGGACAGACGATAAAGCCTAGGTCCACCCAAAGTGGGTGCAATAGGAAACCCTTGTATGAAACTGGAATCTCAAAAGACCACATCTTCAGTATACGGACACATGGCAATAAAAAGCCTTTCTGAGATAAATTTCAAAGATAAGAAATTTAACTAAATCCCCATGAACTAACTGATAAGACTATAAAAGGCCAAGGTATAAGATTTCTTTTACTATTCTCCCCACATTTTCTTTATCCATCTATACCTTCGGCCCCTAAACAACTTTAATATCCTGTCCAGTATGAGTAAAGAACTATGCAGGATGCTTTCTCCATAGTAAATTCACTGTTGTTTATAAACAGACATATCAAGTCTACCGTTTAAGACTTCATAAAAATAGAGAGGAAGCAAAGAATCAAAGGCTGGGAAGTTTTCAACTATTGTGATACAGTTTACGGCAAGAAACTTTTTGGAATTCAAGTATAAGAAGCATGGCTCTATATGGTGAAGCTAATTTTAGTAATATTCTGTGAGGCACTAAGTGTAGTGAAAAGATCATATTAATTGACATAGGAATGAGGATACATATTGTCTCTGTCTATCTCTCTCTGATCTAGTCAAAAGTTTAAGTAAAAAAAAAATTTTCAGGACTCTTAAAATTTATTTAGCCCTCTTTATGCATAAATCCAGACATATCACCATAAAACCTCATTGCTAACAGGTATCTTCAAATCAAATAATTGTTCTGGTAATGGTTTAGGCAATCTGAATTTAGAATCAATAAACCAATTTTACTTTCTATTACATAAACACAAAGGGACATTGTCGCTCAGCTCTAAATACATGATATCTAAAACACATAGTATCTAAACATCTTCATTATACAAAGATCTGTGCAAAACCAAAATCAGTTCATGCTCTTATTATTCAGTTTTAGGACAAAAACAAATGAGTAGAATTAGTTTTTCAGACCTGTTTTGATGTAAATATCTTCTCATGTCTTCTGTTTTTTGAAACTCCCTCATGGGTACTGGCTTTATTGGTGAACCCTAGGCCAAAAAAGCAGAAATAAATCAATTTAACACTTGTGTCCAGAATACAATGATTATACAGTTCACATTCAACTTGGCATTTAGGGATCCGTATATTACACCAAAAAATATTTTAACAGAATCTTCAAATGTGAATATTGATGTTTAAAAGCATTATAGGCTATATTACTGCTTTGGTAAATACAAAAATATTCATAATGACCATACAGTGATATGTACTAAGTGATAAGATGTTAGAGTTGGAAAGGATCTTAGAGGTCATCTAATATAAACATCCATCTAGAACAGGAATTCCTACCTACCCTATCCTGATTTCACTCAGCCTCTCTTGAATATTTCTAATGATAGAAAGTTCATTGGGCAGATTACATTTCTTTACTTCTTCATCATCACAAATTATTACTTATGTTAGTCATATAAATAGTCCTAGGGATGTTGATGGAATATCAAGATAAAGCAAAAAGTAATTTTTATTTATGGTAAAATATAGTATCAATTAAAAGAGAAATATTACCAGCAATTTAATTTATTTATAAACTATAAGGTAAAGGTCATTTCAAAAAACATTACTGACGAAAATTAAACTAGCTTAAATGATATGGACCACATACTAAAAAATAAAATTATAAATCAAAGGTAGGGGCTTACAGGTTATCATAGCATATATTTTGTCAAATGAGAATCTATAGAAGCAATATAATCTTATTTTAACACCAAAAATAATCATCAAAATGGGTATTCTTGAAGGGAAAAATAAGAAAATAACTTATCCAAAAAAGATACCTAGTCAAATGTAAAACTATTCATAGTCTACCTCCAAGAAACAGGTACATCACACATAACTAGAAAATCTTTGGTGAGTTACTTCAAAGAGCTAAAGCTGACTTCCTTAAAGTCTGGGCATGAGGATCATATAAAATGAGACACAATTCTAGAATCCTGACGAGAGAATAATATTCTAATTTCAGTGAATATGGCTTTTTTAAATAAACAATAATCTCTCCTAGTATGTTAACATCAGTGCCTTATCACCCTGGTTTTACCATACCGCAATTATTTAAAATCATTGCAAGAGGTACATGAAATTTTCACAACAAAATAAATGTGACATTGGTTTAATTTTTAAAATAAATGTAAGTCATACCCTATTTTATCATAATACCTCTATGTATGTGAGAGGCATTACAATAAAATTAAACAATAGCAGAGTGTTTAAAATCTCACGCAGATTAGTTTTTTAACAACCCATTTTTAGATAGAGTTCAAGAATATAACAAAAAATTTATTCACGGGTTGGGAAACCATCTAAAATAATACTGTTCATCATATTTTTATAGATACCAAATTTTAGAAAGCCTTATGACACAGAATCATATAGACTACCATCCATAATAGGTAGCTGGAATTTAGAAAACAAAATAGCCAACATAATAAAGAAATGGTACTATAATTTTTCACCAGTAGTATAACAGGCATTTTCACTTTCAGTAGAAATACCTCATCTATTCAGCCTAATTAATCATAAAATGATCAAAGAGAAAGACCACAAGAAAAGAAAAAGGATTCCCTTTAAGATTATAATGTGCATTGTTAATTTTAATTTTATTGCAAAGTAGTTGCTCTTTGCTCCATCAGGGATGCTTATAGCCTAAACCACAAGTGGTTGTCTCTGAGCCGCACGACTTTGATTTATATAACTTTATCCAACTTTAAATATAAGAGTGTCTTCTGAACACCAACAAAAAATAGTGTTCAAAGCCTTCTGATAGAAAAACCAAACGGTTTTTTTTAAAGAATGATAATATCACTCCATAACATGTCCCACTTGAAGTGATTATTCCTTATTTCTAAAAGGCTAAATACATCATTCTCCAAAAAGGCCCCAAGCATTTCTCAAATAACCCCTGCTCAGAGCCTGGGACCAACTCCAGACATTAACATCACACACACTGCAGCTGAGCCATTTTATTATGCTGACTAGATATATTGAAGAATGCTACTTCTACTTGAGACCCTTGGGGAATTGGCAGAGATTCTGCAGTGGGATGAATGCTCATTTGTTTTCTAAGGCAACTCAATGCTCCACTATAAGAGACATCCAAGAATTTTAATGGCAAACAATTTATATTCTGTGTGACTTAGCATAAAAGCTCCAATATAATTAAGCTCATTATAAAAATTCTATAGTTAAGTTTGTATATTGCTCCAAAAGTCAGCAGTTTGGTTCAATTCTTAATTACTGATCAAACTATGATTTACTAGTTAGAAACAATAAAAAAGGAATAAGAACAACAATAAAAAAACATCATATTCCTTTGAATTTTCTTCAAGATGCTCTTAGGACTCTTTTTATTCCTTCTTTGAAATTCTGAAATCCGTCTTTTTATTTGAAAAATAAGCCTAAACCCTACTTGAGGCTACTGTCTGATTTTTAAAATAAATCTGAAAAATTCAGTAATAAAATTGAACATAAGAAAACAAATAATTATGCCCAAATGAACAACTCACTGATATGACAGCAACTTATACTATCATGAATTGATTTTTCTAGAGGATAGCAACATATTTAGGCTTAAATGTGAGTACTACCTCATGAGAGATTCGTCGTTGTTCAATATATGCCATAAACTGTGAACTGAGGCTGTCTGAGTCCAGGCCCTTGGGCTGTCTCACCTCGTCCTCTTCTTCCTCTGCAGTACAGCTGTCAATGTAGTCAATCTGATCCAGATCATGTTCCACTGGCCACACCATACACACACCAGAAAACAATATTAAATTAGATGGCCAACAAAAGACATTAAATTGCATTCTTTCCTTTTCCCTAACATTTTCTATTCTGAAAGTGGGAGGAATGAGAAGTTTGAAATATGTAAGCCTTTATTGTTTGGTCCATGGTCACTCACAAAAATAGGCTCCAAAAAAGTCTTAGTCCTAATTCACCAAAGAATGCAGTAATTGATGGTAATTATTGGAATACAGACCTCTATATTTGTTTTTTCCGTGAATAGCTCTTTACTGTTTTAAACAAGACAGTTTGAGTTTGTGAGACAAAGAGAGGAAGAAAAATTTGTAACGATGTTTAAGTTTTTTTCCCATGTTTTACATTTGGGGCTCAATCACATCTCTTCAAGGAGCTGGGAGGCAGAAAACCTAACATAGTCAACTCAAAAGAAAAGAGAAAGGGTAGGAAGAAACTGAACTTGGAGATAAAGAAACACACACTACTGTTTCCCTTCCTGTAACTGTGGTCCATAATTAGAACAAAGATTTTCCTATTTAGAAAATTATTTTCTAGAGGTCTGCATTGTAGATATTTTGTAGCAGTTTGTGGATGGAAGGAAATCAATTGAGGACTTTTTCTTCTCAAAATGCTTTGAGGTGAGGAGAAGCATATTAAGAAGATAAAGCCACATCATTATTTCTTCTAATAAGTTTGGGAGTGCCCCATTATTTTTAAATTTAAAAAGTAACTATTTTAAAAAGCTAGTTAAAATGGCACACTAGGAAAAATAACTTGCTACTAAGATGGTTTCTCCAGAGATGTATTAAACCCCAGCCATTACTGTATGATGTTCTATAGACTACCCAAAAGTTGTAGTTGCTGGTAATACTGAACTTGGAAAAGTCTATTCCTCAATTTAGTTTTGTGATTCAATGATTTCTAAATAATTCCATAACTGCCATTAATATAAAAATGAATTTTGAGTTATTCGAGTTAAATAATAGGTAAAAGAATAAAAAGTTTGTAAGTCTACACCCACATTAGAAACCAGGTACATAAACGCATTTTTTTCAGTGTGTTACAACTTGTGTGACTAAATAAATGGTTCATTTTATGACTACTTCCCAAGAAAGCAACATCAGTTTTTCAAACTATCTAGACCAGGGCTGTCCCAGAGAAATAGAATGCAAGCCACAAAAGTGAACCACATATGTAATTTTAAAGTATCTAGTAGCCACATTTTTAAAAAAAAAAGTTAAAAGGTGACATTAATTTTAATAATGTAATTTATTTTATCCAATATATCTAAAATATTACAACATATAATCAATATAAAGTTTTATTGATATTTTACATCCTTTTTTCATGCAAAAGCTTCAAAATTCGATGTGTATTTTATATTTATAGTACATCTCAACTCAGAAAAGCCACAATTCAAATGCTCAATAACCACATGTGGCTAGTGGCTACCATACTGGACAGCACAGATCTAGACAGTACTGTTAGTCTGAAATGAACCGATGGGAAAGATATCTCATACGAAAGCAAGATTAAAAAGAAAACTACTGAAATGTGAATGGAATGATAAGTGTGATAAGGAGTAAAAAAGAATATAAGATGATAAGGAAAAAAAAGACAGCAAACCACTTAATTGAAATCATCATTCAGAGATGAAAGCTCTTCTCATATAACATAATGGATTTCTGAAAAATCAAACTCATTTCTCCCTTACAGCTGGCCCTCAAAATTTGAACATTAGGATTTGGTAATTCAAACTAGAGCAATAGTGAATGGAACGCTAACATCAAGAGTTTGCCTCAGAAGCACAAAGAAGCAGAAGGAGCTCTGCCTGTTAACAAACTATAAAAACAATTACAAATTAACAAACTTTTTTATCAATTTAAATCACAAATTTTTAAATACCAAATTAAGAAAAACTCAGATTCAGATGCCCTTGAAGAGTACAATTCCAGATGAAAGAAAAGGTAAACATCAAGAAATGCCCTGAATTCCCGAAAGAGGTCAAATAATGACCACAGAGAGAATCTTACAAAAGGAGAATAGCATCGTCATATGCCCCATAATAATGTTTTGGTCAATGATGGACCAAATATATGATGGTGGTCCCATAAGATTAGTACTATATAGCCTAGGTGTTTAGTAGGCTATACCATCTAGGTTCACATAAGTACTGTAGAGGAGGAAGAAATTTCCCCCTAGCCTTGTAGGTTCTTCTGGCTGGTCTAAGAATTAAATTGACATGAAACAGATTAACAGAAAAACAGACAAAAGTTTAATAATATATATACATGGGAGAAACCCAGGGAAACCAAGTAGCTTGCCAAAATGGCTGAAGCCCTCAGCTTAAATACCATCCTCAGCCAAACACAAAAGAAGATGTTGGGGATGGGGAGAGTCAGGGACTTCAAAGGGAAGGAAGGCAATTCACAGGTACATGAAAAGGAGTAAAACGTCTGGAAAACAAGCGTTTGGCAACACAGAAAGAGAAGAACACAGAGGGGAGCCCAGCAAACAGGCTTTTCCAGGCTCCTCCCTAGTCTACTACTTAGTTCATATTCCGCTAAGGTGATAGTTTGCTTCCTGAAACAGGTTTATTTGAATTCTTTTAGGCAGTTAAGGGGCAGGTATCTGAGTGTTTTGTCTCTTAATCAGCCTCAAATAATCCTCATGTTAAAGAGACACATTTTGAGGTGGCAAATTTTGTTCCCCTTCCGTACATTCTATGATATTAGCACAACGACGAAATCACCTAATGATGCACTTCTCAAAACATAACCCCATAGTTGAGAGATGTATTACCGTACTTCAAAAGAAGATTGTGGTTAAGTCAAGATTAACAAAGATCTATTCCAGGTAAACTGTCTTTAATAAAGTTGCCTTCCAAAATAATAAGAGAGAAACGTATTTTAACTGCAAGCCTGAAAACATAGAGAAATTGAAATTTAATCCCAATGGAAAACAATTTTTTCCAATCATATGAGAAGACGAAATCTTTAAAAGAAGAGTTGAAGAAGCTACAGATACACAAACAAAAGGAGTGGCTGTGAAAGAGACCACTGAAAAAGAGTGATTGGAAAGACTCTGGATGTCATCAAGAATTATGTTTACCTCCACCATTTGTTACTACTAAACTGCCACGATTCTCTTGGTACTGGCTTTCTCTTCGTAGTCTTTGTTCTTTAGTAATTTCTGCTACTCGAAGAGGCAGATCTGAAAACTCATCTGTAGGCTTAAAAAATAGCAGAAATATTTTAAAAAATCATTTCAGATGTTTTTTCATTATTTCAGATCACCATTTCATTTAATATAAACTCATTAAAATTTATATTTAATAAGAAATAGCAAAAAGTTCTGGAGATGCAGTGGTGACAGTTTCTCAACAATGTGAATATACTTAAATGTCACTGAAATGTACACTTAAAAATGGTTAAAATGGTAAATTTTATGTTAGTGTATTTTACCACAATTAAAAAAAATAGAAGGGGTATATATGACCCTATAAATATATATATGTACATGAATTTAAAGTATCTACATATGTTATATGTATGGATACAGCCACAAGTATGTATACACTGACCCCCACACAAATACACAAATGATTCCAAATTACAAACAGGCTGTGGTCTAAAATTGATTTGCTTTGGACTCGCGACGAAACAATGTTATAAAAGGTAGGTTGCCAGTCTTGCTAACAAAAGCTTATTTTATCACTTGCTAACAAAAGCTTATTTAATCATTTAACCCAATTTGTAGCTAAAATATTATACCTTAGTAATTAAAAAAAGAGAAAACATACTACTACTAGTAATTAAAACAGAAAAATGATATAACTAGCTAAGAAAGTTACTTATTTATCTTGAGCATGTGGATATTCTTCACTAACGTTCCCATCTCATTACCCATTAGCCTATAGTCCTGTTTTCTCACCTTCTAGCACCCCTTCTACCACCTCTGCTCAAGATTACCCAGCCCCTCAAATTCCAGGCTTCAGTTGTAACTGGCTCAGTTCCCGTTTGGCGTTCCAGGATATAAAACTATTTATACAACGAGGTCACAAACATGTAAAATACACATGGTAAAAAGATGGTAAAGAAACCTAACACTATTTTTGATGGTAGGACTATGTGGGATTTTTACCCCTCCTTTGGCTTTTCTATATTTTATGTAATGAGAAATTGAATCCAATTAAGATACTTTCCATTTTCACCATTTTATTTTCCCTTAATCATGAGTTATAATGTCCAGAATAAAAGAAATACTTACTTCATTCCCTGACCATCTCTTATCACCACTGTCCACACTATTGAAACCTGAATCAAGGGCTCCATAAGGGCGACCTGAGTACAGTTCTTCATGGCTGTCATTGCAAAATTTGACATTTTAAAAATTAACATTTGAAATAAATCAGATGCAATTTTACTAATAAACATTTTCATGGCATTTAGGGACTTTATTTAGAAATAAATGGGCACTCTTTTAACTTTCTAGTATGAAAAATTCCAAATTAAAACAAAGTAAATAGTATAATGAGCTCCCATGTACTCATTACCCAACTTCAAAAACACCAACATTTTGCCATTCTTGTTTCACCTATTCCTCCACCTATTCCCCTGGCCCCCTCACTTGTTTTTATTTTTAAATAGTACTCTTTTTTTAAGGTAAAATTTATCACACATATTGAAATGCACACACCTTAGCTGTGTAATTTTGACAAATGAATACATCTTTGCAACATACACCTCTATCAGGATATAGGACGTTTCTACTTGGCTAGAAAATTCTCACACATCCCTTCTCAGTCAATTCCCCTCATCCTACCACTGTGTGCTCCTAAGAGACAACCACCATTCTAATTTTTCTTTTTTGCCTTAAATTAGTATGGAAGGCAGAATAATGGTCCCCAAAGACAACTAAGACCTAATCTCTGGAACCTGTAAATATGTTACTTTACATGGCATAGGGGGTAAAGGTTGCAGATAGAAATCAGGTTGCTAATCAGCTGATCTTAAAATAGATTATCTTGAATTATGTGAATGGACTGAATGTAATCACAAGCGTCCTTAAAAGTGGAAGAGAGAGGCAGAAGAGAAGGTCAGTGTGATGCAATGCCGGCTTGAAGATGGAGGAAGGGGACTAAGAGCCAAGGAATACAGACAGCCTCTAGAAGCTGAAAAAGGCAAGGAAACGCATCCTACTCAAAGCCTACAGAGAAGAAGACAGCTCTGCCAGCATCTTGATTTTAGCCCAATGACACCAAGATTTAGACTTCAGACCTACAGCACTGTAAGATAATAAATTTGTATTGTTTACATCTCTAAGTTTGTGGTAATTTATTATAGCAGTAAAAGAAAAGTAATATAATTAGTTTTAATTATTCTAGAACTCATAAAAATGGAATCAGATGTACTCTTTTTTTACTCAGCATGATGTCAGTGAAATTCTTGATGTTTTTAATACTTTAGAGTAGAACAGATGAATTATATGGTAAGTGTAGGTTTAACTTTCAAAAAAACTGGGGTGAATATTTCTAAATGGATACAAATGTTGAATCACTATATTGCATACCTGAAACTAATATAATACTGTATGTCAATTATACCTCAATTAAATTTTTTAAAAAGTCTTGAATCAATGGAGAAACCTGTCCTAAATGTCAAGTCTAAATAGCTTAAACATGTCATGCCTCTCCGAAGGAATTAGTAATTATAGATCTAATGTATTCCAATCCCTATAATAATCCCTAATTATGCTCACTAAATTAATCTGTCTTCTATAATTTCCATTTTTTCCACAGTTATGTTACTTTATTTGTAGTTTCAGAATGTCCTAGAAATTTATATATATATATATTTAACTTATATATATATAAATTTCGTTCAACTCTTCATGCACTAGCGAATGAGATTTTGTACCTTCATATCTTTCTCATTGAGGTACAGATTAGTGAAATTGCATTGTAGTTAGCAGTACATTTATTCAAAATGTCAGAAGACCTTGGTTCTAGCTCTGGATCCCTGTACTACCGGGCAGTTCACTTAACCTTTCAGAACCTTGGTTTCTTCAATATGATCTTTAGCAAGACAGGAATGTTAGGATTAAATTGGTCCTAGATCACAGTAGACAGCTAGTAAATATAATACTTAATATTTATATAGGCTTTACGGTCAGCAAAGCACTTTCAGACACAGGTCATTTGATCCCCAGAACTAGTGTTCGAGTACAAACAGGGTAAAGATCACCATAATAAGTCTAGTTACCATCTGTCACTTTATAAAGTTAATTTAATATTACTGACTATACTCCCCATGCTGTACATTACATCTCCTGACTTATTTAGTTTATAACTGGAAGTCTGTACTTCAAGCCTTCTTTTATCTCTTAGCAAACATACATACACATCTCCTCCCACGTTTTTTTGATGTATGTTTTTAAAGTAATATGATGAGGATTGCTATATTGAAAAAAAATTAGTCCAAGACTAATTAGTCCTCAAGATTAAGGACAGAGTCACAGAGAGAAAAACAGGTTCTGCAATTAGCCCTGCAGCCTCAATTAAAGCTCATTATTCATATAGGTGATGATGCTTTCTCCCCAGTCTCTTCAGGCATACCCTCACATACACATACCCAGAAATCGCTATTTTGTCTTACACTCAAATCTCCAAGGCAGCAGTAGCAGTTTAATGTTCCCGCTCTGCTATTTCAGGACAGAAAACCTCTTCCTTAGCAAGGATTACTAACTCCAAGGGAGAAAATCAACTAGTATATATATAAAATAAAAGCTACTTTCATTTGCTATACATCTTTTAAGAGTACAGCAGAACACTCTTAATGAAAATTTTAAATAGGAAAAACAAAACTTTCTTCAATAAATAAGAAACAAGATTTCTATATTACAAGCAATTGACTGAGGTAGAAGGAAAAAGAAATAAAGAAAGAGAAGGAGATAATGAATGAAGGAAATAAAAAATTATTGGCAATAATGGTCCAGGTCCCCTCATATGCTCCTCACTGCCAAAATCCTTCCTCCAAGAGGGGCCTAGATCTCCCACACAGTGTGTCAGACCCACTCCCTACCATATGTCAAAACCTTTGATGTCCTCCTTCACATCACATACCTGCTTTCAGTCCTCTCAGAGTTAAAAGTCTTAGGACTGAGGATGTTCTTGGTAGGAATCTTTTATGGGTATGTATGATTTCGGTTAACTTCTCCTTGTATATTTGTGTAAATATACTAAAACCTGTATTATTGTATGCTTAAACAACCAGGTTAGAGCTGGTGTTTTAAATATCCCTCAAAGTGTCTATGCAAATCTTCAACCTAACAGTCAGACCAAAAAACCCAGAATGCCATTACAAAGTTGTTTCTGATGACTTTAAGCAGAGGAAAGCTAGGAGGGAAATAACATTTGTGTGACCAAACTGACTGTTCATTCATTCAATAAATACTTGTTGAGCATCTACCGTGTACGCCAAACACACAGCTAAGCTAGGAATGTGGTGATGGAGAAGAAAGGCGTGGTCTGTGGCAAAGGGCAGAAATAGATGCCTTTGGAGTAACACTTAATTTCCCCGAGAAATTGTGTTCTGCGTAAATAAAATTTTCAGATTGCTTGAGATTATCCCTTTATAATACCATAAACACTTAAGTATTTAATTCTAATAATTTCTGATGCAAAAAATTTAAACTGTAATGCATATTTCCCTTTACTGGAAATGATATACCTTAGCATTTCAATGAGCATCAATCATTGTACAGTGCTAAAATATAGTAATAACAAAATATTACTGAAATATGGACGGTTCTTTGCATATATGCTAAATGGTGTCAAACTGCTGTTTTTAGAGCTTTACTGCTTTAAATATATCTTATTTAAATATCTTGTTAAAATTATGAAATATACCATATAGACAAAAAAGAATATTTATAAGACACAGCTTTTAAAACATGATGAGACATTATTACCTTTAAAGCCCCTTATGCCTCTTGCACACTGAATCTTCTTTCCACACAAACTTGAATTTTTTGTTTAATACGCGTTTGTTTTTTACTGTTTTATTTTTTCCTCCAAATTACTTTTTGTACTTTCAATATGTCTGCTTTTAGAAACTCTACCAAACTAGAAATTGGTTAATCTGTTTTAGATTAGGATACTGAGAAGCAAGCTCACTGGGACTCTGCTTTAATGTAAAATGTGACAGGTTCTAAGAGAATGCCTGAGGGGTTCTCTTTCGAGTCAAGTCTATGAGCATTACTGCACCTTCACTGAGATAGCTATTTTGCCTGTTTAAAGGCCTTCTGATTTTAATTCTTGCTCCTTAAGGTTGTTCTGGATGGTTGGAAATGCCAAGTGGATGACCTTATAAGTCAGGTGTTATATACCTGAGGGATTCACAGACTAAAAGATTCTGAAGTGACATTAATGGTCATCAAATCTAAACTCTTCACTCCTTATGGAAAAAATGAAGCCCAGCGAGTTTGAATGAGCTGCCTGAAGTCACAGAGCTGGTTAACAGTAGAGCCATGGTTTGTATTCAGGTCACTCAGACTGGTGATTTTCAACTGGGGACCCCCCAGGGGATACCTAGCAATGTCCGGAGACATTTTTGTTTGTCACGCTGGGAGGGTGCTACAGACGCCGGGGTTGCTGCTAAACATCTTCCAATGCACAGGACAGCTCCTCACAACAACAAAGAATTATCTGGTCCAAAATACCAACAGTGCTGAGATATTTGAGAAACGCTGACTTAGAACTACACTTTGTCACACCTATGTAATCAACTTTTTACTTAAAAGAAGCATTCTGAGTAAAACAGTGTCAAAATAGGTTACTTCCCTTTAATCAAACATTCAGGCAGATTTAAGGGTCCAGTTTATTTGATTTCCTGTGAGACAGAGAGATAAAAAATAGAACATACTCACCAGGAGCCAAAACCCAAGGGTCTCCTATCATAATCTGGCAGATCTGGAGCAATCTTACAAGCTTGTATGTTCAGGTATTTAAATATGTGGATTTTGCCTTTTATACATATCTAAAGAAAGTAACATATAAATGCAACCAAATTACTACTCATCTGCAATATGTGTCCCTTTTTTATCACAATCAGCTTTTTACTTAATGTATATTGGAAATAGAAGGCATTTCTATCATAAAGTACATACAGTAATATTAAAAATCTAATACTGTTATAACAAATTATATTATTTTTTATTTTAGGTGTTTAAGTGATAAAAATATAGGTCTTTGTTTGTAGTTATTAATAAATTTCAGTAACATATAAAATAATTTATGATTACAAACACTGTTAGAATACCAAGGAAACTTATCCCACTGAGTAGTCAGGCATAGTCAGGGATTTAAAGCATTGCTCCCCCATAGATTATACTGGCAACTTTTGCTTTTAGGAATCCAAAAACCATGTACAATTATGTTTTCAATCCTACTTTCTGTAAGAGAGAAAAGTAGGAAATGATTAAATATTAAAGTTATATATATATTTGTTTTTACCCGTTGACTTCTGTCCCAGAAGTCAAAACACAAATTCTTTAGGATTATGAGACCCTTCTATAGTTATGAAGTTTACTCAAAAAATTTTTATAGTTGCTAGACAGAGGCTTGTATAAGACCATCAATCAATTGCAAAGTAAAAAAAGCTACAGTGAAAAAGGCGGGCTGGTAAAAATGTTTTAGATTGTAGGATGTCTCAAATCTATAGGTAAAGCTACCTTATAATTACTTTATTATTAAATAGTTTCATTCCAGTCACTGATAAACAAATGACCAAACTGACTAAATGAGGTACTTAAGATTTTAGAAAATAGGAAGGTACAAAAACAATGGTCAGACAAAATGCACTGATAACCTTTAGTTCTGAAAGCTGAGTGTTTTTGTCGCTAGCACTTACATTGTCTACATTCAAGTTTTACTAGAAAGAAATTAACTCAAATTTTATTAGAAAAAACTTTAAGGAAGAATCCCTCAACTTAAAAAAAGTCAACTTAGTGAAAAGAAAAACACTTCTGGAAACATTACCCATCTTCCATCCCGTTTATTCAAGACTTCTAAAGAATACATAGTGTGTGTAAATTTATTTTAAAAGAACTTAATTTTCAACAGCAAGATAAATGCATCTAACTTAAGTTCTAAATCTCATCCTTGGTCACAACCTACTCCACATCGGCTATGGATTACCTGTGCGGGAGGAGACTGTAGTGGATTGTTATCAAGGGTGATGATCTGTAGGTGCCTGAGGTTCCGATAACAAACGGGGATCGTTGTGATTTTATTGCAGGAGAAGTCTAACCGTATCAAAGGCAACTCTGCCAGCTCTGCAGGGAGATAAGACGGAAATGAACAATTAATGATATTTCAAAACTAGACAATTTGTACAGGAGCTTCTAGAAAAATATAGTAAATTTAACATAAGTATTTACCTCTATTCTTTCTTAGTGATTAACTGATACAGCAAATTGGTATAAAATGAAATCTAGTTGCTTACGGACAGGAATACTAATGAAGAGCAAGCTGTTTGATCTCTCACAGAACTACAGAAGTCTCAGAACCTGGAGGCCTGATACCACAGGAAGGTGGGCTAACAGAGATGAGACGATAGTCTGTATAAAGAACCAGTTAGATGCCTGGGGCCCAAACCCCAACTCACGCAGTTGGGGCACCACCCCTCTCCCATCACCACAGGAGTCAACCAGTTATTCTCTAGTGAAATGGAATGGAAAAGCCCTGAAGTCAGGGTCCCCAGGCACAATGAAAAGTCAGGATGAGCCGCCAGCTGAAGATGGAGGATTTAAGTGCAAGTCCACACACTTAATGGCAAGAGGTCCACACTTTCCTACTCAACCCCAACCATCCCCAGCTCTTGAACGCCAGTAGTTAGGAATATACACAACAATGGTGAAGAAATGAAATCTCTCTCTCTGGAGAAACAATATAGTCCCATACAAAAGGCTTTTAGACACTGACATGGCAGTTTTCCCTCCAAAATACCCAGCTTGCTGCTTAATTACCATTATACAATTCCTGCCCAGTATATCTGGAACTCCTAATCAGCTCTAGACAGACAGTATATGATCTGCAGACCTTTAGAAAAGCCTCTAGCATGTAAGACGGAAATCAAAATACACAAACCAGTCGAAAAAAGGAACTCAGAAGAAACAGGTAATAGATAGGAAACAGAAGAAAACTTTGAAAAACTATAACTAACATAAGAGGGCCAGCCCCATGGCTTAGCGGTTAAGTGTGCGCGCTCCGCTGCTGGCGGCCCGGGTTCAGATCCCGGGCGCGCACCGACGCACTGCTTCTCCGCCCATGCTGAGGCCGCGTCCCACATACAGCAACTAGAAGGCTGTGCAACTGTGACATACAACTATCTACTGGGGCTTTGGGGGAAAAAGACAAATAAATTAAAAAAAAAAAAAAAAAAAGAACTAACATAAGATACTGAATTACTGAAACAAGAAAGGGATGTTTTAAAAAAAATCTCAGACTAACAAGCGTTCTTAGAAATGAAAAATATGATGGCAGAAAGTAAAAATTCAGAAGAATGGTTAGAGCATAAATGGTTGCAACTGTTTACTACCTGGTAAAACCAAATATCAAAGAAATGAACAATAAAAAGATGAGAAAAATCATAGGATCAATGACAGGGGTCCAATATCCAATACACAAAATTCCAGAAAGAGAGAACAGAGAAACCAGAAGACAGGAAATCATCAAAAAGATATCAGACAATTTCCCAGAACGAAGGATGTGAATGTCTTGTTTGGAAAGAGGCTCACCAAGTACCTAGGACACTGAAGTAAAACAACTCATACTATGGCACATCATCATAAAATTTCAGAGCAGTAGAAAAAAAGAGATCTTAAACTCTTCCAGAGGAGGAAAAACTGGTCACAAACAAAGGACTGGAATTAGGAATGGCATCAAATTTTCAAGCAATAATTTTTAACACTGAAAGCTTAAAGTGAACAAAGACTTGAAAATCTGAGAGAAAATAATTTTCAACCTAGAATCTATAACCAAACAAATTACTAATCAAGGGTAAGCAAAGAATAAAGGTATTTCTTTTCAAGCGAAGTCGTATGACCAGAACCTACTAGAAGATGCTCTCCAGCAAAATAAGGGAGTAAAGCAGGAAAGAGGAATTATTTGTCAATTATACCTAAATAAAACTGAAACTAAAAAAAAAAAGAAAGTAAGAAAGAAGAAGACATGGAGTCCAGAAATAAGAGTATTCAACACATAAGGCCGGCCCGGTGGCTTAGCGGTTAAGTGCGAGCGCTCCGCTACTGGTGGCACAGGGTTCGGATCCCGGGTGCATACCCACGCACCGCTTCTCCGGCCATGCTGAGGCCGCGTCCCACGTACAGCAACTAGAAGGATGTGCAACTATGACATACAACTATCTACTGGGGTTTTGGGGAAAAAAAAGGGGGAGGATTGGCAATAGATGTTAGCTCTGAGCCGATCTTTCTTTAGCATGGATGTTAGCTCAGGGCTGATCTTCCTCACAAAAAAAAAAAAAAAAGAGTATTCAACACAGAAGAAAGACAGCCAGACAGCAGTAACAGAGAACCACCAGCCTAGACTGGAAGAGAAGGAAAAAAGGCTCAATGAGGGAGATTTGCAGGGGGGAAAAAAGATAGGTAATCTGATTGGTTTGACTAATAAGGTTGCTGGAAAAAGAGGGAGGAATTAGTCATAGGTACAGAAAAAAACGAAGCAAATTAAAAAAAAGAGAGAAATTATTAACTCTAGAAAAACAACAACAAAAACAAGATGTATCAGCAAGAAAATGAAATCAGAGTATATCACTTGCATTGGCAGGGAACGTTATTTATGTAGCTAGAACAATGTAAACAATGAATGATAATTTAATCAAAAGTTGTGATAAGGGGCCGGCCAGGTGGCTCAAGTGGTTAAGTGTTCGTGCTACACTGTGGCGGCCCGGGGTTCGCTGGTTCGGATCCCGGGCGCGCACCGACACACCGCTTGTCAGGCCATGCTGTGGCGGTGTCCCATATAAAGTAGAGGAAGATGAGCATGGATGTTAGCCCAGGGCAGGTATTCCTCAGCAAAAAGAGGAGGATCGGCAGATGTTAGCTCAGGGCTGATCTTCCTCACACACACAAAAAAAAGTTGTGATAAACTAGACTGGGAAAATGGGAGGAAGGAAGTGAAGGTATGATGGCAACAGTGTAAGGAAGTTAAATCCTCATCTACCATAACAAGAAGCTGACATAAAGTGTCAAAGTTGATAAATCCAGCAATAGCTGTAAAAGCATATCATTTAGAAACATGTCAGCAAATACCAGTGGAAAGAGTCAAAGGAAATGAAGGTAGATGCTTCTGGCTATTGAAACTGGGGAGGGGGCACGGCTGAGGCAGGGGAATGCTATTATTTATTTTAAGCTTTTCAATACTATTTGACTTTTTGAATGTTGTAATATATTATTTGATAAAAATTGAAATTAATTTAAAATCAAAACAGCAATATAACAATAGACGTAATATCTTATTGACCAAATCGTAATATGTTAGAGACAACCAATTAATGAACGTGAACTTCCACACCAACTTGTGTGGCTGTTTGAATACAGCTTTCCTGCCATCTCAGTTTAACTGACTATGCTGAGATTACAAAATAAACTGATAAAAAACCATTTGAAACTATTTGTGTGACTCAATTTTTCTTGGTAATAACGCATTCAAAATAAGATACAGAAATAAATTAGGTGATAAAACTATTAGATTGAAATTGCCATCTGAAACCCTGAATTTTCATTTTCACCAAAACCCCAATGTTTTCATTAATTGATTTCATATTAAGTCAGTATTATTACATTAGTAAACCTTTAAAGATCAACCACAGTAGGTGGACCCTGAGTAGAGGGGTAATCCTAGATAGAAATTTTGGGTTATAAGGTCCTACTGTCATGATTTTGGTCAGTTCTGCTGAGGGCCTTCATGCACATTCCTGAGGTGGTAGAAGGCAGAACTAGGAGGAAATGAGAAATGCTCTGAAGATAAAAGATGTAAAAGTTACTGGACAAGCCTGAGAAGAAAGAAATGCAGGATTTTAGGAAATGTGGTTGCACTAAGTGTATAAAAGTGGACTGGAAATGTCACTTTCTGAGACGCTTACTTGGGATCCAAAATGTCAAAGCTACACTAGTATGTTAGAACTAAATATCATACTGGATCAAACTGGTGTAAACATCTGGATTCTACACTGAAGCAAAAGTATCATTAGTTAATTCAATATTTATTGTACACTGGAAGTCATGTTTTGTAGAAGAACCTAGAGAATCACTGTCATGAAAACACCTTCTCAAGATTAATTGTCCTTGAAATAATTAATAAACATTCTGAAATGTTTACAGATGAATTTCTGGAAGTTGTTACAAGTTAATTTAGTGGAGAGAGTAAGGGAAAGTGGATGGGAGTACAGACGAAACAAGAGTTGTCATGAGCTGATGCCTGCTGTAGCTGGGTGATTACCTGCTCTCCTTTAAACACAAAATTTTCCATAATAAAATTAAAGAAATATATATTCTGATCTAATAAAATAATGGTTCTCCCCATTTTCACTTCCTTTATAGGTTTTTCTTTCACGCATTTGGATTTTTGAAAGATTGATAAATTATACTTAATTCATTTGTTTAATCATTTTTATCACTCAAATACATACACCAGAGCTTACAGCCAGCCTAAGATAATCAGTCTCCTGGTGCAGTCTCTCACTCCACTCATTATTCACTTTACACATCACCTCCACACAACCAGTTAATTAGCCTCCATCTGAACATTTCCAGCCAGTGAAGGATAAAGTTATTAAGTTCAAGTCAAGGCCATTTTTAAGTCAGTGCTAACTGCAGGAATGTTTTTCATTATACTAAACTATCCCCTTAACAAAAATGTTATAGTTCTCCCAAGTAGTTATGCTTACTGAAACTTCCAGTGATCCTAACCTGAGTTACCAATTATATCAGTTGACAAGATCTAAAAACACACTCACTGGTCAACAGTTACTGGAGCTTTTCACTGAAGAGTCTAACTTTTAAAATCCACAGTGGAACAGATAACATATATTGAACAAATCATTACATCTCAAACATTGGCTGTAACTCATACATTTTTATCTTGTGCCCAGTCTGAGAGATCTTCAATATAAAAAGACAAATAATAATAAAGCAGTTATTATTATTTCACAGTTTCTTACCTTCAGGCAAACGTACTAAGTGATTTCTCCTTACATTAAGGTCTCTCAAAGCTTCCAAATTACCAATTTGGGAAGGTACTGTTTGAATTTCATTGCAGCTCACATCCTATTTCAAAAAGATACAAAGTAAAGAATTGTTCTAATATTACAAATTTGCCTGCTTTAACCTATCTGTAAAATGAGGTTGGATAAGGTAATACCCACAGTCCCTCCTAGTTGTAAAAAAAAATTATGATGCTGTGCCCAAGAATAATTCCACAGTTTGTACTAGCATTTAATTTTAAAAGCTTATAGGCTTTTAACTGATTCTATACATTTTATATAGATCTACATTAATTTTGTGCGCAGAACTAACATTAAAAGACTTAAGATGTGGATAGGAGGCCTAGAATATCAGATCAAATAAAAACGTTGATAAAAAGGTAAAACAGAAAAAAGTATAAAAACAGATCTACTTAGGACAATATTTTTACTTTATATTGATCTAATGAAACTAGAAGAAAAAACAAAACAATGATAAAAATTATAACAATTAAATTATTTGAAAGCAAATCCTATTTTCAAAATACCAGTTCAACTGTTCAAAAATGTAAAATAAAAATACAATGAAGATGATTCAAATTATTCTTTATCAAACTGAATGTTGAGGGAAAAATAATAAAGTACACATAACTCAAAGGCTATGGAAAAAATAGATACTGCTCTATTAGCATCTGATCAACCTGATTCCAATAAGCATATTAGGTAGAACTTCTGGTATCTTCGTAAATAGCTTGATCCCACTGGTTCTCAAAAGAGACTGTCTACAGGTTCCAAGATCGATAAATTCAGAATTCTATAATTCTGAGACCAGCCAGAATAATTTGTAAACTCATGTGTAGCAACAGGAAGCTGCATAGGTTAATAAAAGCTCCAAGATGCCACATTAACAATTAAAACTCCTCCAATATGTGAGTAAAAAGAAAATATTAATCGACTATTAGAAAAGACCATTTACCAAAAACTTCAATAAGCTTCAGACATTATTTTTAAATTTTCCCAAAATATTCTTAGAGAAAATAATACTGTTTTTACTTTTCCTACCACTTAATGACTGAAGTAGAATCAGAAGCTAGACTTCTTAGTCCAATGCTCTAGGCATGAAAGTTAAAAGGGTTCTAAAAGAAGTTGAAAGGATAGGAACATTTAGCTTTAGCCCGAAGATAATAGCAATCTGTAATATTTCTCTCAGAAAACGTATATGTTGAAAGACAACAGCTTACTTTCACCAAAATATGAAGGGAAAAAAAGGAAAGAAGCAATAAGGATGTTGCAGAAAGACCATTAAGTGGGAATCAAGAGCTTTAGGATGACAAATCCTTACTTTGCCATAGCTGTTTGTATGACTGAGGGTATCAATTCACCTCTTTTGTAGAAGGCTAAAAGCACCTTCTGTGAGACATATCTATCTTTTAAGTATTTAGGATTCAATAAGTAGAAACAGAAAGTTTAAATAACTTGAAAATTAGAGTTTGAATCACGAGTATAATTTACCTCTAGTTCATGTTATTAACCCAAGTTCTGAAGAAATGCCAATAAACATACATTTTGGACTTTAGTTCCTAGATTTTCTTGGCTCTAAATAAACAGTGGTCTAGGATCTAGACTCCAGATTTAATATATTTGTGAATTTTTACATGTGATCTTTTATATTCATAATCCACCTGAAAAAAAAAGTGAGTTAATATGTGGTCCAATTAGAGTATACGTGTATTTATTTTTTGTTTATGACGCCCCTCTTTGTTAATAAATCTACATGGAACTATACTCCCAAAACTCAATAGATATAATTGTATTTGACCATTTTAGAAATATGAAACGGCTTTGGAGTTAAGGTAGACTGGCTTCAAATTCTACTTCGGTTATGGAACCTTGGGCAAATTACTTAACCTATCTGAGTGCTAGTTTCCTCAGCTGTAATATGATGATAATTATAGTACCCAATTCATAATGTTATTGTGGGGATTAAATGAGAAGTCTTACTCCCATGCCCAGAACATAAGTACTCAAGAGTAACAAGGAGTGGTAGGTGAAAATTAGGCTTCTTAGAAAATATAAGGCAGTTAAGAACAGCTTACTTTAGAGTGGGAGATAGGTTCTAAAGATAGCATGTCAGGCAAAAAAATAAGCCTGACTTTTATAGTGTCCATTCCCCTATAGGAACTAATCAAAAATCAGAATATTGATGTTATTAAAATTTAATTTGAAAAATTCAAATGCATTATTAACTTATATCTCAAAAGTTTAATAACAGAAATCACCTAATATTGGTTAGAACCTAATTCTAATGACCTTTTCCCATTCCATGTGGGCCTATTAGACTTGTACTTTCAGTTCTTTCTTAATCATGTGCCAAAGCACTTGAGTACTGATCCATCAGTAAGACTTCATTGTTGATACTTGAAAATAACACCTTAATAATGGGTCTTTACCGTATAAAAGAGGATGGGATGATACGGTTATAGTACATACATGTGAGACAATCAAAAAATAAAATGTTAACTTACAAGTTCCGTTAAATGTCTGAGATGTCCAATTTCTTCTGGGAGTGAAACTAATTTGTTATTACTGGCAATTAAGACTTTCAATGGTAAATTACACAAGTGTACTGGCAATGTTGACAGCTGGTTCCGACTAAACGGATAAGTAGAAAAAGAAGAGTCAGAGCCCACCACTCAAGAAAAAAATTTGCATCTTTCCCATTCTATACCCAGTAAAACAACAAATATATAAGTCTTACAAGGAACAAACAGGATATTGGATTTGAATTCTAGCCTTCATTTCCTCACTTGTCAGCTCTGTGATTTTAGGCACAGCATTTAACTCATCTGTATCTTACACAGATTCCTCATCTGTAAACTGAGGATCCTAATACCTCCTCTACCTTTCTTACAGGGCTCTTGCACCATAAAACTCCTTTGTAAATAATATATAAACAACTATATAAACAACTATATAAACAGCTATATAAACAACATATCTTATTCAAGCTAAATTTATTTAAAAAAAAAAAAGATTTAAAAACAGGGTAGATAGCTATCATCGTCCTCCTCCTTCCAAAGAAGAGTTATTTTTATAAGTGTTTGTAATCGACTTCCCTAATCATTACAGTATTAAAGCCAAATGTACATAAATGATCCAAATATAGTTCTACAGAAAACAAGTGACAGGTTGTGATTTCAAATATATTTTATCAACTGAAGTATAGGTAAGGAATCTTTTATTTATACAAAAACATGTAAATCAGAACTAAAAGTAAAATAAAACAGATCTATCATTAGAAAAAAAATAAGTTAAAATTTTACTTATGTAGATTTAACCTCTTAATCTTTAGGATAAATTGCCCTCCAGTTTCAAGCTCTTTTGCTGATTTAATTTACATAGATAAGGAGCTTTAAAAATTTTCTAATCTAATAATAGTTCTACTCCTAGACATTTATCTTAAAAAAGGAGAAAAATAAACATTTACATACAAAATTCTCTACTAGTATTACGTTTATCATGGGAAAAAATTGAAAGAACATAAATATCTGAGAGGGAAAATGAGTTTTAGAAGCATATAAATTGTACAATAAAATGATTACATATAATAATATTTCCAAAGGATATTTCATGACAAGAGGAAAAACATTTAAAAATTTGACTAAAAGCCTGGAAAAAAAGAAAAAGATCACCTACAATTATATAACTCAGATACAACATTTTGACGAATTTCCTTTATATTTTTCTACATTTGCATTTTTCTACATTTGCTCATTTTCTCCAATGAACATGCATAACTTTTATAATAAAAGAAAAAAATTCTTATAAAATTGCAAAGATGGAGCTGATGAGTTGAATAAATGCATTTATACATTCAGAACTTAATATACAAAAATATATAATGGCAAGAACCAAACAAAGTAATTTCAGATCTATTCTCATTTGATGAAACTTACTTGAAAATGTAATTTGAGAACCATTGCTACAAGACTGCTGCAAGCCTATTAGGCTAATGGCTATCAGAGTTTATTAATTATTGCAAAGTCAAAGACAAAGGGAGAAACTAGAGGGACATAGGAAATACAGGTAATTTAGCCTAAGAACATGTATAGATACTGCTAATATAAACAAATAATGTAAATTTTAGTGAAAGGGAAGAGAAAATTGAAAAGACCACATAAAATAAAAACTTCTAAAAAAATCCTTACCTAATATTCAAGTACGTCAGAGCTTGTAGGTTTAGAATCGCCTCTGGTATATACCGAATACAATTTTGGTATAAATTGAGATTCTCAAGAGAAACGAAGTGACATGCTTCAATGGGAATTTCTGAAAGGCGATTTCGTGACAGATCTGAAAGAAAAAATAAATCAAGCTTAAAACCAATCCTTGGAACTTATTTTATTGAAATGTTAAATAAATAAGCAGGTTTCATGATTGTTTGAATTCCCAAGAGTTCCTATTGTGGAGACTGGTCCAGACTAAACATTCAAATATTTATTTATTGATTGAATAAACCATTTTTACATATGCCTCTACACCTGTTGCCGGGAAATGCTGATTTCTTTTGAGTTTCCACATATACTAAAAAATAAAACTATTATTCTTTGCAAGTAACACAAATTCTAAGGCATATCTGCCTATGAATTATGTCAAAGATCATACTAAGTATCAAATATCCTAGGAAACAAACAGATCCCTAAAATCTACCTTCCCAAAAGCAGAGATGACATTCTGAGGTTTTTACATAAGCAAAGCAAAACAAAACAAAAAAATACTGTCCCATCTTTACCCAAGATTATAAGGGTCATGTCAAAAGGACTCAGGAGCCATCTTTGCTCCCACTGGCCAAAGACGAGACGATTTGAGCTTCAATAAAGATAAAAATCGCAATGGATTGAAATCTATCACATATATTGAATTATGTAAGTTTATAATGAGACCTCCACCTCTCCCCAAGAAAGATGATAGAGAATCAATTCATTACATTGTAAACTGACAAAGTAAGGGGAAAAATCAAACATTTATCTTGCCTTCCCTATGAACTTATAAAAATTAAATTAATTAACAGAAACCTCATTAAATTGGAGTTGGGAGGGAAAATCCTGAAAGATATCTAGAATTACAACGAGGAGACCAACCTGCTGACCAGTTGTATGATCAGGCTTGGGCAATCACTAGGCAACTTCATTGGGCAATTCCTAGGACTTTTGCAAAGCCTGCTGATTGGAACAAAATTCAGCCTTGTGCACAAAAATCTTATGAACCTGTTTATGACTATTACAATTGACTTCAGATTGTTTTTATTTTATTTTTATTTATTTTTTCTTATTTTTTTTTTTGGTCAGGAAGATTAGCCCTGAGCTAACATCTGTGCCCATCTTCCTCTCCTTTATATGTGGGACGCCTGCCATAGCATGGCTTGATAAGTGGTGCATAGGTCTGCGCCCGGGATCCAAACCTGTGAACCCTAGGCCGCCAAGGCAGAGCACATGAACTTAACCACTACGCCACCGGGCCAGCCTGCAGATTGTTTTTAAAGAAAATTCTGATCTTCCTTCAGATGTTAACTCTGTGTTTATTAATGGGCTGAACTGGGACCTCTCCCTTCTAGTAAAAAGGACCAGAATGGAGCAGGAAATTATCCACTCCAGATTTAGTTAATCTGGCAAATCAACTCTCTCGTACCCTAGATGAGTCATCTCAAAGAAAGACCGCTAAAAATTTAATCTTCAACTCCAGCAAATGAAGGCCCCTAAATGAAACCAAAAACCTCCTAGTTTCTGCTATTATTGTAAAAAGCCAGGACATTGGAAAAGAGATTGTTACCAACGTCCTTCAAATTCTCAATGACAGGGCTCCGTGGAACTACAGGGGCTCTTCCCAATCCTCCCTCTTAATCCGAAAGGAGAAACATTTCTCCAGATTGGAGACGAATCTCTTTCTGTCCTAACTGACAGCAGAGCCACACTCTTGGTGCTCAACCCCACTGCTATGAAGCAGCCCCTGCCTCGGAGTACTAAAACAGTTCAAACAGTGGGGATCTCTAATAAACCTCAAAAGGTTTCTGTCTCGGAAACTATTCTCTTTTGTTTAGGCCCTTTGAGAGACACACACTCTATTCTCCTTAGTTCCTTTGCCCCAATCCATTTATTAGGCCGAGACTTCTTGGAAAAGTATCATGCTGGAATTTCTTTCTCCTGAAAGGGGGAAATAATTCTAGAACTTGACAGTAGCCATCAAAACAGCCAATCAGGTGAATTAAATGACGCTTTGACATCTTCTATTTGCTCCATCTCCAACAGTACTAGAGCTGATTCTGGAAACTCTGATCATTTGTCGCTACTGAATCAGCTCCCACCCTCCTTATGGGCAAAGTCGTCAACTGATATTGGTAAAATTCAAAGCGTACCTCTCAACAATATTCAAATAAATCCCTCAAAACCTCTCCCCAGAATTAATTAACATCCTATAAGTAAAGAAGCTCTTCAAGGTATAAAGTCTATCATAGAGGATTACAAGGAGCAAGGCCTCATTATCCCTGTACTAGTCTCTATTATACTCCTATTGTACCTGCGAGAAAACTCAAGAACCAAAGGTGGGTTTGTCCAGGACCTCTGAGCAATAAACCACGTTGTTACCCCTCAACACCCTGTTGTTCCTAACCCTCATACCCTACCAACATCCATTCCCTACATCCCATTCCCACTGAAAGCAAATTCGTTACAGTAACTCATTTATGTAGTGTGTTCTTTATTACCAGTTGATAAAGACAGTCAATACTTTTTTGCCTTCACTTGGGAAGGAAAACAATTCACCTAAACAGTAATGCCCAAGGGTTTTACCGAGAGCTTTTCTTATTTCCCACAAATGCTGAAGGCTGATCGAGATGATATAAAGTTCCCTGGGAGTTCTAATTTGTTGCAATACAGGGATGATTTGTTTCTTTGCTCTTCCTCCCAAGTCTCCTCACAGGAAGACAGCACCCACTTGCTAAAGCTTTTAGCCTTACAGGGACATAAAGTCACCAAGGAGAAACTGCAGTTTGCCCAAACCCAGGTTCGATATTTAGGGCGTCTGATATCAGAACAAGAGCTAAACCTAGATCCAGATAGGCTTCATGGTGTCCTAAGTTTCCCAAAACCCAAAACTAAGTGCCATTTGCGAAGTTTTCTTGGGCTAGTTGGTTACTGCTGAAATTGGATTCCAAATTCCACTCTTATAGCCAAACCTCTGTATGTTCTACTGAAGAATGGCATCCCAGACCCAATTTTATGGAAAGAACAGGATGACACAGCCTTTAAGGCCTTAAAGGAGAGTTTGATGAACCCACCTGATAATCCAATTATCTCTTTTTCCTCTTTGTATATGAAAAGGAAGGGAATGCCCTTGGGGTACTCACCCCAAAACACAGGGACTACCAGCGACTCATAGGGTATTATAGCCAGCAACTGGACCCTGTGGCACAGGTATATCCCCCCTTGACTTACAGCCATTACTGCCACTGCCCTTCTGATTAAGTCTAATGAGAAAATCATTGTGGGATCCCTTTTAACCATTTTTATAGCTCATGCTGCAGAAGCCCTCCTGAATTCTCATCACACTCAACATATTTCAGTCAGCTGCCTCACCTCCTACAAAATCCTTGTGTTAACTGCTCCTGGCATAACTCTTTTACATTGTAATAATCTCAACCCTGCCACTCCTCTCCCCTCCGTTACCGACGAAATCCCTCATGCTGCTTAACCCTGACGGATCACATCCTGACTTCTCATGATGACCTGCAGGAAACTCCTTTGGGTAATGTTGACTTCTCATGGTTCACCGATGGCTCTTATTTAAAAGGTGACAAAGGCAAATATTGTGCTGGGTATGCTGCTGCAACTCCTTTTGATATTGTCGAGGCAGCACTTTTACCTTTGGCTACTTCAGCCCAACAGACTGAATTATAACCTCTTACATGGGCTTGTACTTTAGCCAGGGGCAAAACTGCCAATATTTATACTGATATTAGATATGCTTTCGGAGTAGCTCATGATTTTGGAATGTTGTGGAAGCAACATGGCTTCCTTACTTCCAGTGGAAATAAAGGTAAAAATGGCCCCTACGTTCAGGAATTATTGGCTATCATACTTTTACCTGCTGCTTTAGCTATTATTAAGATCCCAGGGCATTCTAAACTTGACTTTCTGGAAGCTAAGGGAAATCACCTTGCTGACACTTCTGCGAGGAATGCTGCCTTTAAAAGAACTAACAGCAGCCAAACCTCTGTCATGGTCCAAAGGGAAATTTCCCTAAATGATAATTTAGAAAAACTGACCAAAGAAACCCTACAATTGGCCTCAGAAAAGGAAAAACAAGATGGAAAATTCAACAACTGTTGATTTGATAAAGAGAGAAAGCTCTGGTTTGGACCAAATAACAACCCAGTCCTACTAAAGACTTTAAAATTCCCATTCCTAAGAACTGTACATGCATTAAACCAATTGGTCTACTGACAAAATGACAACATTCATGAATCAGTATTAGTGGAGAAATTCAACAAGGCGGCAAAAAGCGCCTACTTCACTTGTCCCACTCGTCTAAAACACAATCCAGGGAAGCCTGTTCATACTGCTCCCAGACATTTTAAACTGCCTAGTGGACCATTCGAGGTTTGGCAAATGGATGCCATACAATATCCCTCATCCCATGGATATAAATATGTTTTAGTCATGGCTTGTATGTTTTCTCACTGGACTGAAGCCTTCCCTTGCTGACAGGCTACCACCTCTTCTGTGGCTAAAGTCCTATTGGAAAGGATTATCCCTATCTGGGAAACTCCTCTCGAGCTTCACAGTGATCATTTTACTGGTCAGGTACTTTGACAAGTCTGCGCTGTTTGGCCGGTTTTTACAACACTTTTGCTACGCTTACCACCCTTAATCCTCTGGTTTAGTCGAACGCACTAACAGCATTATTAAGATTCAACTGGCAAAGCTTGTAGAGACTCTCCAAATACCTTGGCCAAAAGCATTGCTCTTGGTCCTTCTAAATCTCAGACCCACTCCCTTTGGAATTCATAAACTCTCAGCCTTTGAGACAGTCACAGGATGCCCAATACACTTGACTGCTCTCTCTTTTGACCCACAGCTGATAAAAGGTGATATACTCCAATATTTGCAAAGGCTTAATGGGTTCTATTAATAATAACCATGTTTTGGTAGAGCAATCTTTTCACAGTGTGCTCCAGGGAGATGAAGACCTTAAGCATCATACCTTGCATGGAAAGGTGGAAAAGACACCTCCAAAAGGACTCTCTTCAATCTTGCTGGGAAGGCTCCTATCAGGTACTGTTAACTAACCCTTGTGCCATAAAACCGCAAGGAATAGACTCTTGGATTCACATAACACACCTAAAGAAAGCACCAAACCCTGACTGGACCTGCACATCATCTGGTGACCTGAAAGGAAAGATTTCCCAGAATTGAAGCGGACAACATATGATGAGACAGCTTTCTCAAGATGTCTGGATCAGACCTGTTGGAAGTCTGTCTGCCAAACCTTTGATGATGACATAATGCTTCAGATGATCACCAATGCCTATGATCTTGATAACATATGGACTTTAGAAAAGAAAAATGCTTGAGAGTTCTCCCTTCTACCCCTTCTTGTTACTCAAATCTCGCCACTTTCCCTCTGAGATGGCACACAAGACCCAAGAAAGGTCCTTCCTGGCATCCAGGGACAAAAGGCTGCTAAAACGGGAAAAACCTGACTCTTGATCAATGATGCTTTCAGAGAAAGATTTAGATCAAAAGGAAGAAATGTGAAAATTAATAAACACAAATCTCGTTAAATTGGAGTCAGGAGGCCAAAAGGGGGAGCTCTCATGCCCTACGTTGATAGCAGAGCCCAACAGGAAGAAGACTTTCTCAACTGGACCAGCAAGAAGCTTAGCCAATGAGAGACTGTCACAACTCAGTCAATGAAAAGCCACTACACTTTGAACTCCCAGTCTCTTCCAATGGACTCTTTGTTTACAACAGCCCTTCCAAATTCCTCTTCCCTTCTATAAAAGAGTTTCTCCTCCCTTTGCTGCCTGGGGACTTGCACGTGGCTTGCCATCGTTGCAGATCTCAAATTACAATTCTTTGTTGATGCCCAATAAACCCACTTGTGCTGGAGAATTAACTGGCTATTTGTTTAAGGTCAACAAACTGTATCATTGAACAACCAAATAGTTAGATGAAAGCATCTCTATTTAAGTGTTCTAGCTATAAATGAAAAATGATAGAATATCACCATTTTGCAACGCTCGATGAACTAATGGATCCAGAATTGAGTATTAATGGCTGTTATTTTACAAAAAGACCATCAGAAATTATATGCCTCCCACTAGAACAAAACATCACTTAATGGTCACGCCAAAGGGACAGAACCTGAGTCTAATCAAGCTTTGGGTCAGCTGCAAAGTTTCAGAAAATGCAGAAGACAAATGAATGTGCTGAAATACAATAACTCTATCATTAACCATTTAGATTTAATTAAATATACTGTGAGATCCATTTGCTCATTACTGTTTTCTGTCTTCTTCTGCCCTATCTTAAAGTCTCTGTCGGGAATTATGTGGTGAGAATGCTTTACTAAGAACCTTCCCTGGATGGAGGACCTGAATTCCTGCATATTGTACAGGTACAAATATCTGGCTTTCACCACAACAAGTGAATGATATTTTGGCTAGGTATAGGCACAGTTCTTTTCTTAGTAATCTGTAGATGTTATTTTACTACCTTCCAGTTTCCAGTGTCACATTGAGTAGTCCAGCACATATCTCAGTATTTTTTCCTTTTAAGTAGCTTGTTTTTTCTCTTCCCACCACCCTCAGCACTCTGGTCTGGAACTCAGTGGGCTCTTTCAATCCTTCTTTAAACCAGAGAAATTCTCCTCTGTTGTATCTTTAGTTGCTGCATCTCCTCCATTTGCTCTTTCTCTTCCTTTATATTTTTTTCTGCTTTGATATACTCTTCTACTTAAGGGTCCAGACTATGAATCTGAGTCTCAACAACTATCATCCTCTCCACAAATTAATATATAGAAAAGTTTTTTCCTCCTCACTTTTTGTTTTAGTTATTTTGTGCTATGATTAGAAGCATGTCACTTTGTTTCTCTTGAGAATCTCAGGATAATTTGTTTTGTTTTACTTGTTAAACTTGTCATCCATCTCTTCCAATAGTTCTATTTCCCTGAAGTCACTTGCTCCAGATGTAATCCTTGTTCATTCTTTCTCTGACTGCCGGGGTTCCTTTAAGTGAATTATTGTTGTTTGCCAATTCATGGCTTGCCTCATCCTTGGAGCTCAGGTCAAGCTGCTCGAGTACCCTGAATGACAGTTAACACCAAAATAGTGGAAGGAACCTCTACAACGCGCTGGAACCAAGCTTCCCCTCTGGGGTACAGGTAATCTGTCATTTGGGCCCTCTCCGTCCCCCAGAGGAAGAAGAGGCAACCTGCATGATAAAACCCTTGCCATTCCCTTTCCCCCAAAGAGAAGATGTCCTGGCCCAAAATAATCCTTTTTTTTCTTTTGCTAATAACTTCCTTGGCCCACCCTCCTTCCTACAAAAATCTTCCATTTTGTATAACTCCTCTGAGTATCTCTGTTTGCTAGATGAGATGCTGCCTGATTCACAAATTGTTTAATAAAACCAATTATATCTTCAGATTTACTCGGTTGAATTTTTTTAACACAACAAAATTTTAAATTATTATATCTTCCTGGTAAAGCAAACTTTTTTTTTTCATTTTTTTAAATTGATGTCATAATAGTTTATAACATTGTGAGATTCCAGTTGCACATTACTATTTGTCAGTCACCATATAAATGCGGCCCTTCACCCCTTGTGCCCACCCCCAAACCCCCTTCCCCCTGGTAACCACCAAACGGTTCTCTCTGTCCGTGTGTTAGTTTATATTACACATATGACTGAAGTCATACAGTGTTTGTCTTTCTCTGCCTGGCTTGTTTCACTTAACATAATACCCTCCAGGTCCATCCATGTTGCTGCAAATGGGACAATTTTGTCTTTTTTTATGGCTGAGTCATATTCCATTGTGTATATATACCACATCTTCATCCATTCATCTGTGGAAGGGCACTCGGGTTGCTTCCACTTCTTGGCTACAGTGAATATTGTTGCAATGAACACAGGGGTGCATAAGCCTCTTTGGATTGTTGATTTCAAGTTCTTTGGATAAATACCCAGAAGTAGGATAGCTGGATCATAAGGTATTTCTATTTTTAATTTTTGGAGGAATCTCCATACTGTTTTCCATAGAGGCTGCACCAGTTTGCATTCCCACCAGCAGTGAATGAGGGTTCCCTTTTCTCCACATCCTCTCCAACATTTGTTATTTTTTGTCTTGGTGATCACAGCCATTCTCACGGGTGTAAGGTGATATCTTAGCGTAGTTTTGATTTGCATTTCCCTGTAAATCAAACTTTTTATAATTTGTAAGTTACCTCTTTTATTCCTAGTACTGTTATTTGCTTTGAAATCTCCTCTTTTGGTTGGTTTGGTGCACTAACTTTAATGTGACTCCTATGATCCCTGTTCACGGCCTTGTATAATACTCCCTCCTCCACTGAAGTGTGGGTGGGACTTCATAAGTAACCAATATACTTCTATTGGTTAGACTTGCTTCTAACCAATAGAATATGGCAAAGGTGATGTGATGTCATTCCTGTGGTTATGTTCGTCTATCTTTCTGTCAATCCGTCTGTCTCTCTCTGTTGCCAGCTTTGAAGAGGCAAGCTGCCACGAATTCTACGGCTGCAAGGAAATAAATTCTGCCAACAACCTGAGGGAGCTTGGAAGCAGATCCTTTCCCAGTCAAGCCTCGAGATGAGAACTCAGCCCTGGTCAACACCTTGATTGAAGCCTTACAGCAGACCTAGCTAAGCTGTGCCTGGACTCCTGATCTAAAGAAACCATGAAGTTCTTTAAGCTGCTAAATTTGTGATAATTTGTTATACAGCATAGAAAACTAATACAGTCAATATTTCTACAGAATATCTTTTCCTATTATTTAATTTCAACTTTTCTGGATCATTATGTTTTGAATGTGTTTCTTATAAACAGCACATAGATAGATTTTGCTTTCTTTTTACTGTCTGACAATCTTTATCTTTTAACTGACACACTCTATATTTAACATAATTACCCAATGTATTTTGATTTTTAAAGGGTCACTTTATTTATTACAGATGTAGTTCATTGCCCTTTGAATATCTATGTTTTTTTCTTCTTTCTATTAGAATCTCAATTGTGTTCAAAACAGTAAAGTGCTCAGCTAGACCACTGACTGATACTTCCAATTTCATTAATCACTGAAGTTCAAACTAAAGAAATAAAGACAGATACAATATTTAATCACATATGACTTAGAGACTAAGCTGATGTAGGAAATTCTCATTTGGAGGTGTCTTGAGTCTGTATGTAAACTGAATGCTTCAAAATTACCTCATGTTTTTCCATAGAGTGGAAAAAAGATTTCTTAGCTCTTGAGGACAAACTTTACACAACAATGCCATTGAAATGCTATATATTTGCAAATATATTCCTTTTCCAATATTTCCTATCTCAGTACATGATGCTTTTGTCCATCCAGTTGCTTAAATTAGAATTCTGAATCATCTTGACACCTTTCTCTTTTTCCTAATCTAATCCTATCAACAAACACTGTCAGTTTCTTGGTCCAAATATATCTTGAATCCATCAATTTGTCTTCATCTCTGCTGTTACATCTTAGGATTATTCTAAGAATCAAATCAAATAATGCATGGAAAATCACTTCATATATCATAAAATGCAAAGAGGCACGCATAAAGCCAGCTTCATAAGGCTGACAAGAACACAGCAAAAACAAGTAACAAAATCCCCCAAATTATAGGGTATTGTATTATGCAATAAAATATAGCAGAGTGCAATACAATAATGTATGATCTTTGGTCACCAAAAATAAGTATGATCTTTGGTCACCAAAAATAAGTAATATTACATTAAGTATACTCTACTTTTAAAAGGCAAAATAATGTAGAAAACATTTATTTAAAGATTTCCATTAAAAGGTTTAAAACAGTTTCCCTATGTTTCAGTGAGGTTAAATAAGCACCCAGTTTACTGTATCTTTGTGTCACTAGAGTAACCTTTTGATTTCACAAATACACAATAAGACTAGTTATTGTCACACAAGCCTCCTAAGTTTCCAGTTCTGTGTTGTGTAGTCAATTCTAGGTTGTTTTCCAGACTGCAAGCTCAATTAAGATTTGCCAAGTATTGTAAAAAGCCACAAACTGGATAATAAATAACTTTGCAGGGCCGGACCCATGGCTTAGCGGTTAAGTGCATGGCGCTCGGCTGCTGGCAGCCTGGGTTCGGATCCCGGGCGTGCACTGGCGCGCCGCTTCTCCGGCCATGCTGGGGCCGCATCCCACATACAGCAACTGGAGGGATGTGCAGCTGTGACATACAACTATCTGCTGGGGCTTTGGGGAAAAAAAGGGAGGAGGATTGGCAACAGATGTTGACTCAGGGCCGGTCTTCCTCAGCAAAAAGAGGAGGATTGGCATGGATGTTAGCTCAGGGCTGATCTTTCTCACAAAAAAAAAAAAAAACAAAACTTTGCAATTAAGCTATTAAGTTACTTCTATGTATCATATCGTGGCCTTGGTCTTGCACCAGCCATTTTTTCTTCTAATGCTAGTGATATGAGCCAAGAATTATACCACTCTTTGGAACAGCCGTTGGATGTATAACTCAGTTGAGCAAAGCAGAAAAGCCCATTTTGGCCTGATAAAAATATGAGAAAATTTTTGGCTAAGGGATATAACATGGAAGTTTCAATTAACTAAAAGAAATATTTCAATGAAAAAGGTTTTAGGGCATCACAATTTTACCTCTATGATTTTTTTGTTTTAAGAAATACTACATGGGGCTGGCCCCGTGGCATAGCGGTTAAGCCCACATGCTCCGCTGCTGGTGGCCGGCGTTCAGATCCCGGGCGCGCACCGATGCACCACTTGTCAGGCTTTGGCGGCATCCCACATAAAGTGAAGGAAGATTGGCATGGATGTTAGCTCAGGGCCAGTCTTACTCAGCAGAAAAAAAAAAGAGGAGGATTGGCATGGATGTTAGCTCAGGGCTGATCTTCCTCACAAAAAAAAAAAAGAAAAGAAATACTACATAACCTGGATTGAAAATAATTTATGTCCAAACAAGTAAGTATTTAGATAAAATGAATCAAATCCAACTATTGAGAGAAAAACTATTATGTGCATCAAACTACAGATAAATATTTTATAATTAAAAAAAAAAAAGCTGAGATAACCATAAGAAAAGAGTACATTAGCTATATAAAACAATGACATTGGATCTTTTTTCCATTCTGAAGTATAAAATGTTTTTAATCTATGATATTCTCCTGACTATTTAAAAAAAATACACGGCCATTGATTTATTGATCTATTTGCTGCATGGACTCATGGATTTTCATTTTATTCAGTGGTTTATAATCCATTATGACAACTCCCCTTTAGGCTGGCTCCTGTATGTTTCTGCTATGCCATCTTCAGGTTTTTTTTGAGCATTTCCTTATATACTGGCACAAAAAAGATACTCCAGGCTTATCGTGCAACTTCCATGCCCCAGTTCTGGAATCAGCTATTTCTCACCATCCTGTAACAGAATCTTATATAGCAAGTTAGATTTGGGGGGTGGGGCAAGGGACAGAAAGGAAAGCCACCAATCCTGGAGGAAGTTTCAGAATACATGACTGTTGGTTTCTTTGTATGCCACTACCCTTTGTAGTAGTCTGTTACACAGCAATAGAAAAGCAAAACAGAAATTGGTACCTGGAAGTGGCGTGCTGCTGTAACAAAAACCTAAACCATCTGGCATTGACTTAAAATGAGGCAGCAGGCAGTGGCCCTAAGGGGTCTCCCAGAGCCTGTTAGTAGAGGCTGAAAGGCAGTGAAAAAAACGCCATTGAAGGCTAGAGAAAAGGGCATCCTAGTTTGCTCAGGCAGAACAATTAAGAAACTATGTATAACCTGCAGTAACGTGATAGGAAGAAAGGGTATCCAGTGGATTTCAGTCACCATACATATATGTGGCTACCTGTAGTGAAACATGTTAGTTGAAGTTAAGAAATACATGACAACAAAGATCACTAAGTATTAATCTTAAATCTTAGTGATAAGAAAGAGTATGCATTTATTTACACACATATATACATATTCCTACAATTTTCTAATTTTTCTCCACTCACTTATTTTTGGACAAATATATTACATACTTTTCAAATGATGCAGAGAAAGCAAAAGACATCAACCAACTTAAAAGACTCTTTTTGCTCACAGAGGAAAGAATATGAATTTCGGCCTAGAATGGATTCTAGCTTCACATAATATTAGAAAATGAACTCAATTTTGGAGTCTATAAAGACCATCCTTAACTGTGATCCAATTCTTAAAATATTTTCTTTTACCTTGAAATACTGCTCATCACATACTCTGCCAATAAAGTTTTCAAAACCATACTCCAAAACAACACAACTTAGAGAAAAACTACTACCTTAAGTGAGACATGATAGAGCCAGATTTTAGTCCTAGCTCTACCATTTATTACCATCTTAACCTTTAGAACATTTCAAAATCTCCCTCCCTAGCACTTTCAGTGAGATGCTTTCAATTATTTTACCTTTTTTACAGATAAGAAGCATGCTAAGAGGTACCATTAACTACATTAACTATTTAGTAACTTCATCATTTTATGAATTAGGAGTGGTTGATTCCTACTTTGGGGAGACAAATATGGAGCTTAAAGACATAATAGTAATGTGGCTTCTTAAACCTGAAAAAAGCTTTTGGGAAACATTTATTTAACTGATGTGGTATTTTCCTCCTAGCTAATTTTCCAACTTTCTATTTCTGTTTGAGACTGTGAAGGTCACAAGGTCCATAAAAAAATATAATTCTTCTACTAACATGATATTGCTCACTTCTCATAAGGTGGCAAAAATCAAAGGAAAAAACTCTACTTCTTTATAGCACAAAAACTTGTAACTTTAATTACTTAAATCTCTTAAAAGAAAATAATTATAAATATCTAAGTGTTTCAATGTTTAGTTTAATGAATTCTTTCTTTGTTCTTAGAGAATTCTACTCAATTTTGCCCCTTCTTTCAGATGCAGTCAAAACTGTCGCAATCATGATTCTCGACTCTTCCTAGAGCTGCCGGAAGCAACCTTCCTTTTCCTCAGACCAGTGTCTGACTTTGATACTGAGGTGCCAGAGATCACTTCCTTTGACCACCAGATCTAATTCACACTCTCCTCCACCGCTCTGTTCTTCTCCCTATTCTCATGTAAGCTACCAGAAGAAATAATGTGGTAACATATCTGTTAAAAGGAACCACCTATCTGAATCACAACCAAAATAAGTTAAATTCAGTTGAACCAATTAATACAAATATTTTGAATTTAAACTTAAGTTTTCCACACAACAGGGCAGCTTGAACTTATTCAGTTCTATCTAGAGTTCTTCCCAGTGTTTCCAGTTCTTATGCATGAGCAGATTACCTAAAGCACACAGGGAAAAAGGACCAAGGGATCCCTTTCCCAAATCTCTCCTTTAAAAATACACTTTGGGCCATTGTGTATTGCTTATCATCATAAATGTATATATACAGTAAGACATTTTTTAGGGTGTTTGCTCAGCTCACAATGTTCTTAATTTCTTTCTCTGATTCACAGGCACTGGCTCTCCCTCCCTCCCGGCTTCTCAGTCCTATATGCCAGTGATTCTGAACCCTAGGGACCCTCTCAAAGGAAGTAACACTGAACTTCGGGCTTTCCTCAGTCTTGATACTCTGGTAAACCCCTGTCCCCCCCTTCAGGAGCCATCTCAAGCATAATCTCATACTTCCCTTGGCTTGTCTAGGCACTCAAAGAATTCTCTCACCGCATTTCCATTACTCCACCGTAGTAATTATCACGTTACTATAAATATTTGTTAGATTTTAAGTTCCTTGAGACCAAGAGCTTTGTGTCTTTAGCATATAACATAATACCTGACTTATTAAAAGGTCAAGTTTATTTGCTAGAATTAAGTTACCCAGTGTGCTAACATTGGATATTTTATGTTGATCAAATCTCTAATTAGCTATTTTATGTTTTTATTAAAAATTGGAAAATTAATTATTCCTGAATAAACAAGTTTATATTGTAGGTAGTTAACTAATTCTTGAAATGTGGGCTGCATTAAGGGAATCATAAGAAAGGATCCTTAGTAGTACAGGAAATGTAGGAGACATACCTACAGACCAAGTCAGATTACACCCACACCACCACCAACCCTTTGCAGCATGAATTAAAAATAAAATGGGTAATCTAATGATGGATTAAAATTAAGAATATAGGGGCCGGCCCGGTGGCGCAAGCGGTTAAGTGCGCGCGCTCCGCTGCGGCGGCCCGGGGTTCGCTGGTTCGGATCCCGGGCGCGCACCGAAGTACTGCTTGGTAAGCCATGCTGTGGCGGCGTCCCATATAAAGTGGAGGAAGATAGGCACCGATGTTAGCCCAGGGCCGTCTTCCTCAGCAAAAAAAGAGGAGGATTGGCGGATGTTAGCTCAGGGCTGATCTCCTCACAAAAAAAAAAAAAAAAAAAAAAAAAAAAAAAAAATTAAGAATATATTAACAACAAAAAAAAAAACTCCTAAAACTCAACAACAAAAAACCAAATAACCCAATTAAAAAATAGGTGAAGGACTTGAATAGACATTTTTCCAGAGAAGATATACAAATGGCCAATAAGCACATGAAAAGACACTCAACATCACTAATCGTGAAGGACATGCAAATCAAAACCACAATAAGATACCACTTCATATCAATTAGGATGGCTATTTTTCTTTTAAAGCCAGAAAATAACAACTGTTCGTGAGGATGTGGACTAACCGGAACCCTTGTGCACTGCCAGTGAGAATGTAACATGGTACAGCTGCTGTAGAAAACAGTATGGTGGTTCTTCAAAAAATTAAACATAAAATTATGTTTATGATCCAGGAATTACACTTCTGAGTATATATCCAAAAGAACTGAAAGCAGGAACTTGAACAGGTATTTGTACACCAGTATTTATAGCATCATTATTCACAATAGACAAAAGGTGGAAACAACCCAAATGTCCATTAACAGATGAATGAACGGACAAACAAAATGTGGTATATGCATACCACAGAATAATATTCAGCCTTAAAGAGGAATGCAATTCTGATATATGATACAATATGGATAAACTTTGAAAACATTGTGCTAAGTCAAACAGGCCAGACAAAAAAGGATAAACATTGCATGATTCCACTTATATGAGGTACCTAGAATAGTAAAATTCATAGACACAGAAAATAGAATAGAGGTTACCAGGGGCTAGGGGGAGGAGATAATGGAGAGTTATTGTTTAATAAATAGTTTCAGTCTGGGATGATGAAAAAGTTCTGGAAATGGATATAGTGGTGAGGGTTGCCCAACAATGTGAATGTACTTAATGCCACCGAACTGTACACATTAAAATCGTAAATTGTTATGTATATTTTACAATAGAAAAAATCAAATGGGTAGTACTCAAAATCCAAAATAAATGTAATCTGCCTCTTTCTACTGATATGTGCCTTAAAAATCTCTAAAACTATGGACTTTTATAATAACCATATCTTATACCCCAGCAACAAACTAAATAATACAGAAATAATTGAAACAAAAATTCAAAGTATCCTTTAACGTCAAATCTCAAAAGTTGGTCTCCGACTGTGTAACAAAGAATGTCAATTGTTTATTAACTTCTTTCCTTCCTAACTCCCTTTCTCTTTCCCAAGGAGAAAAATGTTTAATATTTCATTCTATTCAGCTATGTAACTATGACAGTAGAACTTATTTCTTAAAATCTCTAGAGCTAAGCCAGGAAAACCTAGGTTCATTCCAGTCCAAACACAAATTAATGTTTTCAACAGTATGGCATTTATTAAGAAATGCTGGCAGTCAAAAGTCTTATGTTCTTCTAATAACTCCTTCAGGCCATCCCACGCAATGACATCATCCTTGCCAAATAAAGCCCAGTATGCAATACCCACACATACAGTACTATCACTTTCCATGAGAACAGTCACTGCTATGAATGTTAGAAAGGCCTGAGATTAAGACAAATATTCTGTATAAGAGATTTTTAACACTGAGCAAAGTAAACTTTAAAAGAATATTATAGGAATAATATCCTTTATCATATAAAGCAATGGTAAATACAAACTATAAAAAATTTCTAAAATACACATCCAATACAAAATAATTCAATAAGAAATAAAAAGTAAAATTCTTAAGGAAGGTCAAATCCCTAAAGAATTATATAGAAGTAATAATTTTAAATATGATTTGATAACTATTTAATAATCCACAATGATACTGTTCATGGTGGTTCCACGGGCTAACAAATATCAAGGACAAAAAACATCAACAGTTGCCCATTAAACGAAGATACTGTAATGACTGATAAAAGTTTTGTTACACTTTCAAAACCTTCTCTTTAAATTTACCACATTTGAAAAACACTCTAGGGCCGGCTTGGCTGTGTAGAGGTTAAGTTCCCACGCTCTGCTTCGGCACCCTGGGGTTCGTGGGTTCAGATCCTGGGCGTGGACCTACACACCACTCATTGGGCCATGCTGTGGCAGCATCCCACATACAAAATAGAGGAAGACTGGCACAGACGTTAGCTCAGCGACAATCTTCTTCAAGCAAAAAGAGGAAGACTGGCAATAGATGTTAGCTCAGGGCTAATCTTCCTCACCAAAAAAAACAAAAACAAAAACAAGACACTCTATACTTAGGTATTTCCTTTATGCTTTCAACCACTATGCCATTCCCATGAAAATTTTGTTGAGGGAATGCAATAAAAATTATTTTATTTTAGCTATTAATAAAATTATGTAACCTAGGGAGGTCAAAAATGAGAATATTTTCTAATGCTTTTCATTCTAAAGTCATGTTATTTTTACCTAACTTGCAGGTTTTCTTTTTAAAATTGTTTTTAATTTTTTTTATCAAAGATAGTAAATTTATGTAATTTTAAATGCCAATTAGTGACTTCCGCTTCCAGGAAGACGGAGCAGATGTACTTTTCCCTATTCCTCCTGCTAAGTACAATCAAAAACTCTGGATATTATATCTAAAACAACACAAGAAGACTCTAAAAGGTTGAAAGAAGATGACTAGGGACTTCAGGACCCAAGGAATGATACAGTAATCAGCTCCCTCGGTCTTCTTTTTGCCCCATGTATCATAGCCTTGGAGCTGACGGCTCCAAGTTGGCAACCCAGAAACACCAATGGGCAGAGATTAAAAAAAAAAAGCCCAAACAAAAGCCTGTTCTCGCTAGCCAAACGATCAGGGAAGGGGCAACCTAACAAGACAGAAAACTTTTAGACAATAACTGCTCTACTCCAGCCAAACACCTCAGAAAACCTGTGGCTGCACCCCCTACCCACACCAGCAAAGGCTGAGTGGAGAGCCTAAACTTCCTCTCTTGAAGGACTGTAACTTGGCATTTCGGTGGCTCCTCCTCAGTCCTCACTGGTGTGGTATCAAAGAAGGCCAAGTAGGGAGCTGGGACTTTCATTCCTGCCAGAAAGTAATGTGGCCGCCTCCCCACCACGTGGGATCAGTGCAGACCATCCGGGGAGCCTGGACTTCCACCCTTACCCAGCAGTAATGGGCGCCCGCACCCTTCCTGCTGGTGTGATGTCAGAGGAGGACTAGTAGACTTTGACCATTGCCCAGTAGTTGGAGAGGCAGAAAGAAAAAACAAATGGTCTGTTATGAGATTACTGTTCCTTTTCAGAAAGCAAGGGCCTTGAAGGAATCTCTTGATTCCTCAGAGGAAGAAAATAATGGAAAGTGTACAGGGTATGTAGCAAAAACATCAAGGACTGAAAAAATTTCAAAATCTCAACCCAATGCTAATTTTAAGTGTTCTGCATTAGAGTATAAAAATTCAGACCACCATGACTATGGTATCATCACTGAAATAAAAGAAAAAAAAGTTCAAGGCACATTTCAAGAGGAATTGCCATTGAGCCTATTTGACTTTTGACTGAAGGAAATACTTTAACAAGATCCAGTCCCTATAATTCACAACCTCAAAAGCAAAAACAACATAAACTAGAAGGACTAGGGATTCAACGATGAGAATGTTGATAACTGAGTTCTGAAGTAGAGTGTTGGAAATACGCAATTGGAGAAAATCCATTAATGTTTTATTTTGTTTATAATACTATTGGAATTCATACTGAGTGATGACCACTTGATACAACTAGTTCAAGGAATATACATTTTTCTATGAAAGCTATGAATGCAACTATCACAACTTCTTTTCCTTATTTTTACTTTCACATAGCAGCACTCACAAAGATGCCAAAATGTGTTTCATTATGTGGCAGGTCTTAGTTTTAATCAGTTAGAAAATAAAAAGTATAGATTATGATCAAAACAGTCATATTTTTAGATGACACAATGACATCCTCTTATGTTTCTCTACAGTACCTTAAAAGTTAGAACTGTATGAACACTTTGAACAAATTTATTACAATCTCATCACAACAAACTTTAATGGCAGCATATCTGGGCTACTTTGTTGTGGCCTTTACTAGGATTAGAAAATCTGGTCACAATACTGTGAAGAATTTCTTTGCAGTGAGGTTTAATTTGCTGTTAATAGATATTTGTTGAAATGAAGATCACCAGATTAAAATAAATGCACTGTCAAATCTTTTTTTTTTTTTTTTTTTGTGAGGAGATCAGCCCTGAGCTAACATCCGCCAATCCTCCTCTTTTTTTGCTGAGGAAGATGGCCCTGGGCTAACATCTGTGCCTATCTTCCTCCACTTTATATGGGACGCCGCCACAGCATGGCTTACCAAGCAGTGCGTCGGTGCGCGCCCGGGACTGGAACCAGCGAACCCCGGGCCACCGCAGCGGAGCGCGCGCACTTAACCACTTGCACCACCGGGCCGGCCCCCTCAAATCTTTTTAACATAGTAACACACTATTGGAAAAATAAATTGTTAGAAGCAACTTGTTTCCCCATTTTAAAAAATCTGAATATTAATATATGACTTGTATGTATAAATCTGAAAAAGTAAAATATATAGAAACCTAAGGGTTTTTATATATATTCCTTTTTCATTAGAAGACTAATGCATATTTTTGCGTTATACAGATTGACCAAATGTCTCGACTGCTTGAGAAATTTGTTTGGGGCTGCATGTCTGCTTAAGAAAAAGGCTTTTTGTTGTTGCTGTTATTGTTTTCTTAGCATAAGCCAGAATATTTCTAACCTACACAGTCTGTGTCCTTTGCTCTGTTTACAGCATACTTGTATCTGAAATACCGATACCAGTATCTTGTTACTAGTACAGATGAGGAAGGGAAGAATTCTTAATAAATAGCTAATATTTTTAGCTGCATAGTGTTTGATTTTTGATCTCTAATGAAATGTTTAAGCCTATTTCCAGTTCCATATTTACACTTAATTTCACAAAAATTTCTTATTGGGTATGTTATAGCCTCAACAAATACCATAAAATGAAAATATTTAAATCTCAGTTCAGACTATTTTATGCAAAATTTTCTGACAATTTCAATGTAATGAAAGAATTTCAAGTTTGAATTTATAATTTACTATTGTGGGGTTAATTTCTGTCAGTACTTGAGATTGTATCAACAGCCTTCTTTCATAATGGAATCCCTTTTCTGGTTTAGTATTTAATTTGAATACGTATTTGCCTTTTTTACAGTGCTTGGCCTAAATTTATTGTAACTGCATGAAATAAGCATTTGTTTAAAACTTAATATTCTTGTAAAACTCTCTCGCTGAAATGTATGCAGAATTTAAATCATGACAAATGTATTATCATTACCCTATTTATGATTTTAATCAGCTTTCCAGAAATGATTTCTTCATAATGTAATTGTGAAATCAAATTGAGGCTCTTATCAGTAAAAATAACAAAGTGATACTCAAATAACCTTTTTATTCTGCAATTCAGTTATTCTGTAAAACCAATTAACCCAGGAGTCCTAATGCAGTTTTAAATATCACATCGGTAATCTTGTATATTCTAGCTCACTAATGATACCCAAAGTCTCCTAAGCCCTTACTGGATAGCAATTTGGTCTTACTGTTTATACTTAAATGCTCAAATTTTGCTTCAAAACTTTTATTTTGCAGTAGATGTGTAAAATTGCTAAATACTGATTTTATGTAAATACGTTTTTCATCATTATTTCTCCACATCTTAAAATGTTTCTAGCAACTTTCTGAGATTTTTTTGATTATCTCAAGATATCTTTGATTATCTCCCTCTGACCTCAAATTAGTACTTAATTTTGTGACTATTTACTGACAAGATACCAAAATGTAAGCAATCCACCTATTTTCAGCGCAACTAATTCTAGGTAAATGGCTTTTTATTTTTCATTGCAATATTGGATATTTTCATTTCATTTAAACTATGGTACAGTTGTCCCTTTTTTCTCCTGCTTGGAATAGTGCTCTGTGAACACTGTCTTCCAGCACATTTTAAAGAAGAGAACCAATTCAAAAACAATCAATTACATACTCTGCTTATTAATGAAAGGCTAGTTAAAGTGAAAACAAATTTTGTATTAGAAATGGCCAAGTTTTAAAAAAGAAGCAACTATTTTTGCATTCTCATAAAGTAGATCAGCTTGACTATCATCAGCTTTTGAAATGTGAATTCCTACTGCCAGAGTAAAGGTCTCATTTCTTATAATACCACTATGCATTGTATTTCTTCCTGCCCTTCCAACCACCCTTTGCCTACCATCCAGAGGACGTGCTGGGCCCCAGGACCGGCACCTACCAGGGAGCGGTCAAGGTTTGGAGCAGGGTGCTTAATAAACCAAAAAAAAAAAAGTCTCCCTGGAAAAGCTACCAAGGATACTAGAGTGTAAGAAGGCCCCCATACCAGGCTTCATCAGTTTGTATATACATCTGCTCAAGAAAAGCAATAATGTATACCGAATGACTCCGAAAAATGCATCTTTTTCACAGTTATGTTTTCCACATATCCTGGGAGAGTGGGATGCTGAAAAATGTATGTAGGATGATAAAATTTCGGTACATATTTCCAAAGCTGGGCCATGAGAAAAATATTAAAGAAATTTAACAAGAGGAATGAAAATTTAAATCAAATTTAGAACTCTAATTTAGCTAAGAGAACTATTCTTACAGCCCAGAGACCTGGGTTCTAGTTTTGTTTTGTTGGTGACATATGCTGGGCTGGGATGACACAAAAGTCACCTAACTGTGAAATGTAAAAATTGTGTAATGAACAAGGATGAGAACTCTGTTCTTTGGAAAAAGGTATTTTATAAATACAAGGCATTATTAATGATAGAAACCTTGCTGCCAAACAAAATTATTTGATAACGTCTCACCTTAAATAATAAAAAATCTAAAGATAACTAAATAAAGAATTTCTCCAGAAGTTTTAAAAAAATCTTCAAAATGATTATCAAAAAATTCAAAGTAGGGCTGGCCCCGTGGCTTGGCGGTTAAGTGTGCGCGCTCCGCTGCTGGCACCCCGGGTTCGGATCCCGGGTGTGCGCCGGCGCGCCGCTTCTCCGGCCGTGCTGGGGCCGCGTCCCGCGTGCAGCAGCTGGAAGGATGTGCATCTATGACACACAACTATCTACTGGGGCTTTGGGGGGAAAAAAAAAAAAGGAGGAGGATTGGCAATAGATGTTAGCTCAGAACCCGTCTTCCTCAGCAAAAAAAAAAAAAATTTTTCAAAGTAAAACTCTTCAAGTACAATTCAGAAGGAAAATAAATCATACATTACGAAAAATGACTTCAACAAAAAACTCTGGGAAAACATGATGCTGATACCGAACCTCTTAATCTCAAATTCCTGTGCCCGATGCACAGCAAGCCAAACACTGAGACATCGGTGCTTGGAGATGAAGAAAAATGTCTTTGAATTGGCCAAAATGAGTAGGTGGGAGCCTGGGTTCACTCAAATCCACCTTCCCAAGAACAGAAAGCAGGGGCGTTTCATAGAGCTCAGAGGCTTGGCAGGAGGAGCTTCGGAGAAACAAAGGGGACACTCCCAATAAGCCTCTAGGCAATCTGACTTCCAGGCTTCAACTTGGGTCAGGTGATCTGTGATCATAACCTCCACCAAGACATTCTTTCTTCTGCAAAACAAGCTCACAACTCCTTGAGACTCGAGCCACCCCACAAGTTAAACAAGAAAACAGCAAATTGATAAGATTCATCTATGCCTGTGGTGGGAAAAAGGTCAAAAGGCAAATATGCTCTTATTCAGTACCTACAGTAACCCTCAGGTACCCGGCTTCAATACCAATTACCAGCAGTAACCAGCCAGCCATCTTTACCTTCTATATTGGAGGGGACATGTCAGTTTAGAACCATGGCAGTACAGTGTGTCAATTTAATCCTGTTATATATTTTATGACTCCATAATGACATGTAAAACAAGACTGAAAAAAATTAAAAACATTTTATAACAAACTGGAATTGGTTTATTTTAGATTCAAAAAGCATACTTCAAAAAACTATATCTATGCCCAGAACAGTACCTGAGACATGGCACACAATACATTTTTACTAAATCAATCAATAAACAAATGTGGCACTGAAGTAAGCAGGGGAAAGAAAAGGAAGGAGCAAATAAAGGAAGTGAACTTTTACTGGGCACATATAAGCACTGGAACATTTGTAATTGCTCCATATGGCTACAATCTCACTTAATCCAGAGAACCTCCTTATGAGGCAGACATCGCACAGATGAGGACGCCGCCATTTAGGAAGGTTAGGAAACACGCCTACGGGTCACACAAAGCCAGTAAGTGACGAAGTGAAATTCAACCCTAGATTACTCTGACTTCAAAGCCCATGCATAAATACACTTACACAAAACATTATTATACTAGAAATTATTTCAAAATGCTAAAAAACACCCGACCGGTGGCACAGTGGTTAAGCTCACGTCCCACTTCTGCAGCCCTGGGGTTCGCAGGTTTGGATCCTGGGTGTGGTCCTATACACCGCTCATCAAGCCATGCTGTGGCGGCATCCCACATAGAAGAACTAGAAGCACCTACAACTACGATATACAACTATGTACCGAGGCTTTGCGGAGAAAAAAGGGGAAAAAAAAAAAAAAAACGAGGAAGATTGGCAACAGAGGTTAGCTCAGGGCCAATCTTCCTCAAAAAAAAAAAAAAGCTTAAAAACAGTTACATGATTAATAGGCAGCTTCATTATCCTAGTAAAAAATCAGAGATTTTTAAAGAGATACCATTTAATACAAATATTATATACCATCACCAAACTACTTCCTCAGACAGAGACTCTTACTAAATATTATCTTTAAGATCCACAGGGATTATAGGTTATATAACTATGGTATACATGTACCATGCCATGTCACTGGATTTTCCTTCTGATCTTAAAATAGGAAGGCTGAAAAATTATAATGAGAAGAGATAGGGGCTACTTTACTGAGTCATACTCTTGCTCCCTGGCCTACCTTCCAATATCTCCTGGAATTTTTATTCCTTTATTTTCTTGGGGGAAAATTATTATAATTTTTAAAAGTATTTAATAAAACTTTTTATAAAATGTTTTCATATTGTGATCAAAGCTTTACCCACCCCACCCCCCAATGGTTCCTAAAAAGTAAAAGGCAGCTTTTTTTTTTTTTTTTGAGAAAGATCAGCCCTGAGCTAACATCCATGCCAATCCTCCTCTTTTTGCTGAGGAAGACCGGCTCTGAGCTAACATCCGTGCCCATCTTCCTCCTTTTTTTCCCCAAAGCCCCAGCAGACAGCTGTATGTCATAGTTGCACATCCTTCCAGTTGCTGCACGTGGGACGCGACCCCAACATGGCCAGAGAAGTGACTCGACGGTGTGTGCCTGGGATCCGAACCAGGACCGCCAGTAGCGGAGCACGAGCACTTAACCACTAAGCCACGGGGCCGGCCCTAAGGCAGCTTTCCATAGTTTAAAAAAAAAAGTGTGGTGGGGGGAATGTTATAACAGTTTCCACACAGCAGCAAGCAATGTGCTAGGAGTCCCAAATGCAAAGTTGTGACCGTGAAGATTTTAAAATACTGGCACTTCAAATTTGGAGTTTTAGAATTTTGATAAATTCCTTAGTTTGTGAACTGTCAAAACTACTTGATGTTCTGAATTTGACAGAGTTTTATTAATAAATTACCATGAGATTTTCTATATTCCATGGCAGTGCCTATCAAACTTTCGTATGCATCAGATTGACCTGGTGGGCTTGTTAAAACACAGATTGCTAGGACCTATCCCCAGGATGTCTGATACCACACGTCTGGGGTGAGACCCAATAACACGTATTTCTAATAATTTCCCAGGTGATGCTGTTGCTGCTGGTCTAGGGACCACACTTTGAGGACCACTGCTCTATGGTAAGCTATGGTATGCCAAAAGAATTGTGTTCTGGTAAAGCAAGCCTAGGATTTCTAGTCCAAGACAATAATTTGAATGTTTGCAACCAAGAGCAATAGGGTTTTTTTCTTTTTACTTTCTGAGAGAAGCTAAATGATTGGTATTCTGTAATTATCTCTGTGTGTTTCTGTGTTTGCCCACATTTGGAAAATATATTAAGAAGCCTGAACGCTATATTACTAAGAAGTTGCAACTGTGATACAGTTTTATGTGGCAGTAAGGTTTCTTACTCTAGAAAACACATGAAAATAAACAAATTCAAACTTTTAATGCATACTCTAATGATTATAGTAACATACCAAGTTAAGGAAAAACGGAAAGTTATGAGTCATACCAAGAACCCTGGCAAAGTAAACAAATGCCTTTTGGACAAGGCAGCATAATGTAACACAGCAAATATACTGTATTCTGCAAAAACCATAACTGCTCACTGAAGCACAGATTATATGAAATAATTCAATACTATTTATTCTGAATAATGATATTATTTTACATTGAATTTAAATAATAGTTGTTAAATAACTTAGTATTATAGTTTAAATACATTTTGCTAGGAAGTCATTAAGCATATGGACTATAAATATTCCTTTGTTTAAAGAAAGAAAATAAATATCTGGTAAAATTGGTCTTGATTAATCTACTAGACACATGAAATTTAACTATATTGAAGAAACTAGCGAAGTTCAATGCAGGAGCCTTCAAAAATACGCGTTCAGTGGCATCAAATAAATGAGATTTATTAAAAATGACCAGTCACAAGTTAGCACTTAAATGTCAATATTTCTAAAACTTTGAATTTTTAATTTGAAATACAGTTTGGTATTTTGGTACATAAAATATGACTATACTGGGTATGAAGGAGAGGAAAAGCTGGTAACTCAGATTAGAACATAAATGAGAATCAACTGAAAAGCTTTAATATCAGAGTAAGAAAAGAATTTGGCCAAATAAGGGTTAAAATTGTCCACATTCATGACTTTGAAAGGCTCCTGCTCCTTCATGTAAATTATCTAAGCTGTCCCTGATGCCATCCTGTCTGGTATCAGTTGTCAAGTGAAATGATATAAAACGAGGCTTCAGGAGACAGGTTGTAATCCTATATCCTATTGCTCACTAAAAGGAACCAAGGCTGCTTAAGGCTAACAAATGCTTTATTTAGGGGAGGGGAAAACAGGATGGATCTGGAAAATCTTTTTGTTCTTGGAATGCAACTTTCAAGTCTCAGCAGCAATGCTGGGAATGGGGAAAGAGGCTTGCCCAACAGGAAGGCTTCTACACTTGAAGGGTTTAGGCAATGACATGTGAGTATGGCATACAACAAGTAGAGCCACTTGTAAACACCTTGAATCTCTAAGAGATCCTTAGTCCATAAGGATCCTAAAAGGGAAAGAACATGAAGGGTGGTGTGATGAAATCAATACCTCTTATGAAAAATTCTCCTTTTGTGAAAAAGTAAGGAGAGGATAATCAAGGTATAGATTCTATGGAAAATGTCTTTAAGTTCTGTTTGTTATCTTATGTTGGAAAATAAAGAAGTGTTTACAAACTGCAAGTACTATGATAAGACAGCACAATTAATAAACCTATGCTGGTCATTGTTGATCTGACCTCAAGAATGTTTAGTTCCTACTGTTACTAAACAATATCTTTAAAAGCAAGATAAACAATTGAGTCAGTAATATTTAGGCTTCTAAAAGCAACTATTAGAAACAAATATACCAACGAGATACATTTAACAGTATAAAAATTTTGGGTAGAAAGCCGCAATCCTTATTATAGAAGTGGGGACAAAATAACACCAGAAGACTGAGCTCTGGACACAGGTTAGGATCTTTACTGCACCTATTCAAATGACACACTAAGGTTTTTTTACCTTTTCAGCATAACTGGCAGGGGCCCAGCTGAGCCAAGGCACAGTCCAAAAGGACTTGCTAACATCACATTTAACTCTAGCCATATATATACCCACGATATGCTCAGACCATGAGCATATCATATCCTAGGAACAAGGCAGCTGTTATCATAACTTTCTTCTCTGCCTACTGCACTCCAAAAAGGGTCCTTTCTCTTTTTTTTAATACACTGGTATTGAGAGTGCTCTATCTTGTCAGCCTATGTGGGATGGGGTTAGAATTTGTTGTTAGTGTCCTCCAGCGGATTCCAACTCCTAGCAACCCTGTATATAAGGCAGAGCGGAATCCTGCCCGGTTTTTTAACACCATCCTCTCACCTTCCGGTACTATTCATATGGTTTTCATGGCCAGTTTTTTTGGAAGTAGGTGGCCAGGTCCTCCTTCCTAGTCCGTCTTGGTCTGGAAGCTCCACTGAAACCTGTCCACCATGGGTGACCCTGCTGATATCTGAAATACCAGTGGCACAGCTTTCAGCATCACAGCAACATGCAGCTGCCAAAGTGGGACAACCAACAGAGAGGTGGTATGGTTCCCTGACCTGGAAACAAACCCAGGCCGTGGCACTGAGTGCCAAATCTTAACCACCAGACCACCAGGGCTGGCTGGGGTTAGAATAACTGGGGTCAACTATTACTTAACTCAGAGACCCTCTGGAAAAAAAGAGCAACCTCAACTCCCTGATTAACTTTAGAGCAGAGCTTCTCAAACTGTAATATTCTCAGAATCACCTGGGGATCTTATTAAAATGCAGATTCTAATTCTAGGATTAGGTCTGAAATTCTGCATTTCTCCTAAGATCCTAGGTGATGCCATGTGGCTGATTCATAGACTATACTTCGAATAGCAAAACTTTAAAGAACCATAGATCATTCCTGAAAATTTCAAAAGATGCTATGCAATAGTAGTATCCTAGGAAAAGCAGGGCATAACAATTTAAAAGAATAACTATGACTGTGAATAGTATTCATCAAGCAAGAAAACAGAGAAACTTGTGTTACTGAAACCAAATACTGACCAAGAACTTTTCAATTCACAGATGCAACAGGCTCGGCAAATCTCAAGTAGGATGAATACAAAGAAAGTCACATCATCATAATCAAACTGCAGAAAATCAAAGACAAGGAAAAAAAAGTCCTTAACAGTGAGAAAAGAAACAAATGTCTTAAATGTATCATGAACAAAACTGAAAGCTGATTTTTCAACAGAAATTATAGAAATCAGAAGACAATGTAATGACACTTTTAAGGGGCTGAAATGGAAAGACAAAAAAACTCTGCCAAGCAAGAACTCTATATCCAGTGAAAAAAATGAAGGCAAAATAATGATTTTCAGACAAAACAAAAATTCTGAAAGAATTCAATGCTAGCAGACCTACTCAGGGTTATGATACATGGAGTAGAGGGTCATTCATTCATTTATTCAAAAATCTACTGAGAGTATACTATGTGGCACACACTACCGTAGATGCCGGGGATACAGACAGACAAGGTTGTTGTTCTAACGAAGCTTATACTATAATGGAATAAACATTCAATAAAGAGAGACATACTATGAAGGAAATAAAGAACAGCACTGAGGAAAGGTGGTTCAGGGCATCTGGACAGGGTTTATCATGAACCTCTCCAAAGAGGTGAGTTTTTAGGGGGACAGGGCTAACATTTATTGATCACTTACTACGAGCTAAGAATTACCCTAAGTGCTTTATATGTACTCACTCATATTTACACTAAAATCTAAAGGATGAGATACATCCAGTCACAAAAGGATTTAGAGCAAGGGCATTCAACTAATAGAGGATATCAAGCACAAAGGCCATGAAGGGAAAACAAGTTTGATATGTTTGATGAATAGAAAGAAGAAAAGTGTAAGTGGACTAAGATTTAGTGAGCTATGTCCAAGGAAGAATCCAGTTACGGCTTAAGGAGTAGGCAGAGTCACAATACAGCCTTTTAGACCCTGTTAAGGCATTTGAATTTTACACAAAGGGCAGTGGATAACTCTTATAGGATTTTGTTTGATTTTACAGGGCAGTGACATGATCTGATTGACCTTTTTAAAATATCAATTTGGCTGCTGTATGGAGAATGCTTTCAAGAGGTAAGAGTAGAAACAAGAAGACTAGTTAGGAGGCTACTGTAGTAGCTCATGGCAACAGATGATGGCGCTTGGGCTAGAGTTTCAGCAGAGGAGACAGAGAGAAGCGGACAGATTTAGGATATGTTGGGATAGATATGATTTGTTAATAGACTGAGGAGAATGAGAGAAATAGAGTAAAGGATGACTCCCAGCTTTTGAGCCTCAGTTACTGCATAGATGGTAGGAATGCTAACTAAGATGAGTTCCTACCTCAATAAATGGATAGTAGTGTCATTTACTACAAGAAGAACAGGCTGTTCATGTTAGTTTTTTCACTCCACCTCTTTGGGGCGGGGTAGTAGGGTCAGCAAGTTGAGAGTCCTTTCTGCTCAAGGTTCATCTGAGATACCTATTTAGACATCTACTGGAAATATCAAGTAGACAACTAAATACATAAGTCTGGAGCTCAGGCACAAGGTCAAGGCTAAAATTATTTGTTGAACGCATACACCACAGAATCAAAGTTGTCTCTAGTTGAAGCCAGTTTGGGGGAGGGGGCGCAATTTAACTCACACCCCTGCGAAAACACCACCTCTGAGGAGACTTCTCAAAACCCCTAGGCCTCCTAAGTCTTAAGAACTCCAAACCAGTCTGTCCTTCTTACCTTCTAAACGAGGAAAGATAAGAAAGACTGACTTAAGCCAAATATCTAAACAGTGAAGAATCAAGACTAAAACATCCAAATCTTCTTATTCCCAAAGTAACATTGCCCCTACCCACCGCCCCTGCCACCATTCCACCCCATCAAATCCATGGGAGCAGCTCAGCCATTACAAACTATCCCATCTCCCACTTCATATAAACACCAGTTTGTTCTGTACAAGCTCTACAAGGAATCCCACCTCATCTACAGCATTGCTCCAAGAAATTTCTTCAGTCTTTGTCTTCTAATATCCTTTCCTTTTGAACAGGGTACAGCTAGTTATCCTTGGACTCCGCACCTCAGACTGTCTCCCATTTCCCATATTGCCTCAAAAAAGTAGAGCCTACAATGCTTTCAGATACTTAACATTAAATCCCCTTTCTCCCACTTAAAGATCATTAAGAGGCTAACCACTGTCTGAATCTGTAGTCTCCAAGGGAGGGCAGTGTGAGCCTGCTATCGAGAGAATACACAAAACGACCCACCAGAGTATGGAAGAAAAACATTAGAGCTTTCATTTCTATTTATGTTTAATTTCTCCTTTAAAATTTCATATTTTATGTATATTTTATAATATGTATAATTTTAGTACAATTAGTACATGCATATAACATATACATAAATAAACATACATTTGTCATCAAAAATTTTTTACTATAGGGACCACTGGCTGAAATGACAACAGAATATTTTCCATAAGTATTGGGATTTGGGACACTGCAGACACTTGAAAGGACAAGAGGTAGGCAACACTGTTCATCTTTCTTTTCCCCAAACTAATGCAGACTTCAGATCTTAAAAAGAAACAGAGGGTATTCTCAGAATAAAGAAAAAAAAGGAAAGAAAAACTGGAGGTACTCCTAGAAAAGAGTCTAATTAATAGATCTTTTCCTCCTCCCCCAACTGAACCAAGAAATGGAAGGTTTGGCTATAGAAAAGGTATACTAATTATAGTCAGTAAAGTAAACTGCCTATCATTTAATGCTTGCTTACCATACATTATGATAATTATATACTTCACTAAAGGCTTACTTGGTTACTTGATTTTAGCATTAAATACAACTTATAGCAGACACATGCCATTTTTTGAGGCTGCCCAGGATCTAAACACTATTCCTGTGTTTGCAGAATCCAACACTTTATGAAACAGAGTTCTTTCCTCAACAGAAGCTGAAAAATGCTGTATAGTATACTTGCTTTCCCAGCCTCTCCTGCAGCTAGGGACACAGGCACATGATCTAGGTTTCCCCAAGCAAACACAACCTCCCCTAACCTTGAATTGACAGCAGAGTGGTAACAATACATCCCAATTTCCAGAGACAGTTCCAGTGCTGGTGTATAGTGTCCATTATCACTGGTGGTGGTGGTGCACGTTGAGGTGTTGTGTCTATCCTCACTGTTAGTGGTGTCTTCAGAGGACAAGTTCTGTCACATGATTTTTGGATATTGTTCCTAGTTACCTATCCTCCCAGTCTGGTTCTCCAGTGCTCCCAGAGATCTTGTGGGCTACTCATTAACAAAAGTTGGTTTTTGTTGCTCGTAACCTAAGAAGACTGACTAACCATACATGCTCAATTTTCACAGTTTTTCATGTAAATTGGTTATCTATCCCTAACTCTAACCACACAGTTCTTCAGTGATGCTACATTTAAAACAAACCGATCTTTCAAGTGTTTACTTTAAAGTGTTCAATTTTGCAAAATGAAGTATGTGTTTTATACTTGAAAATATATAACATTTTCAACTGAATAAAATCTTTGGCTTGCCTAATCAAGGTATCTTTAGGATCTGAAAAATTACTATCTTCCTAAACGCATTTTAGAGCAAAGTAGCAAAGTCTAAGGAAGAATTTCTCAAGTGGTGGTTCTTAGACGACTTGCACCTAGAACCATTAGGCTGCTTGTTAAAAATGCAGCTTAATGGACCCCGCCCCAGATCTCCTGAATCAGATTCTCTAGGTCTGGACCCAGGAATGTACTTTTTTTTAAAGTGTCATAGGTGATTTTATACACACTGAAGTTTGAGAACCAACAGGCTACAGTTTGTCACTTGGTAATAGATGGCCAGAAATCACCATGTTACTAAGTTAGAAAAAGCATCAAACAGTTACCAGGCTAAGATTCCCCTTACACAACTGAGATTTGCATAATTATAAAAGTTATAAGTATTCTTTTTTAATTTATTTATTTTTCCCCCCCAAAGCCCCAGTAGATAGTTGTACGTCATAGCTGCACATCCTTCTAGTTGCTGTACATGGGACACGACCTCAGCACGGCCGGAGAAGTGGTGCATCGGTGCACGCCCGTGATCCGAACCCGGGCCGCCGGCAGCGGAGCGCGTGCACTTAACCGCTAAGCCACGGGGCTTATTTTTTTTTTTTTTTTTTTGTGAGGAAGCTCAGCCCTGTGCTAACATCTGCCAATCCTCCTCTTTTTTTGTTGAGGAAGACGGGCCCTGGGCTAGCATCCATGCCCATCTTCTTCCACTTTATATGGGACGCCGCCACAGCATGGCTTGCCAAGCGGTGTGCCGGTGCGCACCCAGGATGCGAACCAGCGGACCCCTGGCTGCCGCAGCAGAGCGCATGCACTTAACCGCTTGCACCACCAGGCCGGCCCCTATAAGTATTGAATATACATGGAAAACCTACTTCACTGTAAGGAGTTTAAAATTTGTTTAATTTCTTTTATTAGAAAATCAAGGTCCTATTCTGAAATTTTTTCAAGACCTAAAAATTCTCATTGCCACTGTTTATATTTTGGGAGACTGACTCTTAGGACATGTAATATCATCTCTCTTATCTTCTATGACACCAACTAAAGAGGGTCTGAATGCCTGACTTTTTGACATCAAAAGGAAGCATATTGACTGCTATTATCCTTGAGAATGTTTTGATTGAATTCTACTATATCACTGAAGCCCCAAGGGTCCCCACTAAACCCAGTCATACAGAAGTCAGTTGTCACTATTTCCAAAGCTAAGAAAGTGAATAGGCTCTTCATCATTTCCTGTTTTCTTCATCATTCCCTTCTCATTCACTCACCCATTTCTTCATCATTCCCTTCTCACTCACTCAACCACCCATCCATCCAATAAACACTCAAAGGGCATTTGGCATCATACAAAAATGTGTTGTACAACAAAAAGAGAGTAAAACAGAACCCTCTACTATGGTAGGTAGAATCCTAAAATGGCCCCCCAAGATTTCCCACCCTAATCCCTTGGACTGTGAATATGAAATATACTGATTATGTTCCTTATGTGGCAGAAGAGATTTTTCAGATATAATCAACGTTACTAATCAACTGACTTTGAATTAAACAAAAGACAGATAATCTGGCTAGACCCAAACTCATCACATGAGCCCTCTGGCTGGAAGAAGAGGAGAAAGTCAGAGATTTGAAGCACAAGGATTCAACACACCACTGTTGGCTTGAAGGTGGAGGGGGCCCTGTTGTAAGGAATGCTAGTAGCCTGCAGGACCTCAAAGCAGACTGAAGCTGACAACCAGCAAGGAAATGGGGACCTCAGTTTTACAGCTGCAAGGAATTGATTTCTGCCAAAATCTGAATGATCCTGGAAGCAAACTCTTCCCCAAAGCCTTCAGATAAGAGCCCCGCCTGGCCAACACATTGATTTTGGCCTTGTGAGACCCTGAGTACATAACTCAGCTGAGTCCAGTCTTCTGACCTCTAGAACTGTAAGATAATAAATGGATGTTGTTTTAAGCTGCTAAATCTATAATAATTTGTTATGCAGCAAGAGAAAAATATACTTCCTTCAAGGAGCTCCCAATCTAGCAGGAGAAAAGACAATACTGTTCACTGTGACAGTAGAAAAATCTGCCCAGGGTATTAGGGAAGCAAGAAAAGAAGTGCCTACTTAGGGAAGGGGGTTGGTAGATAGAGCAGAAGGAAAAAGAGAAAGCCACAAAGAAGAGGCGCGGGGACGGCCCCGCGGCGTAGTGGTCAAATTAGCGCGCTCCGCTTCGGTGGCCTGGGGTTTGCAGGTTCGGATCCTGGGTGTGGACCTATGCACCACTCATCAAGCCATGCTGTGGTGGAGTCCCACATGTAAAATAGATGAAGACAGGCACAGATGTTAGCTCAGGGCCAATCTTCTTCAGCAAAAAGAGGAGGACTGGCAACAGATCTTAGCTTTTAATCTTCCTCACACACACAAAAAAGGTGCTATGAATGATACGTGAGTTAAGAATGAATAAGCAAGCCTAAACAAGGAACCACATGGAAAAAAGTAATAAATCATAAATGTACAATTTTTTTTAAAAAGTATAAAGTGAACACCCATATAGGTGATGATCCTAGGTTAAGAAATAGAATATTTCCTCTACTTCAGAAATATACCGCCACCCATAAGTCACTGCCCTCTTTCCTAATTATAACATTTTTCCCTCTCTCCTACAGGTAATTATTATCCAGATTTTTATGATAATCGTTTCCTTGCTTTTCTTAATAATCTTAGCACTAACGTATAACTTTGCTTGTTTTTGAACTTTATTTAAATGTATTTGTGTTGCATATATTGCGTCATACTTCATTTGATCAACATGTTTCCAAGGCTCATCCACGAAACGGCATGCAGTAATAGCTTATTCATTTTTATTGCTGTGAAATCATATAAATAAATATACCACAGTTGATTTATCCATTCTATTGATGAACATTTGGGTTGTTTCTATTTTGTCAAACATGAACAATGTTACGAACATTCTTATACATATATCCTGGTGTACATATACACAAGTTTATTTGGGGTATATATCTCAGAGTTTGCAATTTCTGGGTCATAGAGTATGTGTATTTTTCAAAGTTGATGCAGCAACTCACACTTCCATCAGCATTGTATAACTGTCCTGTGCTCCACATTCTCAGCAGTACTTGGTGGTGTCAGCTTTTTGAGAAGTACCTCTGTTTGGTTTTATTTTCCATTCCCTTGATTACTAATGAGGTTGAGCACTCTTGCACATATTTATTGGTTACCTGGAATTCCTCTTTAGTAAAGTACCAGTTCAAGTGTTTTCTCAGTTTTCTGTTGGGTTGTCTTCTTACTTGTTTGTAGAAATTCTATTCATAGTGCTGGATATCGTTTGCTCGTTGTATTTACCGGAAACTTTCCCTTACTCTGTGGTTTATCTTTTCACTCTCCATGATGTGCAGATCATTTTTTTAAACTTATTTTTAATCAAAAAACCTATTACCTAGTTTTTGTAAGAAATAAGTTTAATAAACCAGTTAAAATCCTTGGTTTAAGACTTCCTTCAAATAATAAAAATCTAGAAATTTAGAAGAGCAAGGAAGAAAGTTAGAGGGTTAGGAAATACCTTAAAGTTTTAGGACTAGTTTATGATTCTAAAACTAGTAGCACTGCATTCGATATTGCTGGCTGCTTCAGGAACTCAAAATAATGTTCCTTTGTATGAATTACCATATTTACCATATATATTTTTCCAAGCTTGAGTGGAATAACTGTTTCATAAATGAACTGAAAAAAATAATGAACATGTATATTACTACCTAAAAGTCCTATTTTGAGATAATATTAAGCATCCAGCCCCCAAATACAGCCAATGTAAAAGAAACAGACCATAGGAAATCCTTGGCCCCAACACTGCTGCCATTCTTCTAGTCTCAACATTGATTTTGTGGTGATCTAAGACTCATCTTCTCACCCCTCCTAAAGGCACCATCCTACTATTTACCCTTCCTATTTAAAAAACAATGCCAGAGGCCGGCCCCGTGGCTTAGCGGTTGAGTGAGCACGCTCCACTGCTGGCGGCCCAGGTTCGGATCCTGGGCACGCACTGACGCACCGCTTCTCCAGCCATGCTGAGGCCGCGTCCCACATACAGCAACTGGAAGGATGTGCAACTATGACATACAACTATCTACTGGGGCTTTGGGGGAGAAAAAAAGGAGGAGGATTGGCAATAGATGTTAGCTCAGAGCCGGTCTTCCTCAGCAAAAAGAGGAGGATTAGCATGGATGTTAGCTCAGGGCTGATCTTCCTCACAAAAAAATAAAAACAAAAAAACAATGCCAGTACAGTTGAGTCTAGATATTTCCCCTGGAACATAAATTTACATCTTATTTCAGATGTCTTGATACTTAACAGTCATGATCTCCCCCATGGTCTCTGACTTTCTTTATAAAGCGTGTGCGTGTGCGTGTGCGTGTGTGTGTGTGTGTGTGTTGCAGGGGGGAAGGACATAATTAACAGGTCTTTTTACCTCTTAAGTCTTTCCTACTGTGTCAGTACAATGTAAGAATTGTGCTATTCCTCAGGCAGAAGAGAAAGGAAGAAGCATGTGGATGGACATATATTGGAGCTACAGGATCTCTCATTTTGAAGGGGAGGTAAAGTTATAAGAGAGAGAGTTGTTTCCTGAGATGTGTTCTTAGCATTCCACATTTCAATTCAATAGGCATATTTCCATAGAAACTTTCTTACAAAGAGTAGTATTATATACAATATTATATCCATACTTCTGAAACTGGGATATGCATGGGGGAGGTGGATTACAGAAAAACAGCAGAATAAACATGATAGAAACTTATTTGGTTGGGTTTCTCCTAATGGCTGGTAATCTGAAACCACAGATTTGTATTAAAACAAGTATGAAAATATATAGTAGAATTCTTAAAAAAATTCCAAGCCTTCAAAGTTGTTCAAGTTCCCTACTAAGGCAATTTAAAGCTGTGCACCCAGACCTCTGAGGTTAGACGGACTTCAATAAAAATTCATGTCATTAACACATATACACACTATTTAGAGAAAGAGACATGGGAGATCATAGTTGTTAAGTATAAAGAGGTATGAAATGTGAGTTAAGCTGACTTTCATGTTTAGGAAAAAAATACGTTTTCATGCATGGCTTATAAACCTAGCTAGGCTACATAAAATATTTAACACTGTTTCTATGAGGAACTGCTTTTGAAATTTTGTTTGTAAATTAAGTTTATTTAAGTTTCTAAAACTGCACATAATTTGTTAGAACAATTCCACTTCTAAGAATTTACCCAAAGGAAATAATAAGAGATGTGAGCAAAGAATTATATAAAAGGATGTTCATAGTGTTATAATAAAAATTAGAAATAGTCTAAAGGGCCAATAAAAGGGATCTGGTTGAGGGCAAAAACGTGATTAAATACTCTGCAGCCATTAAAATTCTAAGCAAATATTAATAGACATGACACAACATTTCTAATACACTATAAGATGGAAAAAAGCAACTACAAAAAGCTGATGTTTTTCAATATATAGTTACATGCATTAAAAAAAACCTGGAAGAATATGTCAAAATGTTCACAGTGGTTTATCTACGCAGTAGTATTATTCCTTTCTTTCCTTTCTCTCCATTGTGTATTTGTTTTTCCAAATTTTCTACAGTTAATATGTATTACTCTTATAATTACAAAAGAATTCAAATTAAATATACAGGAGTTTATATACACAAAGAGTTTCTGATTCTTTGTCATCAACTGGTTCTATGAGAACAAGTAGAAATAGAAAAAATAAATCTTTTCCCTGAATTTATATACTTTCTCCTGTTGCAGAAAAAATTACATTCCTCATGATGCACTGAATACAGAACAAAGAGATAACATCTCTCACTTAGCGTTTTGATGGTGGGTGCAAAGTAAAGACAACTCCTGCACTGCTGGTATAAATCTAAGCTGACCACTCCTTCTGGAAGGGCAATTTTACAATCTGTATTTTAAAAAACCCAAATTGTGCATACCTTTTAATCAATCAATTATATTTCTAGGAATTTATCCTAAGGAAATAATTGGACAACTCTGCAAAGACATACATTCTAGGCTATTCTCAGCAATATCATATGTAATAGTGAAAGCTGAAAACAATCCCAACGTGCATCAAGAAGGTAAATTAAATGACATTATATTCATACAGTGGACTACTATTAAAAATTATGCTACAGATCTCTATTTACTGATATTGTATCTCATGTAGTGAAAAAAAAATCAGAAGTTAAAAAGCCTTTGTATGATCCCATTTTTATAATTAAAAAAAGTGAGAAGGTGCATATTCATGAAGAAAATGTTTGGAAGATTTCCAACCAGCGTTCACTCCTAGTTATCTCAGGTAAGTGGAATTACAAATGATCTTCAGTGTCTTCTTTATAACTTTTCGTACTACAATGAACAACTCTTAACATCAGAAGAAATGATTTTTCAAGTCTACTAAATTGAACCAGTTTGGTTAATCAAATAAAATTAGTTTTGTTGTTTTCTACCCTTCCCTATTTCTAAGGCTCTGAGAAAATTCTTCCTGATTTGAATACGTAACACCCAGTAGATGGTAAATGTATCAAGTGTATAGTTAAGGCCTCTAGTAACAAAGATGACATGCTTAAATGGCAGTCTTTGTCAACAAGATTTTATTTCTTAGAAAAACTTATATTTCCCCCTTGGCCCCGAGATGTTACCAAGGGTCTTGTAATTATGACTGAGGTTCCGTTTGCTGCCACCTCCTCCCTTTGCCTCTGCCTATTCAACAGTGTTTTTAGCTCTAGTCACCGTGGTGGCTTAACGTCTTCATGAATATAGAAAAACACTGCCAAAAGAAGTATGATTTATAAAATAACTAATACAGAAGAAAATTCCAATTCTATTCAAGACAGTAAGCCCCAACTTCACTGTCCAGTAGAACTTTCTGTGACGATGGAAAGGTTCTATTACCTGTGCTGTCCAATGTGACAGACAGTAGATCTGTCTAACGTGCTGTCCAATGTGACACAACGTGGCTACCGAGCACTTGAAATGTGGCCAGTGCAACTCAGGAACCAAATTTTTAAATTCTAACGTTTTAATTTTAATAACCACCTAAGGCTGGTAGCCACCACGCTGGACAGCACTGCTCTAGAAAAATTCACAGTACATATACTGTGGTTGATACAAATACACATAAATAAGGACCCAAGAAAAATGAGTTCCACTTAAGACCTGGCACTCCAGTGCACATTTCCCAGACTAACGAAACCATAATTTTGTGGGTTATGGACTGCTTCCTTGAAAAATTAAATGGCCTTTTAGCAATCCTCATGCTTCTTTACCTAGGAATAAGCATCCACTTCTTCAAAGTCTCAAGTCTCATGGCTTCAATAACACTGCATTACCTTAGCTCACCCACTACATCTCAATTTGTTTTCTTCCTTTGTATAATTTTAGTCTCCCCCTCCTGCCTTCCACTACAGCCTTTTCCCCAAAGCTGAGTCCTTCGTTTCTTGTTTTCCATCTTCCATTCAGAAGAGATTTCTTACACCTTCAACCGTGACCGCTATTTGCCTTCTGTGAAACAGCACCACCTCACTATATAACCTTAAATACATCATTTAACCTCTTTGAGACTGCTTCTCATTTGTAAAATAACTTAGATGGTTATTACGGTTCCTTCAGCTTTAGGATCCTCTGAATTCTAGCACAGGCCTAGTCAGGGAACTTTATTTCTGTTTTTTTCTCAGGCTGATTCCTCTTCTTGCCTTTTTAAATGCTGGTGTACCCAATGGTTGTCAGTGACCAGCTTTTCCACTCTCCACGCTCTTCCTCCAGGAACCTCAAAAACTCTTCATGATGACTCTCTCAAATGTACCCTGTAGCCCTAACTTCACTCTTTTTCTTTTGTGAGGAAGATCAGCCCTGAGCTAACATCCATGCCAATCCTCCTCTTTTTGCTGAGGAAGGCTGGCCCTGGGCTAACATCCGTGCTCATCTTCCTTCACTTTATATGGGACACCACCACAGCATGGCCTGACAAGTGGTGCGTCGGTGCGTGCCCGGGATCCGAACCCAGGCCGCCAGCAGTGGAGCACGCGCACTTAACCACTACGCTACGGGACCAGCCCCCCCTAACTTCACTCTTAAAGCTCCAGATTTACATTTCCATTTGCTGCACAGGATTAACTAGATGCGTTACCGGTCCCTTAAAGGTATTGGGCAAACCAAAGAAATCATGTGTACCAAACTTCTTTGTCAGTATAGCTTAGTGATCAAAATCACAAGTCTTAGGATCAGATGTATCTGAATTTGAATCCCAGTTCTGTCACTTATTAGCTGTGTAACCTTGACCAAATTAATCTCGAGTCTCCATTTTTTCATGTGTAAATGGGGTCAGAAATAGTACTTAAAACTCACATGGTTGTCATACGTACATGTTTTACGTATACAGCTTAGTATAACACCTGGAATATGCCAACAGGTCAATAAATATTAGCTAATATTATTATCAGTAGCATTACCATCTTCCTAGTCCTCCAGGTGTTATAACAGCTCAGTCATCTTTGATGCATTCTGTCCTCCCTTTTTTAAGTTCAATCAGCATTTGTACATTTTCATTTTCCAATACGATATTTTTCATTCCCTCATAGATTTGGATTATTATCACAGCCACCCATCCAGATTACTAGATTTTTTAATGCTTAGAGGGTAAAGTCTCTTCTTATTTTTGTTTCCCCTATATTACCTAGCATAGTGCCTTAACACATAAAAGTTCTGCTATTATTAGACAATTCAAATAATCTTTACGTCTATTTATTTATTCCTCCACTAGATCCCTTGAGTTCTTCGAAGGCAGGGAGTGTCTTGGTCCTTTGTGTATATCTACACCTGTCAAAATTCCTTAGTCAATAAATGTTTGTTGAATGAATGAATGTTGATTAGTCTCCCTGTCTCTGAACCTATCATCAACCTAGCTTCCTCACATGTGAAAAGTAGCTCTTATATTCTCTAATCCAATCAGTTATTCTGACCAAACTGGCCTCACCACAACACTATCAAGAGCAGTCTCTGGGCCGGCCCTGTGGCTTAGCGGTTAAGTGCGCGTGCTCTGCTGCTGGCAGCCCGGGTTCGGATCCCGGGCGCGCACAGACACACCGCTTCTCCAGCCATGCTGAGGCCGCGTCCCACATACAGCAACTAGAGGGATGTGCATCTATGACATACAACTATCTACTGGGGCTTTGGGGGAAAAAATTAAATTAAATTAAAAAAAATTTTTTTTTAAATAAAAAAAAGCAGTCTCACTATATTAGTCAGGACTCTTATTTTGTATCAAAAAAATTCTACTCAAATTAAGCAGAAAAGGGACTCTATTAGTTTTCATAGTTTGAAAGTCCAAAAATAGCACAAACATCAGAATTCTGTCCATCTTTTGGCTCTGCTTTCCACTTATTGGCAAGCTCCAGGCTCACACTTTATTCTCTCAGCAAGCCCTGAGTTCAAAGCATGCCTCTTCCTCAATAGTTCCAATAAAAAATTCAGAATTAGGGCCGGCCCCGTGGCTTAGCAGTTAAGTGCATGCGCTCCACTACTGGCAGCCCGGTTCGGATCCCGGGCGCGCACCAACACACCGCTTCTCCGGCCATGCTGAGGCCGCGTCCCACATACAGCAACTAGAAGGATGTGCAACTATGACATACAACTATCTACTGGGGCTTTGGGGAAAAAAAAAAGGAGGAGGATTGGCAATAGATGTTAGCTCAGAGCCGGTCTTCCTCAGCAAAAAGAGGAGGATTAGCATGGATGTTAGCCCAGGGCTGATCTTCCTCACAAAAAAAAAAAAAAATTCAGAATTAACACTCATATTTGCTGACTGGAAAATGTGCCCATCTCTGACAATCACTGTGGCCAGAGGGATGGACTACACTGATTGGTTAGGCCTGAGTCATGTGCACACCCTTGTGTTGGGGTGGGATCCATGTAACTGAAAAGGGTGACTCCCTAGGAAAACTGAAGTATTGTTATCAGATGAAAGGTGAATGTATGACTGGCAAAATTAATGACGTGCCCTATACTCTAAGACTTTGTGTATACTATCCACCTGGAGGGGATACATATAGCCACCATTTGCATACAGCCACCGCCTGGAGTGGCTTTCCTTCTCACTTCTGCTTACCCAAATCCAAGCTACATCCTTTCTGCCCCAAGAGGTCTTCTGTGATTTTTTCTAAGATTTTCCTTGTCTACTGGATCAAGTCACCCATTCCCAAACAAATATTTCCCTTTACCTTTTTAAACAAACAGGAGGGAAAAACTTCAAGAAAATGTTCCTAATGAATTCTAATCATGTCAAATTATAAGTGGTATGGATAATATATGCTGTTTCTTAGAATGTAAACTCTTGAAGGACAGCAGCTCTACTAGATACATTCCATACATTATTAAAGAACAGACTGTGTGGCAATTTTGATATACATAGCATTCAAATAATTTTCTTGGCTTTAAATTTTCTATAGGATCTAAACAAAACATTTTAGCTAATATAAGTTGGGTCTGAATTCATCAAAGTACCTGGTGTAACAGGTAGACTACGGTTTTGGAGTTACCTCAAACTAGGCTCAAATCCTGGCTAATACCACCTTTCCCGGCCTTTAACTACAGGTCTTTGTGCAAATTAATCCCTCCAAACCTTGGCTGTACTATCCGTAAACAGGAACAGTAATATCTATCTGTACATAGGGAGGCTGTGTGATACAGTGGAGAGAAAAGAGGTAGATGGACCTGAGCTGAAAGTCTACCACTAATACTAGTTATATGTCTTTCTCAGTGATTCCTCAACTGTAAATTCTGAGTGATTCCTCATACGTAAAGTGGGATAATATTTAATCCATTAGTTGTTATGAGCATTTAACAAGGCAATGTACTTTAAAACACCTAACAATGAATAGGAAACAGTGAATACTCAATAAATGATGTTATCTGTATCAAATTATCTGTTTAGAATAATTCAGTGTTTTTGTATTTACCAAGGTCTGCCAAAGATTTCTTAGTTACCAAGGTCTGCCAAAGATTTCTCATACTAAATAAGTAATATTTCTAAAATGTTAGAAATGAATCTAGTCTAGTAAGCTATGAAATACCTTGTAATCTTTTTTCTTTTTTACACTTTTTGACCAGATAACATGTCAACCAACAAAAAATTTGGTTTATAAAGAAACTATGAAAGTAATAAAATAAGCATAGATAATAACAAATTAAAAATTCAGAGCACAGTAAGAGAAAAATTCACTGGGATTACTTATTCTTCACAAATGCCCTTGGGTTTTCTTTGTGAGTTAATAAAATATTTCTTAAAGGCAAAACATGTTGGTCCTAGAACTATTTAAAAGCAGGTATGATAAGGAGCTGGTTAAACTCTTGTAATCAACTATTCTTTAGCTTCAGGCTTAATATAGTAATACTGAAATGACTCACACTGATATAGAATCACTATGCCATCCAACTCCTGAACAACCATAATGCCATAACAGAAGCAGGAAATTTGGGATATGATGACAATTTTAGATGTCATCTATGAGAACATATGCAAAAGGCAAGTGGCTGTTCAAACTTACCTTAGCAAGAAAGTTTAATTTTATTATCATTCACTAAAAAATACAAACTGTATTCAGTACAACTATGTCCAAAAAGAGATTAAATAAGTAGGCATTTAATTTCTCCTATTTTACACTAGAGCAAAAGTTTCTTTGGAAAGAATAGTTTCTTGAACTGGTTTAACAGTTCTGTTTATTTTTCTAACATGAGTGAATCATATGTAATACTCATCAGTCTTTAATGAGTGCACAAACATAGGAAAGGTGTTATCAAAGATTTTAAGATAAAGTAAATAAAATGGAATAAATATAAGACACAAAGTACATTTTTTGGTTGCAAAAACACTATATGAAAATAAAATATTTAACCACATCATACTGTACAAACCGGCATAAGGGACTTTCTTCCTTCTTTGTGTTTGTGTAAAACATGAATAGGCTCAGTTTTTAATCTACTCCCTGAGGAAGCTATATTTTAAACACAAGAAAAACATATTATGTTGAACACTTCAGTCACCAGACACTGTTCTCTACAACTAAGAAAACCAAATAATACCTAATTCTTTATTATCTTTCCTGTGTTTAAAAACATGTATAAAGCAAAGTAATGTTTGTTTTTAAAAAGCATTAAATACAGATATGGTAGGCAATCTATGTATCTTTTTCAGATGGTTTTCTTCCTTCAACTTTTTTTGAGGGGCATGAGGAGAGAGGAAAGCAATGGGAGTCTGAAGGTGGGCTCTAGTTATTTTTACAAGTACATTTGGTAAGTCAACTACATGAAAGTGGAGAAGGAAAAGTTACAGCGATTGGGTTCACACTAAAAACAACTCTTTCGGAAAAACGCCAGCGCCGAGCTCGATGCTTTCCTGACAACGCGGCGACCAATGCTACTCTGATCCATTAAGAAGAGCGCGCTACAAGCCCAAATCTTAGCAAAGTCAACTTGGCATCCCAAATCCGAAAGGGCCTGCAGGCACCGGGGCGGGGCAAGGCACTACCTCGGCAGCGGCAGAAGTTAATTTTCTAGGCGAGCACACCACCACCCATCAAGCCCCTACGGTCCTCTTCCCGAGAGACGCCGCTGTCCGCCGCCTCGCCAGGCCCGGGGTCTGGGTCTGGGGTCTGGCCCGCAGGCCCGGGGGGCTGGGTGGGTTGGGGCAGTCGGCTTCTCCCCCTTACCCGAGCCCCGACCAGAAGCTGTGGGACCAGTTGCTCTAAATACTCCCACTCCCCCCAACCGGCTGGGGTGGCCTCCCGCCCCGCCCCGGGCCTTCCGTCGGCAGGGATGCCCCCCGCCCCACTCACCCGCCCGAGTGGTGTCCGTCAGGTCGTGGTTGGCCGCTCCCCGGGGAAACTCCCTCAGTTTCCGGCCGCTCAGGCTCAGCACCCCGGTTACCGCCGCCTCCTCCAGCGCTCGATCGAGGGAGCGACTCCATGAGCCCGGGCCAGGACCAGCGCCTGCCCCGGAGCTTGGGCCGCAGTTAACACCGGAGAGGTTACCTCCCGACGCTACTGGGCCAGAGTACTCTGCAGCCGTGGTCACAGCGACCAAGCCCGCGGCCGCCATTTCCCAGCCGACAACTCTCCGGCCCGCTGGCTCAGCGCATGCGCGGCCAGAACTGATGGGTGGGCGGGGAAAGGGGCATCCAGACCCCGACGGTTCCCTTGATGGGCAGGGCTGCGGTGCCCCTCCACACATCCAGGCGCTTGCCTCCGCCCACATCGTGATTTTCAAGGGAAATTAAAACGGAACTCACAAATATGGTGCAGCCCCCTACTCCAGGTGACCAGCATTTCTCAAACGCCTCTACAAAAATATCTTTCAGATAACGCTCCTCACCAAAACTTCTCTGCTTTTCTCCCTCAGTACTGGAGGATTCGATTAAGCATTAAATTAAGGCCCCTTAACACGGTTGCTGCCGGAAACTTGGGCAACGAGAGGAAGGGACCCTGGGATACGACCTAAAACATTTACCAAATGATCTAAATGGAGAGTTGTGGATTTATTAACTATTATTGCCTGAGGGAAATGTAAGTGCTAACCTGGCTCCCAAACTCCATAATTCTCATTGAAAGGGTTATATGAATATTTTAGGCCCTCCCTCCCTTTATTAAATAGTACTCGTCCTTTAGGCAAGATTTTATTGTTGAGCAAAGCAGGATGAACGGCATTAAAGTCTAAAATTTTGGTCTGCAACCAAAATTGAGGAAAATGATCTGACCATAATCTAAATGAGGGAATTAAGGGTAGACCAAAGAAATGGTAAAAAATGAAACCATTACTGAAAAAGTAGAAAATATCACATTTTAAACCAATTATACCTCACATATTGCAACCAGTCTTCAACATATTTTTGTGTTACACATTTAAGCCATTCCTGCTACATGATGTAAATTTCTCCTACAATCAACCAACTAGTATTCACTGTGAGAAACAGAAGAGGCTGTCAGATACAACCCTTTCCCTAGGAGATTATAATCTAATTATGGAATCCAAACAAATACACCAATTAGAGAATAAGACGACAGCAAAGGGGTGGTGGGGATTATCAATCACAGTTCAGAAAAAGGAATCAATATCAGGGATGAATGAGGTTTTGAATAAAATCTGAAGGATTAGGAAGTGGAATTGGCTGGAAGGTGAAAGCAATACTCCAGATTGGGAGGAGGATCAGCATGAACACAGCAGGTATGATTTATACTGGTACATGTGGAGAACATTAAGACTACAAGCCAAAAAGTTCGTCAGACAGCAAGAGAAAATAAGGTTGGAGAGATCCTACCTATCACCCCAGCTGATCCCACCTAGCTCTTCAATGAAACCTTGACTAGCACTTCCCCCAACTCCTAAACGAAAGAGATTATAAAAAATTTTAATCTCAGTGCCAAAGCTTGTTAGTAACAGCTGCTCAGAGAGTTGTTCTATGAACTCTTAATACCACATTCTAGTTTCTTCAGCAACAAGTTCCAGGATCAATTATCAATGTCTGTTATATGAGCATGGGTCACCACAATGGCAAGCGATGTATTTGTCATCCTTGGCAAATAACATTCATCCAATGCATGAATTGGTTTCCTTTACTCTGGTCTCCTAAAATTTTATTATTCTTAGAAAGATTTTAAGCTATTTAAGAGCAGGGCCTCATTTTATATCTTTTAGAGATATGTCAACTACAATGACTAACAGCATAATCATATATTCCATATTAACTCTACAATGCTATAGAAATAGTTGCCAGATCTTTCTAAAATGCACCATTATGTCATCTATATTTGATTACCTATTACCTTCCACATTTACACTAAATTCTTCTGACAAGTTCTTTGTAATATGGCCTCATTCTTTCTATCTATCTGTACATCTCATCATAATTACAACATACCATGCCAATCCTGGTCTCTAAATTCTGACCAAGTTTATAGATTGATGTTACTTTGTCTACTCAACTAGATTTTAAGGTCCTTAATATGTTAAACTCTATAATTACCATCCATATCCCAGGGCTGAGTATATTAACAGGAGTTAAAAAATAGTAAAGGATGAGTGGAAAGAAGCAGAGACAGACAATCGGTTATCGTACTAACAGGAGAGAAGGTTGGGAGGACAGAAAAAAGAATAACAATTTTTGAGAACAGAGTACATAAGTCTGAAGATATCTGAAGGCCAAAAGAAAGGCCCATGGATACGGGGGAAAATGAAGATGCTATATATACCATTATATGAGAACAACTCTTAGGTAAAGAAAAGGCTGAAAGAAAAAATAGCTCAGAATAGAGCTAATTCTGAGACTTCTAAGGATTTGAGGTTTCATCTAAAAAGTAAAGGTAGAATGAGAGAATCCTCATCCTACTCCCTCAATCTTCTCCATAAAGCAAGTGATAAGATCATCTTGTGAGAATGATATAGGAAATGGAGTCATTGTGAGTTCACCAGAGCCTAGAGATGAATAAAAGAAATGATGATAAACAGTTGCAAAAAGGCTGTGAGCAAAAGGGCTACAGGGATCTATAAACTTATTCCACTACTGCTCTGTTGACTGGAAGCAGCTAAAAAAACAGGCAGTGGGAGTTACTGAATGTTAAGAATTGATATAGACAACTTCCCTGCTTCTTCCTGTTTATTTTACAAGCTGAGAGTTAACTCATTGAATACTAGGGGCAAAAGTCGCACTGAAACCTCAATAGCTCTCTCCATCTCTGCATCTCACTACATCACGCAGAAATAAAGTCCTCCCCCGCCCCCTTCTACTCACCAGAAATATATTATGGTCACTCCTTAAATCTCCACTTCTATAACTCAAAGCAGTTAAGATTAAAATCTTGGCCAATCCCATTCTCTTCAAATGTAAAGCACAGAAACTGACTTGTTGAATATATTCAATAAATGTCTGATCCTTCCCTTTTCTAACTTCTTTAATAAGAAGCACTAATAATTGACTTTTTAAAACTTTAAAATTTAGACAATGTGATTTTCTTTTATTAGAGGAAAATGGAAATGGAAGTAGAAATTAAACACATACACACTGGGGAAATAGTTTCCTATTCATCTTTAAACATCAGTAAACCTCATCTAAATACACTTAGAACAAGGAATTCAGTTCCAGAATGGTTATCACATTTCCTAGTTTTATCAAGCTTTTTGTTGAATAGGTTTCAGATAGAAAGTAAACTGTAATGGCAGGGGAAAGAGAGACATCAGAAGTCAACGATTTATAAGCAAATATTTAAATCTCTGTTAACGGTCCACAACAGTACTGAATTGGTGTTGTAAATGCTTGGGGTTTATTGGTGTCATTTTATAAAAAGGACTAACTCCAAAATGATCTACGCAAAAAGAACTCTCTTTAAAGGGAAGCTTAAATCACATGCTTCATTTTTTTTCACAGTGGCAAAAAACAATCATATAACTCTGATGCAAGTTCAAAGGTATACTGCTCAGAAATGAAAAAATCGGGCTGGCCCCATGGCCTCGTGGTTAAATTTGGCGTGCTCCACTTTGGCCACCGGGGTTCAGCTCCTGGGCGCGGACCTACACTACTCGTTGGCAGCCATGCTCTGGCAGGGACCCACATACAAAATAGAGGAAGACTGGCACAGATGTTAGTTTAGGGCGAATATTCCTCAAGCAAAAGAGGAAGATTGGCAACAGATGTTAGCTTAGGGTGAATCTTCCTCAGCAAAAAAAAAAAAAAAAAAAAAGAAATCATTTTCTGCCCTAATATTGCCTGCATTCAGAGTGTATATTCACTCTCTGTAAAGTCAGCTATTTTTTCTCTCTTATCTCCTTATAGTAAATATAAATCTGAAAAAAATTACCCCAACACTGTGTAAGTTGTGTGAATTATAAAGCTATCTACAGGAAAATATGACATACATATCTATTCTCACAAAAAATAACAATTGGGCAATGAAGCCTGTAAGTTTCCTCATACTTAGAAGTATTTTATGATTTGTTTAAAATTAAAATTGTGAAGTTTATGCCTATTAGAAAAAAATACACATATATATAATGTCTGATTAGGAACACTGGCCTTTTCTAATAGGTCTACATAACTTGAATACCAAAGTAATGAAGTCTCATAATGAAGCCTCATAATCAGCACTGGCAGAGTAGATTTACTTACCACACTATAAATGCTGAAGCATGGCTATTACCACTTCTTAGATATCTAACAAGCCACACACTATTCCACTACTTTCTGTGGGTGTTCAACTCACAGGAACAGTTTATTATGAACTGAGAATTAAAAGATCTGAGCTCAGAAAGTGACTCCGCCACACACAGGTCTTGAAAAGCTAGGTCTCACTTTAAGATGTAAAAAGAGGGGTTGAACTAGATGATCTCTGAAGGCTCATCCAGCCTAATATTCTGCATTCTAAGTAAATCTGATTCTCTCTGTTAACTCCTCCTGGCTACTTCTGTTGGAGTTATGAATAAAATGGTCAAAAGGCAGCTGCAAGGATGTCAATATGAATCTAGACTGATTTACCAACTTAGTTGGTACATAGTTTTGCAAACTCTAAAAATTCTAAATATAATTACCACAAAGTTCTTTGTAACATAGAACAATCTAAAAACCACAACTCAATCTTTATAGCTAAGAATAAATCATGTGAGACCTGTAACATTTTATTTGTTAAAAATGAACAGCTTCAGAATAGATCTAAATGTAACTTTTCCAAAAAAACACCAAAAAGTACAGTGTAAAGCATCTCCTCATTAAATACAAACTTTCATTTTGTGATGCACTGCATCAATGTTTTGCATACACCTTGATGCAAAGGAAATTTTAAGTTGCATCCTGTTTTAAAAAAAACTTAAAGAACCAAAAAAGGATGACTACAACCACATTCCAGAAAGGAAATTTTCCTCCAACAAAGCATATTCTTTCGTTTATATACAACATGTTAACACTCAAGAATTTTAATTTAGTTGTAACAAAGGCAAAAATTTTATATTTAAAAAGAAAATGAAATGACAGATGCATGAAGAGCAAAAGTTTAATATACCAAAGACACTTTGTTGTTTGATGCACTTAATGTCAATATTTGGGGCAATTTTTAAGGTTTTCAAAAAAAAGGCATTAATAATAGCTCTGTACAATAATATTTAAAATAAGAAAATGAAAACTTTATACCGTATTTTCACAAACTGTTCTAAAGACAGCAACTCATGCTCAGTTGTTTTTCCTTTGCTTTAAAATAAGCTACAAGTAATTCTAAACCAGTCTAAAATTTACTGTTCAGGGATCAAATCTAAGCATTCACACTTGCAAAAAAGTTTTGCAATGAGTCCTTGGCCTAAGGACAGATTAGAGTTTATTTTCAAATTGTGTGACTGGCTTCCAATAATCCCTTATCAGTAGACTTACTGGCAAAATACCAGATATTAAGGATCAGATTTAATTCTTTGGTATAAGCATGAAACCGTTATTGATAGCTTTCCGTGGCTAGCATAAACCAAGTAACCCAAGGAGCAAGAGAGACAACAATAAAGTCTAGTCTATAATGAAAGGCAGGCAGGAACAATAATGTTTTGGTTTTTTTTTTACAGGGAAAATCAACACTAATACTACACTCAAGGGAAACTAACACCTACTTAGAGGTTTTAACATTATAGCAAACCAAAAGGTTAAGCTTCAAAATGACCAAACTTGTAACTTGTAGCTGGAATATTTTGCTGCATTTTGGCATTACACCACAACTTATAGTATACAACTATCTGAGGACTCTTAGTACTAACTTGGCACAACAGACTAACTCCTCCTACCACTCCAGAGTGTGAGGGGGAAAAAACCCTTTTCTCATCATGAATGCCTGAATTTTACACAAGAAATCAGAGTGAAAGGGACAAAACAAGGTTACAATCTAACTCTATCATCATTTTGCATTTTTTTGTGTGTGACATATACAAGTACATTTTTGTTTTTGGAACTGTATATCGTTTAACTTAGCAAGCTTAAAAGCTTATAAAATTTAACTTTTCAAAATAAGAAAGTCTAGGACTTTATGGCTATTAATTTTACTATCAAAATATCTAAGGGACTCAATTCATTTTAATAATTATAATTCTTCTAAATATTATTTGAAGAATTCCTTGGGGACACTAGATTTAAGACTATACTAAATCCAAACAATATACCTATAACCTGGGTTTCAAAGTTTTTCACCTCAGTTACCTGTATTCAACCTGCTACTTCCTCTCATACTTTCTTCATTTACTAAACACAAATTGTCAGCTTTTTACATTGGACCTTCTCCTCCAATGCTCTTAACTTTGTAAACACACATTTATAGTCTTTAAACACCAACATTTTAAACTGAGACTAATGCCTACAGTCACATTTCCTGTTAAAAGTTCAGTATTAAAGATTTACAACTCTGGAGGATTAACCTAACGTTATCTGAAAAATCAACCAAGTTCTAGATATTTCCATAAATCTTAAAACCCAAAACTGCAATTCTAATAATTTTTTTCATCTCTAATGAAGAAAAGTCAACTGCACTTATTATATCAACACTATTAAAAGATAAGTGACAGCAACAAAGGGATCTATTCATATTTCTGAAGACCAAGATTTACCATGGCAAAGTGTAAAAAATGGGCAAAGGTGATGAGATCCTAAATACCACTATCATAAAAATAATCAGTTTCTATCTTTCTGTCTTCTTTCTGCTGCATGAGGAACCAAAGAAGTCAAATAGAGAATTGTTCTATCTGGGCCAACCATGAAATCTTTAAGAACAGATAGGTATATTCCCTGTTATTCTTTCAGGGCATTATTTATACGTTAAAAAAGAAAAAAAATTCAAAAATAAAAATAAGAGTTATTTAGCCTCGTGAATATTTTGAAATAAAGTTTCTTGAATTTCTGTGATGAACTCTTCAAGCAATTCAACTTTTAAAACAGAGTCATCACTCAAAAGTCCCTTTGACATGGGATCTATCCCACGGTTACAAAGCGGCTTCCTCCTTTGTTGAACGTGAGAGTGGCTCTTTGTTCCTTCAGGATCCCAAATCGCTCATTCAAAGTCATCCCTGTCTAGAGAAGAGAAAACAAAACAAGAAATTAACAACTTGACCATAAGCCATATTTTCTTTGGAACAATAATGCGATCATAATGGTATTCATAGTAACAATAGCCAACATTTCCTGAATATTTATGTGTATGAACTCATCTAATTCTAACAAAAACCATATGAAATAGGTGAATTTAGTGAAGTTTGGAGAAGTGAGTTAGCTTGCCTCCTTGAAGCTCCAGAATTTAAACCAGGCAGTCTGACTCAGAACCCCTATCTCCTGACCATTATAATGCCTACATTATGCACTATGTAAAACACATATACTATAATGTCTACAAGTCATACATCCAAAGATTTCTCTATCTGAATTATTTTTAGGCTCTGCAAACAGTGCCATCAACTCTAGCGATCCCTCTGATAAAAGTAAGAGTTATTTAGACTTGTGAATATTTGGAAACAAATTTCCTTAAATTTCTGTGAGTTCATCACAGAAATTCAAATCAAAATCTGGTTTTTGATTAACAACAGTAAGCACACAAATTATACCTCATTTCTGAAAGGCAAGTAACAACAGTGACAAAATAAAATAAAAATAAGCAAAATAAATTTGGTCAAATTTCTGTCCATACTACATATCTTCAATTCCACAGATTCTTATGTCAATGGATACAAAAAAAGCATTTGACAAAATCCAACACCCATTCATGATGATAATGCTCAGCAAATTACAAATAGAAGGAAACTCTCCCAATCTGATAAAGAGACTTGACTAAAAACCTAACGCTAACATCATACTTAATGGTGAAACATTTAATGCTTTCTCCTCAAGCTTAGGAACAAGGCAAGATACATGCTCTCCCACTTCTACTGAACATTGTACTGAAGGTCCTAGCCATTATAATAAAGAAGAAAAAGAAAAGATTTAAAGATTAGAAAGCAATCTGGAGAATGACATGATTGTTCACATAGAAAATCCTAAGGAATCTACAAAATTACTAAAAGTAGTAAGTGAATTTTAGTAAGATCATAAGATATAAGGTTAATACAAAATTGTGAAAACCATGGTGAAATATACCACTTCACACGCATTTGAATGGCTATAATCAAATGACAGATAATAACAAGTGTTGACAAGGACGTGGAGAAATTTAGAACACTCATACGGCTGGGAGGAATGTAAAATAGCACAGCCACTTCTCTGGAAAATAGTCTGGCAGTTTCTCAAATGATACAACCTAGAAATTCCACTCTTAGGTATTTACCAAGGAGAAATGAAAACATACACTCACATAAAAACCTGTACATGAATGTTCAGAGGAGCATTATTCCTAATAGTTAAAGAATGAAAACCCAAATGTCCATCAACTGATAAATGAATATATACAATATGGTATACCCATCTGATGCAACATTATTCAGCAATAAAAAAAATGAAATATTAACACACTATGGATGAACCTTAAAAACAGCACACTAAGTGAAAGAAGCCAGTCACAAAAGATCACATACTATATGATCCTATTCATATGAAATGTCCAAAATAGGCAAATTCACAGAGACAGAAAGCAGATAGATCAGTGGTTTCCTAGGGTTCAGGAGTCTTAGGACACCCTATTTAATTCGTTACATTATTTGTTTTGTTAATTAAAATATTCACAGTAAATGGCCCAAAGAAATACAGGACAAAAAAATTTACCTGTTTTCCAACACTATTTATGTCAAATTGTAAGGGGACACCTTTAGGAACTTTCTTGACATCAGATTGCTCCCGTTTTGTCAAGAATGAGGGTACAGCAGTACGAGTTAATCGTGGTTTCTGAGTTCTATTAGAAAAATATAAAAACGAAATCAGACCAGCTTAACAATCAAGAGAAAAATAAATCATTCAGTGCATAAGACATCTCGACACATACACATGTTCAAATGTATTAGGGCTATTTTATTTGTGTTCTCAAAAAAAGTACCTGGTTCTTGATTGACTAATCTAGAGACTAACATTTACAATCACTCACAGGATACCTCTTTAAGTAAAACTATAAACTTTTCAACAATTTGCAAAGATTGGTGATTTCCAAGTCTTGATCTTCTACTAAAATAAAGCAACCTCTGAAGTCTTAGAGACTCATCATATATAATATGTTCTTTTCATTTTAATCATTAAAATATCTGGATGAAAAACTCCAAAAAACCTAGAAAGTTTATAATGTAATAAATATAATGGAATGGAACTACATTAAGGCCATCTACATGAAAGAACACACTATGAAGCCTTTAAAAAGAAGGCAGATCTATATATACTGAAAAGTAAAGATGTCCAAAATATACTGGGGGAAGGGAGAGAAGGTATACATAAAAATAGATGTACATATATTTGTTATACATGCACCGAATTTTTAAAATAAAAGCATGAAGTTGTTAAGTTTGGGGCTGTAGAACCAGGAAGCAAGGGAGCTTTTACTTTTAACTTTATACTATACTATTCCCATTTTGTACCACAAGTATTACAGTTACACATCGCTTAATGACCAGGATATATTCTGAGAAATGCATCATTAGGCGAACATCATAGAGTGTTCTTACACAAACCTAGATGGTATAGCCTACTACACACTTAGCCCATATGGTACTAACTTATGGGATCACCGCTGTATATGCAGTCCATCACTGACTGAAACATTGTTATGCAGTGCATGACTGTACTTTTATTCTTGTCTCGGTTTATTCTAACTTGGACATCATACTCTGAGCAGAAGACAACACCTTTCTATCATCTTACATATCGAAAGGTTATACTTTTTGCACAATAAAGAAAAGACTTACACTGGGCACTGCACTGCTCCAGGATTGTCTATGGATACAGTCAAAATTCCTCCATTTGTAGTGGAAGTCCGCCATCTAGTTTCAAAAAACCAAAACTCATTAAAATATAAGTTTATAAATCCTATAGTGTATTCCACATAAAAGCATACATTTTAATGCAGCCATTACTTTTTCTTAGTTTGTAAGAAATACAGATACCTGGGCCCCATCATGATATAATTAATCACCATCTTGGATATAGGAATTGGACACCTGAATTTATTAACTATTTTTCAGTGTAACAAATATATGCACACTAAAAAAAAAAATCAAATAATACAAAAAGGTTTCTAATGAAAAGCAACAGTCCTTTACCCCACTATTCTCCCCCTTCCTGCTTCCCAGAGGCAGCACTTTTAACCTTTCCTGTTTTTACTGCTTGCTGGTTACCTCCACTTAGCTAAACAAGATGCTTATGTAATAATATCTTGCTATGATAAGGATTTAGCTCATTACACTATCATCTAGTTTCCCTACCTACTCCTAAATGTTTTGATGGCTATACCACTATTTTACTTCCATTATAACTTTAAATATACTTAAATCTCTTTCTTTTAGTAGTGTCTCTTGACACCACCCCTCCCCACTTTGTATGAAAGGACAGTAGTACCTCTATTCCTTCCTTCCACCTCTTCTCCCACATTGTACCACCTACTTTTTTTTTTTAAAGATTTTATTTATTTATTTTTCCCCCCAAAGCCCCAGTAGATAGTTGTGTGTCATAGCTGCACATCCTTCTAGTTGCTGTATGTGGGACGCGGCCTCAGCATGGCCGGAGAAGCAGCGCGTCGGTGCAAGCCTGGGATCCGAACCCGGGTCGCCAGCAGTGGAGCGCGCTCACTTAACCACTAAGCCACGGGGCCGGCCCAGTACCACCTACTTTTTATCAGCTCTACTCTTCTATTTATGTTAGTCAAAATCCGACATTTACATTAGATTGTTACCAAATTAAGTATTTTGTGCTTTGTCCTATAGGTTGATTCTCAAAGTTAAAAACAAATAAACAGCATTTATATTATTACGATTAAGTAAAAATTTTTCACTGCAGAAGCAAATAGGCTATGATTATCATTTCCTTCCTTACAGTTTCCAACGTCACGACTCCTGTGCAAAAGAATACTGCCAGCATCAACTTCAAATAGTTTCCTTTCTTACACTCCAATTGCTCAAAATCATGCCCCATTTTAGTTGGCATCATATTTGGACCATTACCATGTTTAATTTTCCAAAAAGTAGCCATAACTTTAAACAGTTCAATCTCCAAACCTGATCATATTGATGGGTTTAGAACGTTACAACTCACACACATGGGAAGTGTAATTCTAACAAAAATATAGGTTTAAAACCCTTTATGGGGGTAAGGGGGAAAAAATATGTGAAAAGGAAAAATATCTTCTTGTTTTTAAAGGTTTATAATTTTTCTAAAAGCTCTATTGGATTTTCTATTTATTCCCTGATAGGTTCATTTGTATAAAAGCAGTTATAGAAAATAAAGAGCTGTTTTATTAAAATGGAAAAATAGGCAAAAAAAATTTTAAAACAGAATAATGTATTTGATGCTAAAACTGTTAAAATACTGAAATGTGAAAACACAAAAGGTTTTTGGGGGAAAAACAACAAAAAACAAAATAAGATTTATTTATTCCAGGCTCAATGGTTAATTTACTTTGGGTGTCATTTAATTTCTTTTGGATTGGGGCACATAGTAATTTGGGTCACTAGTATTCTGGGAGTTTTGAAATGACATCTTGAAAAACAAATTGAAACTTACTGACGAGTTCTCTTTGCTACTACATCGTCTAGCAGTTGTTCTGTGTTCAACTGGGCCTGAACCTGAAGGGAAAAAAAAAAGCAGTAGATCCCACAGAAAGCAGAGGATTTGAATCCAAAGAGCTATCCTGCTCTGGAACCTTATAACCCAGTGTGGTATAGTATATGTATGAATGCAGGAGAGGGGCATGTGCCTATTCTGGCAACACCTCTTTCTTGGGGTTCCTATACCAGAACCAGTGGTAAAAACACATTTATTCTTAAATAACATGTTAAATTCTTATAAGACATTACTATCGAGGACAACAAAAAAGAAAATAGATAAAAAAAAAAGAACTAATCTAATGTCATGTTCTCCATATCCCAAACCCAACCCCTACCTCAACCACGGGCCATGCCTATGATTGAGGAAGACTAAAGGCAGATGTTCAGGATCCTTTGTTTGGGTAAAAAGAAAACATCACCAAGAGTTTTTTTTATACCTTCAGGCCTCTTCTGAAAAGAAAAGTTGCCTGGCGAGTGTCCTTCTGATGACTTAATTTATTTCCACTCCTGGTAAAACTGGCTGGAATATTATTTCTGCAACAAAAACACATATACCATGAATAGTCTGAGCCACTTAACTTTCAAACATCTTGAGAAAAAAGAAGCAAAAATAGTTTAATTGATAGGCTAAAAATTTGAGGTGTACTATAACATAAACACTCTGAACTATTTCCTTATTTACACAAAGCTATTGAGATTTGATTTACAAATATCTCCTGCTGTAGCATATTACATAACCTAGTTGATTTTGAATTAATATATCTTTCAAATATTCAAGTACCTAATATTCCAACATATAAGCACTCCTCTGAGGACACTTTGAATCCTAAATTTGGTGAAAAACATTAATGTACAGATTTATTTACAGGATTAGCACAAAGAAAATCACATCTAGGCACATCATAGTCAAACTGCTGAAAACCAAAAATAAAGAGAAAACCTTGAAAATAACAACTCCAGTTTTCCTCCTTTACTCAGAAACCTTTATGTGTTAATATAAATCACAGAGAAATTTACACTCTTCCACTGCTTCTCTTTCATGCACAGAACAACATACTCAAATATGTTTTACTTGACATTCACTAATTCCTCTCTAGTTTCTAGAGGAAGTTGGTAAAATAGGAGAAAACAAATTTTCATTTTTATTTATTTTTATAGTTAAGTGCTTTAATAGGTTACATAATCTTACCTCCCATCTTATAGAGGCTCAAATACAAAATTTCCCTGGTAGCCCCATTAACGTGGGCTTATTAATGGCTCGTTAATGGCTCATGTAATTGACAAGTTCTTATTTGAGAAGTTGCCCTTTTCCAAAAGGTACCAAAAAATTCCAAAAAAAAAAGAGATGATAGTTTTAAAGAAAAACTGCAATTTCAGCCACTCCATTTATACAAAGACTTCATTTCAGGGTTTTTTTGTTTTGAATTATCTTCTATAAGAAATGAATAAATGGTACTTGAAACTGAAATAATAAGGAAACTTCACAGCTTGTCAACTTCCTTTCTGCCCACTGTATCCGTACAGAGAATAGAATGCCATAACAATAGGTCATAATTTTTAAATTTTTGTTATGCCTTTCAACTTAATATAAAAATAATTTCAGCTTAAGAAGCATTCATGCAGAATTCTTTCTAGTTGGCTTTTTCCACAAATAATATACATTGTTCTATTAAAAGCCACTGAGATTCAATAACAAATTCAGCTTTCAAAACTCCCAATTTTGAATAATTCTGGCTGAGGTGTTTTTACCAAAATAATCACGTTTTGAAATTTTTTCTATATATCAAGAGAGATAAAGACACAGAGGGATGTTTTTGGTTTGTTTTGCTGAGGAAGATTAGCCCTGAGCTAACATCTATGCCAATCTTCCTCTATTTTGTATGCGAGAGGCCACCGGAGCACAGGTGACAAGTGGTGTAGGTCTGGACCTGGGATCCAAACCTGCAAATCCAGACAGCCAAAGCGGAGCATGGCGAACTTAACCACTATGCCATGGGGCCAGCCCCCAGAGTGATGATTTTTTAAAAAGTTTATAATTAGTTAAATTCATCAATAACACTGGATCTAAGAATTAAGAAAGTTATTACTGAATGCTGCCATGTTGGATGTTCAGATAGACATCCCAAATATTTGTCTTGAAAATGACCAAATAATTACAAGAATCACTGCAAATCCATTTCTTTGAAGACTTGGTGCAAGAAATGTAATTTTTTTAAGGCAGGATAACATACTACTGTCTTATATTTGAGTACTTACTTTCTATTTAACTGGTTAGGTCTCTTGAGAACTGCAACTGGTTTTCTCTGCACTTCATTTTGTCTCAGAAGGTTTGCCTTCCTTTTTAATGCTGGAAAGTATCTTTCTATATTCTATCAGGAGGCAAGAAACTATGTTAATCCCACTGCTTTTTGCCATATATCCTACTACAATAAACATTTCTGAGGCAGAAGGGCCAGGGACTGCTTATACGTGCAGGTTAGAGAGACAGAGAAGCTAAAATGACTTGAATGTTTCCAGTATTAGTGACCGAAAAGACAACAACCACACTATACCTAAAATACTTGCAACAAAGGGAGAATTCAAACAGAAAAATAAATTTTTTCTATTTTGGATATGTTCACAGTATGAGGTGCTCTGGGAGATGCATGGGTGACGGGAAAACATAGCTCTGGAGCTCAAGAGAAGAATCAGAGAGCCAGAGATATAAATTAGGGAATCATTTATATAAACACAATTTTTGATATCAAGTGAAGGGATAAGAGGGCCAAGTTCCAAAAAAAAAAATGTGTAAGAAAGACAAAAAGAGGAGGTTGTGATAGCAAAGAGGCCCGAGTAGAAATGGTTATAGAGAAAAAAAAGAATTAAGAAAATTTAATATCATAGAAAACAAGCACAGGAAATGTCTACTTTTTCTCCCTCCACATATATAAATTCAATCCATCATTAAAGCCTAATTCAGGTTTCCATATTTTCCATGAAGGCTTTTCAAAAGTTCTGGACAATATGGACCATATATCTTACACTTAATCCAGATTCCCTTACATTTTAAGCATATGACAAGATGTTGATTGACTATAAAATGCAAAAATTATAAAGGTCTTCATTTTCATGAACATTCGGAAAAGAAGTAAATGTAAAGACAAGGATAAAGAATATTAACAGCATCAGAGAGATGCTACAAAATCAGATTAATGGCCTATTCCAAGCATTGTATTTTGTCTTTAATAATAACATCAGGGACCATTTTATAGGTAAATGTGAAAGTTCCTTCTTTGATGCTGTTGTCATATGTTATTTTCCTTCAAAATACTTGCCATATTATAATCACGTGATTTTATATTGAGTTACTGCAGAATCCCTTCCATCTAGCATACAGTGGGTACTCAGTCAACATTAGTTAAATGATGAATACATGGAATAGAACTATAATAATCCATTAATACACGGTGAATTTGTGTTCCTTGGATCTAGAATTTATATGTATGTATAAATGTGTTTAAAAAAAGTATACCTAAGAATGTTTCTTTTTTTTTTTCTTTTTTTTTATTTTATTTATTTATTTTTTCCCCCCAAAGCCCCAGTAGATAGTTGTGTGTCATAGCTGCACATCCTTCTAGTTGCTGTATGTGGGATGCGGCCTCAGCATGGCCAGAGAAGCAGCGCGTCGGTGCGAGCCCGGGATCCGAACCCGGGTCGCCAGCAGTGGAGCGCACTCACTTAACCACTAAGCCACGGGGCCGGCCCCCTGTTTTTCTTTTAATCAATAATTTTGATTAAAAAAATTATTCCTTGAGGGAAAGAAATTAGGTATTTAGTTTATTTTTATGTTAATTTTACCAAGGTATTATTTACATACAATAAAATTTTAAGTATACAGTTTGAGGAATTTGGATAACTACATATAATCATGTAACCAAACCATAAAAAAGATACAAAAGAGTGCCCTCACGCTAAAACGTTTCCTCGTGACCCTCTGCAGTCAATTCCCTTCCCTCACCTGACTCCCACCCCTTCAAGCAATGACTGATCTGTCACTATAGTTTAGCCTTTTCTACAATTTCAAATAAATGGAATCACACAGTACACAGTCTTGTGTGTTTGATCTCTTTTGCTTAGCATGATGTTTTGAGATATACCCATGCTGTCTTGTGTATTAACATTTATTCCTTTTTAATTGCTAAATAGAATTCCATAGTATGGAGATAAGGTGTTTATTTTTAATTGTCAAAGTCAGATAAATGATTAAAACTACCCATTAGCAGAAAATAACTGCTATAATACATGCAGCAACAACAAATTTTTTTAAGTTCAAATTTTTTTAAGTTCACAGAAATTCTAAATGGTTTAGTATTATCAGAGTTAAGTTACAAGTTCTATGGAATATAACATAATCCCACTTTGGGGTAATTCTGAACCCAAAAGGGAAAAGAAAACAGAATTGACATTGACAAAGTTATATATTCCAATAGAAGAATCCCTTAAGAACTTAAACACAACTCGACAGATATTTTAAGTTGACTCTCTCAAAACAAATCTACTCAGTACATTCTTAGCATAGAATAATTTAAAATTTTCAATTTTCACTATTTTCAAACCACTCAAAAGACTACCACACGTGGTAATTTAAAATTTTTCCTGGAGCAAGTAATTAGTTAGCAGTTAAACCCAATCTCCCTTACAGTATCCACATCTCATTAATGTCTTCTAATTTCCAATAATTAAACAGTAAATCTTGTGATGAAGTTTTAGAGGAGAGAACAGCTGTTGGCAGAATTGAAGTTAAGGGAATCTAAGACAGGTGTGGTTTTTAACCAGAATGTGCATATTTAAGATAATTTAAGGAATGAATATACTGAATATTTTTACAAGTATGTATTACTTTCATAATCAGAGAAACCAAAGGGATTGAAAAACAGAATTAAATTCTTTGGTGGTTCATAAGGTCTGAGCCATAAGAATTAGAAGAAAAACTATTTGTGAAACTATTTTAAGGAATGCTTTAGCCAATTCAAAAATTATTCATTGTGGGCTGGCCCCGTGGCTTAGCGGTTAAGTGCTCGCGCTCTGCTGTTGGCGGCCCGGGTTCGGATCCCAGGCGTGTACCAACACACCGCTTCTCTGGCCATGCTAAGGCCGTGTCCCACATACAGCAACTAGAAGGATGTGCAGCTATGACATACAACTATTCACTGGGGCTCTGGGGGGAAAATAAATAAATAAAATCTTAAAAAAAAAAAATTATTCATTGAGATGTAAATAAAACTTCAGTTAAAATTTGAAAAGTAGTTAACTTATGGTGGGTAAATAACTGTAACTCTAATTAAAAATATCAACTAGGGGGTAGGTATGTACTCAAGAGAAATGAAAACCTATGACCATACAGACTTATAGGTGAATGTTCACAGCAACATTATGCACAATACCCAAAAAGTGGAAATAACCAAAATGTCTATCAACTGGTGAATGGATAAACAAAATATGGTATATCCATATAACGGAATATTATTCAGTAATAAAATGGAATGAAGTACTGATACATGCTACAACATGATAAACCTCAAAACCATTATGCCCAAATGCCAGACCACTTATTATTATATAATTTCCATTTATATGAAAGGTGCAGAAAAGGCAAATTTATAGAAAATCTACAGAAAGATTAGTGGTTGCCTGAGGCACATGATGAGGTACAACTGTGAATGGACATCAGATTTCTTTTTAGAGTGATAGAAGTGCTCTAAAATTAGATTGCTTTGATGATTATAAAACTCTGTAAATTTTCTAAAATTCATTGAATTGTATGCTTAAAACAAACGATGTTTATAGTATAAAATTATACCTCAATAATCTGTTAAAAATTGTACACACACACACACACACACATAGGGAAAGTCAGGAACCCATAAGAAAAAATTTTATATTTGAGAATATGGAAGTTTAGGTATTCTTCATGAATGACAATGATTTTTATTTAGTTATTAAATTTTTTATGTAAGTCCCAAAGTACTACATAAAAAAAAAAATCAAAGTATTCAAATAAAACGTTCTCTCAAGCTCATTCACAGATATATTAGTACAAATAAAGGAAAAGGGTATCTGACGCACGATTAAGCCATCATCCTACCTTGTCACTTAGAGGTGGTCGATTCATAGGACTAATTCCTTTTCGAATTCCAGTTGCTTTCCTGGCTGCAAGGCCAGTGATAACTCCATAAGGACGTCTCTTTCCAGGTATTACTCTTCCTCTACGGCTCAGACTATTCTTACCAAAAGCTGTAGGAGAGAGAAAAAAAAAGAAAAAATATCTATCTACGAGTGCCACTGAGGGGCACAGAAGTCACAGGATATTCTATTTCTTAAGCAGGGTGGAGGGTATGTGTGTTTTATTTTTTACTTATAATTATTTGTGAATTTCTTATATTATTATTATTTATATATATTTCTTTTGAATTATGTAAAATATTCATTTTTTAAGAGGCAATAAGCTGCATTAGAAAGGGTTCTGTTGCTGTAATGGACTGCAAAGGACCAGAGGATTCACATTTCCCCTCTAGCCATCCTTTGTTTGGCATTCCTGTCTCAACAAATAGGACAGCATCAACTTTCCCTGTGCAATGTGGTAGCCACTAACCACATGTGATCACTGACTACTTGAAATACGACTAGTCTGAAATGAGGTATAATAAAGAATGTGCAATATTTCATTAGTAATTTTATATTCATTATATGATGTAATGGTATTTTGGCTATATTGGGTTAAATAAAATATATTACTAATATGTGGCTCACATTTTATTTCTATTGGATGACGTTAATCTAGAGTGGAATCACTATCTTATCTCCCATTTACTTACTACGTTGCAATCTGGCTTCTTTATTTTTAGTCCTACTATATTCAAACTGCTTTTGCTCAAGTTCCCAGTGAGCTCTAATGGATATATTTTAATAACTGTGGCACGTGACATGACTGACTTTGCTTTTCCATTATGTATCTTATCTATTTAAATACTTTGTTATAATTATGAAAAAATAAATGTGCTCACTGCAGAATTCTTAGAAACATATGAAGTACAAACAAGAAAATAAAAGTCACCTATTATCCACCACCTCATTCTAAGTCTTTCTAGTCTTTTCTTTTACTGGTATGTATACATTTAAAAAGTTAACATGTTTAGTTCCAACTATTTTTAAGCAACTCAAAAGACTATCACATGAGGTAATTCACAATTTTGTAGTACCAAGTACCTAGAAGGTGGACTGACTCCATCTTCTAGCGACCACACTTCATACTCTATATACTACTTTGTAGTATACATTAAGACTACATTGTGAGTATTATCCTATGTCTTTAATTTCTTTTATTTCATTTTCAATGTGCCATACTTGATCCAACCAATTTCATACTAATCATTTCAGTTACTTCTGATGTCACACTATTATAACACTGCAATAACACTATAGATAACACTTTTATACACATCCAGGATTATTTCCTCAAGATATAAGTTTCTAGAGGTTGAAATGCTGTATCAAAGAGTAAAGCAAACTCCTAAGGATTTTGATTCATATTGTAAAAATTCCCTCCAGAATGACTATATTTATTTATATTCCTAGGAACATAATGGTGCCACTTTTTCCATATCATTGACAACTCTAAAAATTATTCTTTTTAATCTTTACCACTTAGCATTTTAAAAACAATCTTGTCTTATTTGGTAGTTTACTAGTGAGAATGAACATTTTCCATGCATTTTTTGGCTATCTGTATTCTTCCATGCACGAACTGTCATGTTCATAAATCAGTTTTCTACAGTCAAGTTCTAATTTCCTTCCATGCTTTAAGAATTACATTTATAATTAATTTTTCAAGAATTGACATATTTACAATTTTCAGGAACATAGTATGTCTTTCCACTTATTTAAGTCTTCTTTTGCCACTAAATTGGCTCAGTAAAGTTTTAAGCTTTTCCTCTTATAGGTCCTGCACATTTCTAAGCTTAGTACTAGGTATTTCATACATTTTGTTGTCAATCATAAAAAAGATCCTTTTTCTAACAATAATTTTCATATTGTCATTCCTAGGAAAGCTACTGAGGTTTTAATTAACACCTTTTAATCAGCCATGCCACTGAATTCACTTATTAGTTCTAACAGTCTTTCAAATTATTTTCTTGGGATTTGAGTGACAATCATATCTCACCCACTAATGATACTGTCTTATTCCTTCCAATAATTACACCTCAAAGTCTTTTATTTCTTAATCCAACAACCAGAAATTCCAGAGAACCATGCTAAGTAACAACTGTGATATTGGGCATTCTTACCTTAACTCTAATTTTTGTGGGAATGTTTTTAGAATGGTATCCTGTATACTACTACACATCTGCAGTATGGTAACAGGTCTTCCAACATAAAAGTTTCATGGTCAAACTAAATAAAGTAAAACAGTTTTCTTCACTGTAGGATTTCTCAGGACTAATGTGTGTGATGAATCTCTAAGACTGGGATAACATGTTGCTCTCAAACTTATCTAATTCCAGAACGCTTTTGTATGGTGTACCCATTTTGAGACCAAAATTCCACAAGACAGGTAAACTTGTTATATTATGACGGTTGAACCATTTACAAATTTAATGTCTTTTAGCTCCCAATTCATTCTTTACTGCCCTGCTGCTGTTACTGGAACATTTCTCATACCAGCTGGCACAATGTTAAGTTTTGTCAGTAGAGGGCGCTGGAGGGACTCTAGAGGAACAAGGAGCTTTTCTTCTAGGATTCAGTGTACACCTCAAGGCTTGTTCCTGTGGCGCAGGACACACAGTGGCACTCATTATCCCTCCCCCGCAAGCCAAGACTATAGTGAAGCAAGAGAGGCGCCTATGGCACAAAATCTGAGTGTGAGTGATGCCTTAAGTTTTGGGCCCTAGGCATCTGTCTAAATCTAGTCTTGAGCATCACAGCTGTGGCCCCGCTCATCCTCCAGTGAAAGCTGCATGGCACTCACAGATGGCTTCCCAGTTAGTTTCACTAGCATGACAATTCAGTACGGTTACGAGTTCTTCCAGATTTGTTCCTTTCTCGGGTGCTCTGCCTCAGTCCTAATGGTACTGATTTTACTACTTCTATAATCAGAAAAAACGCAATAAAGTACAATTTTTCCTTAAATTCTAAAATCAAATTATTGCTGCTCTGTGATTTTCTTCTAGAATTGCAACCAAATGAAGATTAGGCATGTTGGGGGAAGCTGTACATTCAAATTAAATCTACAACTACTTGCTATTTTTATTTGTATTAAATAACAAAGCAGCTAGGCATTATGCTGAGTACTTTAATCTAAATGGGAACTTGATGAGGTTCATGCTAACATCTCAATTTTGCAGGTAAGCAAAGTGAGGTGAAGAATGGTGACTACCCAGAGGTCATAGAAAATAGCATGATCTAAGTGCAAGTCTGTGTGGCTCTAAAAACTGAACACTTTTCCAAACTGCTATATAAAAACTAAAGAATAATAAAAGGCAGAATATAATCTATGGTACATTTCCAAAGATGAAAAAAAAAACTATTACAGAAAAAGTGGGCTCTCAACTAGGTATTACAAAATGGACAAGATCTATTGAATAGATAGATAGATATGAAGTGACAAGTAAAAAGACATGGCACAGCATATTAAGAGACAGTCTAGGGGAAAGGATAAGAAGTAAATGGACATGGTTAGGCTCAAATCAGAGGGCTTTAAGTGGGGATAAAGACTGCACTTGACAAGGAATGAGGGGTCACAGAATTCAAGATCAGATTACATCAGTCTAGAAGCAGTATCTTAAGAGTGAATGAAAGAGGGAGAGAGAAGGCAGTGAGATCATTTCAGTTGCTATTGCAGCACTCAACCATGATATGATAAAGACGAACTGGAGAGAGGAACAAAGAAATGTGAAAGTACTCCAAAAGAATGAATGAATTAGTAGAGCAAAAAGAAAGATTAAAAAGAGGAGGAATTTGTTAATACACCAAAGTTTTAAGCTTAGATGAGAAAGAATCATGAGAAAAAATATAATTAATTAAAAGGAAAAAAGTAGGGATAGAATTCTATTCCTGGGTGCCTTCTATTTCTGACTGTTATAGTCATTGTTCCCATACTCATCCTTTCCACTATCTATTTCTCTCTTATCAGTGGCCTCTTCTCCTCTACTTTCTAGCAAACCTAGATCATCCCTTGCCCCCCCCGTTCTATTTTTGAACAAACTTCACTAGCTGTAACTCAGTTTTAGCAACGGTTTTATTTTTCACTCTTTCACTGCACATTTTATAAAGAAAGACCTATATGTACTGCTCCAGTTTCTCTCCCTTCTCACTCTCCTCTATAACCTCCTTATATTCTAAAAAGCACTATGAAAAGGTACTAAAGACATAATCTAACACAATAGTCATTTCTTAGTTTTCATCCATTTAGCCCCTCCAGAAAGTTCTCTTCTGTCTTTCCAGAGTATCTCCATTCTCATTATTTCAACTACTACCTCTATTAAGATCCCTTCACATTTTCAGCTCCACTAGAGGAGCAGTTTAACACTAGCCATGTATCAGAACCACATATGAAGCTTTAAAAAAAATCCCTAGGCCCCACTTCTGCCGATTTTGATTCAGTAGAAATGGAGTGAGCCAGAGCAGCAGTCTGTTTTACAAAGCTCTACAGGTGTAACCAAGGCTAAGAACAACTAAAATTAGAGACACGAATTTTCATCTTTCCTTTGAAACCCTTCATGAATTTCTTTCAAAGCCACATCCACTTGCTTCAATAATTTCTGGAGTCTGATCACTTACATGAAGATCTGAGAAGTTTTCTGGGAAACGTCATATCACAGAATGTATGCAATCATATTACTGGCTCCTTTCCAAAGCAATATACAAATATCCCTTGTCTCTTCTACCAAACTTTTTGGTCTCAGCACCTCTTTATACTCTTAAAAATTATTGAGGACGCCAAAGAGTTTTTGTTTCTGTGAGTTCATGTTTATTGATACTTACCATACTAGAAATGAAAACTAAGACATTTAAAAACCATTATTTCATTAAAATAAGAGTAATAAACTCCCTATATGTAGGACAAACAACATATCTTTAATGAAAAATAACAATTATTTTACAAAACAAAAATATTTAATCGGAAGAGTAGCATTGTTTTGCATTTTTCCAAATCTCTTTAGTGTCCGGCTTAATAGAAGATAGCTAGATTCTCATATCTGCTTCTGCACTCAATCTGTTTTAATTATCACGTTCAGACTCTGGAAAAGTCTCCTGTACATTCATGAGAGAATAAGAGTAAAAACACAATTAACGTCTTAGTATTATAAAAATATTTTTGACCTTGTGGACCCCTTGAATCTTGGGAATTCCCCAGGGTTCCTGGACAACACTTTAAGAACTGCTGCTGTACAGTATTCCACCACTGAAGGACATTGTACAAGTATTTATTGAGTGACCAAATTATATTTCGGGCACAGAATTAGGAAGACTTTATTCACGTATTTGTTAAGCCATCAAAAATAATTTATTGAGTATCTGCCAAGAGCTCGCTGTCCTACTTTTCTCTTATCTCAAGCTAACATCCTCATTGACATTACAATGTGGAAATCTGAACTTCTAACCAATCAGAGTTTAAGACAATCCCATATCTCTCTGCACATTCAGTGACAGCAGCAGCTGTTCTATTTTAGGCCCTGTCACATGTAAGTGGAGAACATACAAACGCAAGTTCAATCTTACAAGATCCTAAGCTGCCTCTAGACATCATGTATCTCAAGGCTCAGATCATAACCCCCATAAAATGAAAGCTTTTCTGATCCTTCATGGACCAGGTTGTATTTCACCTTATCCATTACATCATCACTGATTTTCTTAGCACAAAATCCCTTTCTCAAGTCCTATAGTACTATCGGAATTTCTCTTATAACATTTCTTTTTTTTTTTTGAGGAAGATCAGCCCTGAGCTAACATCCATGCCAATCCTCCTCTTTTTGTTGAGGAAGACCGGCCCTGAGCTAACATCTATTGCCAATCCTCCTCCTTTTTTTTTTCCCCTTTTTCTCCCCAAAGCCCCAGTAGATAGTTGTATGTCATAGCTGCACATCCTTCTAGTTGCTGTATGTGGGACGCATGGCACTCAGCATGGCTGGACAAGCGGTGCGTCGGTGCGCGCCCAGGATCCGAACCCGGGCCACCAGTAGCGGAGCTTGCGCACTTCACCGCTAAGCCACAGGGCCGGCCCCCTCTTATAACATTTCTCAACTCTATGTTTTCTATCTTGATCTCTGTTATCTAACTTATCTCTGTTACTCTACTGAAGTAAAAGACCACATCTTTACGTACCCTAATAACCTGCTCAGTTCAGAGCATTTATCAGGTATTTAATGTATGGTTAGCATAAATGAATATATTTCTGGCTTCTATGAACTTTGAAATTATTTTAAAACAACTCATATAAAATATAGTCATGTTGAATAACATTTATAAGAAATCTTAAAATATAAATCACTGGAATTAAATATTCATTTGCTATAGCCAAATACCTGTCACAAAATTTACTCGCTTGGGTTCAGCTATTCAAGAAATTATTAGGGAAGAATAAATTTTTTTGTAGGTTCTAATCTCAGTTACAGACATATTTTGAGGATATGCTGGCATATTAGCTGTTAAACATAGAACTAATTATGTTCGACCCATTGGAGATTATTTTTTATGTTTTTCAACATATAGGATAATAACTTGGGAGCTGGTTTATCAAATATTTTTTCCTACGTGTAAAAAAGATCTAGAGTTTTTAAAATATGAACAGAGGTTTATTCTAAAACACTGATATAACTGCTAGAAAAGTTAATGAGTCATACATAATTAACAGTGTTCAGTTACTGCCTTAAATCCATTTTGGAACGAGATGGTTATAAATAAATAAGCTTCCAGATTACCAAAAATAACTGTATATGTAGAGTTCCAAGATCCTTAGATCATATCTAAAACATTCAATTCTGAGTGTAACCTTGGGAGGATTTAACAAATCCCAAAGGCCCTGGATGATAACATAGAGAGTCTGGAAGTCATTTTCTATGCAGAATAGTAGTCTCCACATATTTAAAAGGTTCTCATACAGAAAACAGAGTTTACTTCCTATAACTCCGTAGAACTAATAGGTAGACACGATTTAATTCAAATTAAGAAAATTTTCTAGTAAACAGAGCTATCTCCAATAACGGAGTAAGTTGTCTTGTGAGGCAGTATGCCCTTTCATTGAATATATTTAAGCTGGAGTCATACAGTCATCCATCAGACAGACTGTTAAAGGAACATCTAACTGTGAAGGAGAGACCTCACGATATGTTAAGATCCTTTACGATTCTTTTTTTTTTTTTTATAATTTTATTTATTTATTTATTTTTGCCCCCAAAGCCCCCGTAGATAGTTGTATGTCATAGCTGCACATCCTTCTAGTTGCTGTATGTGGGACGTGGCCTCAGCATGGCCGGAGAAGCGGTGTGTTGGTGTGCACCAGGGATCCGAACCCGGGCTGCCAGCAGCGGAGCAAGTACACTTAACCACTAAGCCACAGGGCCAGCCCAAGATCCTTTACCATTCTATAGCCCTCGATATAATTTAAACTATTTATATACTGAGGTTACTTTAAAATGACAACGTTTTTAAGAAACAGTGTTATCACCTATTTAAGGCAACTTAAATGTTTACCAGATTTTAAGATTAAACAAAAACTGGAGTAGAGGAAATACAAATCACAAAGGATACTGATATATCTCCTCCATGTTTTAAGTATGTACTAAAGATAGCATACTATGAACTCACACATAACAGCTCTTTATTAAAGCTTACTTGCAAAACTTACCAGAATTCTGTTGGATTCCCCACCGTACTCTCATCCTGAATTGCCGGGCACCACTTTGCTGGAGTCTTCTATTTAGTCTCGGAAAATTCTGCTTCTTTCCTTCCTTTCGATTCAATTTGATGATGTCATCTGTGATAGAGAAAGTGTGATAGTTATTTTCATTTTAACTTAATGACTCAATTACTCTGTAGATTTCCTATGTCCCTAACTTCTTTTCTACTTTGAAAGCCCTTTCATAAGAGGCTTTTTCATAATGATATGATCTTCATATCTATCTTCATAATGATAAGAAGATAAAAGCTCAAATCAGCCAATATACTTGGAGCACTGAAAAAACGTTTTGTAGCAAAAGTTAAAATCAATAGCCCAAAGCAGATCTACCAATTAATGAAGATTGCTGTTATCCATAGTATTTCTTTCCCTGATAAATGTAAATAGTGAAAGCCTGATTACAGAAATTATTCATACTTACTTTTCACAATCACAGAAGTATCTAGTTTTTAAAGATGACCACCTTTCAACAAAACCATAGCCAGTCAAAAAATAAATCACTCAATTAAAACACTAAATTTCTAAGTTCAGCTCAATTCAGCAAATATTTATTGAGGCTATATTATGTGCAATGAATATAGGTGGCAAGCTGTGCTGTAACAGAAACAAATGAAAGTAAAATATGGTCCCTGTTCTCAATAAGTTTAAAATTATTGATGGAAACAGACATGTAAATGGCAAATACAAAATTAAACAAGTATCATAAAAAAGATATAGTACAAAAAGAAAATACTATTGGTTCTCTACTCCTCTAGCAAAGTAATCCAGAGTTACCTTTTCTTTCTACACTGATCTAAGCCTCATTATTTCCAAAAACACTTTCAAATTGTCCCAAGGTAATTCACAAACATCACACTGCTCTAATTTCACAACAGAAAAATGTAAAGATTAGGAAAGTAAATGTACTCTAGATTCCTATGTATGTTTGTTAAAAGGAGATTACTAGAAGCCAAAAATACTCATTTTAGAAATATCCAAACACTTTCTCCAGAGTCCCAACTCCAATATTAATTCTAATAATTGATAAAGCAAATAAACCAAAGAAATAGAACATGGTCGACAGCTTAACAAAACTTCACAAAACTAATTAACCTCAGTTATTTCTCCAAACTGCTCTAAACACAAATAGTCTAACAACTATATCAATATCATTAGTCTCTTCTGAAGTCAAAGAAGGAAATATAGATGATAGGGATCCTTTCTTACGTATTACTATTCTACCTCACCCATCTGCAATCTTTAAGACTCTTAATCACATTCAAATACTCATATAAAATCATTCAAACCTCCCCAAAGTACTTCATTATCTTCTTGAGATCAATTGTTCAACTACAAAAGAGTTCATCAAAGTTAAAGACACTCAAAAACAGTTTTTTGAAAAATAAAAAGGTTTCATGAATATCAGATACAGGAACTTAAATCCCAAGTGAGCAGAAAGGGAAAACTATAATTAGAAAGACACTACTTTTGAAACACTACTTTCCTTTTACAAGATGCTACTTATTCTTCACCTGAAGTCTGAAATCTCAGAGCCATGCGAGTTCACTAAAAAAATGAAGTGGGTCTGGGGACCATTAAAAAAAAAAAGCAGCAGAGTATAATTTTGACTAACCAGGTTAATTTTAAAATAGAGCCTTATAGAGTATAACATAACCAAAAATTAAAAATAGTAAAGCATATCAAACATAAAAGTTTGTTTTATATTTAAACATTTTATTATCTAAAACCTCAAGTTAAATGAGCTACTATGGCAGAGACGATTCTTCCAATCTAAAAGAAGAAAATGGATTTCTGCTACTCAAGGAGTAGACAGAGTAGGTATCAGAAGAAAAAAAATCCATTATGATGAGCTACTTTTATAAAAAAGTTTCTTCCATAACACTAGGGGTATATATGGTATCAATAATAATAATAGTAGTACTAACAGGCATTGTTCTGATATGTATTCATTTCTCACAATTCTATGAAATAAGTACTATAATACCCATTTTCAAACTGAGAAACTGAGCCACAATAAGGCCAGCTATTGGTAACCAAATTAGATTCTAAAACCTCTGCAGATCTAATAAAATGCAATATTCACAAAGCATAATAATTGTATAAAATAGATATCATTTCTTCATCCAATCTCTGTAAAATTCTCACCAAAAAAAAGGCACCTGACAGAATGCTATATGTTCTTGGAGAGAAGAGACCAACCTCTATTTTAGCTATCCACAGCACTGCATATCTACCTTCTTAGAGAATTATCCCTCAGTGTTCTTCATTTGAACATCCTAATGACCAAAGAAAATACATACAAAAAACCTAGAAACTTAAGAAATGTATTGGTTATGAAAATACATGTTTAACACTTCCTAAAACAGCTAAAGCTTGGGGCTGTAGAGCCAGACTGAAACCCTGGCTCCACCACTTACTTGTTGTATGACTCTGGGCAAGTTAATTTCTCTATGCCTCAGGTTTTGTAAAACGTGAATAACAATTAGCTTACATAGTGTGTATACGTAAATATAATGCTTACTGTGTACGAGGTACTGTTCTAAGCAGTTTATACATGCCTATTGACTCACTTAACACAACCACCCTCTGAGGCAGACAAGCACTTTTATTCACCTTTCTACAGAGGAGGCACTGAGAAGTAATTTGCCCATGATCACACGGCGAATAAGTGGCAGAGGCAGGACGGGAACTGAGATAGTGTGGTTCTGGATTCCATGCTCTTTATCACTAGGAGTACAAACCTCATAGGGTTATTATGAAGATAAACCGAGTTAACACAGATAAAACGCTTAGTCCAGTGCACGGCAGGTAGTAAGCACTCAATAAATATTTGTTGTTATACTTTTTCTTGGCCTTCTTAGCTCAAAAGATTTCTCTCTGCTTTAGAGTTCACAACTGACTGGCAGTAAGACAAGACTTGAGGCCAAACCTATTATTCCTGATGATCAACTTAATGCACATACTGGGTTCTGACTCGTGGCAATCACAGAAACCAAGAGTTCTTGACTTTTGACTAAAACCTGTGCAGATAAACCACAACAAAAGAAAACTACCATCCTCGGAAAAGTTACACCTCGGTACCCACTAGTCAGGTACTCTTCGAATATCTGAAACACAGAAACAGCAGACAGAGCTGACCACATCTAATACCATGACTTGAATCCCGACAAAAATGAGATTATTTTTAAACCAACTGAGCCAAACACAGAGACTAGTGCTTCGGTAGCTTTCGGTCTGAATTTTTAATTGAATCACCGATCCTCCCACTTTTACATAATCCTCACCGAACCACCCCACCCCGCTATGTCCTAGACTCCACGCCTTACCGGGCTCCCGTCAACCTATGTAAATCTCTCCCTCTGTGTTTGCTTCATTTTTTTCTAATTAGCTAACTCTGAGGCCAGGCTAAGGGGAATTGCTGTTCCAGCACCGCCTAACGAAGCACCATCTGACGAAGTCCCTGCCTAGCGCTAGTCTGACAGACGCTCCCGGGTCGAGCCCCGTGGTGGCCCGAGGGCTGGCGCCTGTCACAGCGACAACTCTCAGAGGCGTCTCTGCGCTTCTCCCACAGCGCCAGGCAGAGGCCGGGCACGGAAAACGGCAAGCAGCCCTTCTCGGGAACCGCGGAGGGAAACGAACGCAGCCCCATCTGGGCTCTCGAAGAGCCTTCCTCTGATGGGATGGCTTAGCCGGACCTTCCCCTGCTCCCGGATGACGCCCACCGCCAACACGCTCGAGGGGGAACCGCCGAGCTCCTCACAAAGAGCCGGGTCACCCGCGAGTGGTAGCGCCCCTGGGGGCCGCACCCTTCGCCCCTCCGGGCCCGGGGCGCCCCCCGCCCCCACAGCCCCTCCTCAGACACAGCCCCGCTGCGGGGACGCCCGGGCCCCTCAGGCTCGACCCCCGCACCGGCCTGTCCATCCCCGGTCCCCAGGGCCCTCACTTGGTTCCGCCCACCCGCAAGAAAACTCGCTCGACAACCGCGGCCAACCGCCCCTTCCCCCACAAACCGCGGTGCTTGGTTCCACCCACACCCTCCCCCGCTCCAACTCGGTCCAACTCGGCTCCTCACCCAAAGACATATCAATTTTGTCAAGGTTTTCATTGCTGCGGGCTTTCGGCGGCGGCGACGGGGTCGCCGTGGCTCCCACTAACCGGGTACCAAACCGGTTCATGACTGGAGACGTCGCGCTGGGACCCACAGCCGAGAAGGCCAGAGGCTGAGGCCTGCCACCTCCCACTCACGCACGCAGACTAGCCGCACCGAGGGAGCGCGCACGCGTGCTGGCGGCGTCCTCGCCCTCCCACTCGCGGCTGCGGGCGGGGTGGGGAGGGCTACAGAGATGAGCGGCCGGCGAGAGCGGCGCCACGCGGGGACACGCTCCTAGCGGCCCCTGCCGGACTGGAGGAAACACTGCACCCGCTGCTCTGGGCGCTTGCGAGGGCCGCTGTTGTAGCGGTTCTACTTTCAGCCCCAATTGGGGGATGCTCGACCCAGAGCACCTCAGAGTCACATGCCTTAGATGAGATCAAGTTCCTCCGTGTTCTTCGAGTCCCTCCTGCTACAGAAAGGCCCCCTAAGCTTTGGTACACGGGAACTTTTCACACCCCACCGCAATGCAGCCTCGGAGGCAGCACGGAACCCTGCGCCTGTAGATTGCAGAACTGCGTCCCAGCTCTCTTCCCCCTGGCCAGCTCCTCCACCTGCAGCAAGCCGAGTCGCCACGTCTGGACGCAAAGCAAAGGCTGCAGTCACAATTCTTGCGTCACTTTACCAATAAAAGTAAATGCTTACGTTTCCCGTATCTGTACCACTTGTCAGCGGCACTCTCAAAACATTTTGCATGGTACTAGCTACCTTAATTAAGACCTCATCTTCCCTTGGGAGAGGGGTAAGTACGTACCTCTGCTTATTTGGCTGCGGTTTTCTCTAATTCATTTGCATTGGGCATTGATAGGAGGACTCATTTTCTTTCTAATCATCCCTATAGGAAAACTTCTTAATATTTGATGAATTCCTACATAATAACTTTTTATTTCCTATTTACAAAACGTGATATTCTCTCTTTTTACCTCCTCCTCCTCAGTGCCCTATACTTAATTTTTTCCCCAAGACAAAAATATAACCATATAAGAAGAGTGAATCAGCAGAGGACACTCCTATGAAAGGATACAAGAAACTTTAGTGGTGGAGGAAGGTTTGGACTCAAAAAGACTCAAGAATAGTATTCGGCATGTCAAGGACAGTAGCATGTATGTTCTTAGCACAATGTGCTTGATTTTATTACTCTTCCACCCTGCAGCTGGCCACCCCTCTCTGGACTAGGGAAACTGGGTTCTAGAGATAAAAGTACAAGGGGGAGACCTATGTTTTATTGAGTGGTACCTTTTTACTCATTTCCGTCCTTCACTGGGTGAACTTGGGAGAGTGTCTGGGCCTGATACTCATTTTCAAAATAAGGAAGTAGTTATACTAAATATATGAGTTATACTTAATTATTCCTAAGATTCCTTACAATTCTAAAATCTAAGCACAAAACATTTTTCTCTACACTATCCTTCTCTCACTAGAAATAACTTCTACAATCTCCGTTTATTTGTGGGAGTAAACTACAAGGGAGGAATGTTAGGTTAAGTTCTTAATTTTATGGAAGAAAATTAATGCATGTAGAGTTTGGATGCATCTTGTACTTTAGGTATTTATAGAGCAAATAATAAAAATCCCAAATGTATAAAATCCTCCCCACCACCAATATATAAAGATTCCCTTTTATCCTGGTCTTCTCCCCAAACCTGAAGCACTGTCCCAAATCTCCTTAGCTCTCAAGGGAACATTCCCTCAACATTTCATTAAGCAATCTTAGCTGTTGTGTTTCAGACTTTCAGGTTTCCCCAAGGGCTGAGGGTCTCAGAGTCTCAGAGCAATCACCCAGATTCCAAAGGGAAAAACAAGAAAACAAGAGGCATTGTAGGTAAGGATAGGTCAGTAACACACAAAACAATACAAAACAGAACAGCAACCTGCGACACACACGGCAAAAGTGAAGAGGGAGACAAGCCAAGATATCAGAACTGGGGCTTGTCCAAGAAGTCGATCAGCGAGCTACAAGAGCTGGGGTTAAAAGGTCAGCCCTGTAATTTTCTGGGGCAGAGGAGGCAGCTATTCATTTAATCATATATTCATTGAGCACCAGGCATTGTAATAGGCCCTGGGGATAAAATGGTGAGCAAGATGGATGCAGTCCTTATCTCCACACAGCTTGCAGAGCAAAACATATTTTATGAGCGCCCACTGTGAATAAGGAACCGTGCTGGACACTGAGCATACAGCCTTTGTCTAGAGTACAGCAGTTCAGTGGCTTCATCTAAGTCAAAATCATTGATTTTGAGGCTTGATTTCATACAATGAAGATGTGACAGCATCTAGGCTTGCCAGATAAAATACAAGACCAGCTAAATTTGAATTTCAGATAAACAATGAACAATTGTTTAGTATAAGTTTGTCCCAGATTTCGGATAAACAGCAATTTTTTTTTTACTATGGTATGTTGTATGCAATATTTTGGATATATTTACTAAACAATTATTCAAATTTAACTGGGAGTCTTATATTTTTATTTGCTAAATCTGGCAACCTTAACAACATCATACTTTTCTATTAACACGTTCTGGCTCTCTTTTCACAATGTGCATAGAGATCTACATTCTCTTCAAAAGTAAGCATAACTCTTATATACTTCACCCCTTAACTTGGTTTTTTTTTTTTTTTTTGGTGAGGAAGATCAGCCCTGAGGTAACATCTGATGCCAATCCTCCTCTTTTTTGCTGAGGAAGATTGGCCCTGGGCTAAGATCCACGCCCATCTCCCTCTACTTTATATGGGACGCCACCACAGCATGGCTTGACAAGCAGTGTGTTGGTGCGTGCCTGGGATCAGACCTCTGAACCCCAGGCTGCCGAAGTGGAGTGTGCACACTTAACTGGTGCGCCACCAGGCCAGCCCCCTTAACTTGTTTTTATTAGTTCGATATGTCTTTTAAGTTCCTCCTTTTTCAGCTTTATTGAGGTGAATAAATTAATTGATGGACAATAAAAGACACATATTTAAAGTGTGCAGTTCATATAAGTGTACAGATTATATACCCGTGAAAACACCACCATAATCAGGATAATAAATATATCCATCATCCCCAAAAGTTTTCCTTTGCCCCTTTGTAAAAATCCTTACCCCCAACCACTACCTAAGCAACCATTGATATGTTTTCTGTCACTATAGATTAATTTGCATTTTCTAGAATTTTATATGAATGGAATCATATAGTATATACTCTTTTTAATCTGGATTGTTTCACTTAGCATGATTGTTTCCAATCGGTATGCCTTTTATTCTTTTTCTTGCCTTATTGTACTGACTGAGGACTCCAGTGCCACGTTTAATAGCAGTGCTGAAAGTGAACATCTTTGCCTTGTTCCCAAGCCCAGGGGGAAAGCATTCTGTCTTTCACCATAAAGTATGATATCAGATTTTTTTTTTTTTTGAGGACCATTGACCCTGCTCTAACATCTGTTGCCAATCTTCCTCTTTTTTCTCCCCGAAGCCCCAGTACATAGTTGTGTATCATAGTTATAGAGTTGTAGCTCTTCTATATGGGAAGTTGCCTCAGCATGGCTTGATGAGCAGTGAGTAGTTCCGCACTCAGGATGCGAACTGGCGAACCCCGGGCCACCGAAGTGCAACACTCGAACTTAACCACTACGCCACCAGGGCAGCCCCAGATATCAGATTTTTTTGTAGATGCCCTTTATGAGGTTGAGGAAGTTTCCTTCTACTCATGGTTTGCTGAGATTTTAAATCATGAGTGAATGTTGAATTTTATCTAATGCTTTTTCTACATCTATTGAGATGACCAAATGGTTTTTCTTTGTAAGTTTATTAATATGGCAAATTACATTGACTGGTTTTCAAATGTTGAACCATCCTTGCATTTCTGGGATGAACCTACTTGGTCATGGTGTATTATCTTTTTATATATTGTTGGATTTCAGTTGCTATTATTTTGTCAAGGATTTTGTTTCTCTTTTCATGAATCATATTGTTGTGTAATTTCCTTTTCTTGTAATGTCTTTGTCTGATTTGGGTTATCAATTCTTTTGCATTTCAGAAGAGGATTTTTAGAATTCATACGTTCTATCATGTAATTTGTATTATACTGCTACAATAAGGGAGTTAGGTATAATTTGTATTATATATAGGTATAATATATATTAGTTAGGTATAACTATTAGTTATTATACCTAAATCCCTTAAGCTCCTTGTACCCACAGTACAGAGTTTCTTCTTTCTGCTCAATTTTTCTCATTCTACTGCCTTTGTCACTGTTTTCTGCTGCAGTAGCTTGTTCTTTGCCGTTTGCTGTAGCTTCCTGTTCCTCTTTTGTGTTGCCCTTTTCCTTTGTTCTAAGCTTTTGCTGTTCTAGCCTTCTGCCTTTTCATCTCAGGATATATTCATTATTTATTCAAACAGAGTTTGAGCTCCTACTCTGCAAGCCACTGTACTACAGTGCAGTGATACAGCAGAGAACAGGACAGGCAGGGTTGCAGGCATAGCTGGAGGCATTACTGGTCCCCAAGTCCCTGACCATCAGTTTTCTCTGACTAGGGAACCTGCTTGGGTAGACAGGGGAACTTGAAGGGGAATTCTTCCTGGACTCAGGGGTGGGAACTCTAGCTCCTTATTAGCCTTGTCTTCCCTGGGCAGGGTAGTGGCCCTGACAACCAAGGGTTCTATGTCAAGTCACTGAATGACTAATTGTGGATTTTTCTAAAGCTACACAAATTTACATAAATCACACAGTTTCCACCATGTACGTAAAGATTGTTTCTTTTAGAAAGATATCCTCAGTTTGTACTAGATAGGTTGGTAGTCTAGGGAGGCTCTGGAGAGCCAGGATTCTAGGGTCATGGGGCCTATAGGCATTCCTCCTTCTCCCCATGCTTCTCCTCTCCTTGGCCTCCCTGCTCTGAAATGAAGAGCCCAGGCTGGGCTGTGGACCAATTCTCCTCTTTCTCTTTCCTTCAGTAGAGGATCCCTTCTCTTGGCCTAGCTTTATCCAGCTAGAGTTGCAGGGAGCTGGGAAGGGACAAGGTGAGCATTCCTCAAAGGGGTTAAGGATTTGCTCAGTCCAGAAATAAGATTTTTAAAATTCTCATTGTAACTTTCTAAATTCTGAGTTTGTGTGTATTGCCTATGGCTGGCAATGAGCTTTCCTATATCATTGAATAAATGAACCAATACTAAATGCTTAAAGGAGATGGAAATGTTGCTGTAAAGACAAAATAGAAACCAGTCAATTAAAACTTGGCAAAATTCTTGAAAAGCTTTTAGAATCACCCCATCCGATACTGCTATACACTTCATTAAAAGAAAGAAAAGAAAAAGAATTTGGTAGGTAAGTAAAATCAGTGAATTGGTCATTTGGCAAAATTGGCTAAAGACTTCTAAAATGCTAAATTGTGGAAAAAAAGAGAAATTAATTAAAAATACATTCAGGGGCCAGCCCGGTTGTGCAGCGGTTAAGTACTCGAGCTCTGCTGCAGCAGCCCGGGGTTCGCAGGTTCGGATCCTGGGCGCCCACTGACGCACCGCTTGTTAAGCCATGCTGTGGTCACATCCCATATAAAATAGAGGAAGATGGGCACAGATGTTAGCCCAGGGCCAATCTTCCTCAAGAAAAAAGGGGAGGATTGGCATCAGATGTTAACTCAGGGCTAGTCCTACTCACACACACACACAAAAAATACATTCAAAATTAATCATTATAAGCTAAGAATTTCCCACATGAAACACTAAAATTATGCCTCTACTGATCAAGATGCAGTCATAAAAAAATAACCATACTAAGATCCTTGCCTAATTTTTAAACCTTCCCTATTTTTTTAAAGGATTTTTAAAATCCTTGGCCTATGTTCAAATCTAGAGAGGTTGCAAAAATAGTGCAATAAATACCCATATACACTTTACCAAGATTCACCAATTATTAAAGTTTTGCCAATTTTGCTTTCTCTTTATATAGATAATTAGCTATAATTGTTATTTGTTGTTGTTGGACAATTTGGGAGTAAGTTGCAGACATTGTGACTCTACAGAGTATATCTCTGAGGATATTCTTTACATAACCATGCTAAAATGGTCAAATTCAGGAAATTTAACACACTGTCTTTTTTTTTTTTTTTTTTTGTGAGGAAGATCAGCCCTGAGCTAACATCCACGCCAATCCTCCTCTTTTTGCTGAGGAAGACCGGCCCTGAGCTAACATTTATTGCCAATCCTCCTCCTCTTTTTTTTTCCCTTTTTCTCCCCAAAGCCCCAGTAGATAGCTGTATGTCAATACACTGTATTTCTATTATCTGATGAATAGTCCATATTCAAATTTTGCCAATCAGCCTAATAAAATCATTTATAACAATTTTGATTTTCCAATCTAGGATCCAACCCAGGTTCACATGTTGCATTTCTTTGTCCTGCCACTTTTGTCTCCTCTAATTTGAAAAAGTTTGTCAGCCTTTCTTAGTCTTTTATGATATTTACATTTTTGAAGATTGAAGGCAGTTGTTGCCTAGATTGTCCTTCAGTTTGGTTTTGTCTTATTGTTACCATGTGATTAAATTAAGGTTATTCACTTCTGTCAGGAATACCACGTAAGTGATGTTGTGTTCCGCTCAGTGCCTAACATCAGGAGGCACATGATGTCATTTTATCGTTTTATTGGTGATCCTAACTTTGATCACTTGGTTAAGGTGATATTCACCAGATTTCTCCGTTGTAAAAGTACCCTTTTTCCCATTTATAATGAATAAGTAACCTGTGGGGACATATTTTGAGACTGTGTAAATATCTGTTTCAGAATAAATTTCACTAATGGCTTTAGCATCTATTGGTGACTCTTGTCTGAATCAACTATTACCATGGTGGCTACAAAATAGTGATTTTCTAACTCTACTCATTAGTCGACATTCTAGTGTGAAAAAGAGCTTTCTCTTCCCCTCTTTCTTCCTTCCTTTTTCTATTTATTTATTTATTTGCATATGTATATAAAGTTTCCATAGAGATTCATGGTCTCATTTTGTGTTAAAAAATTCTATTCTGAAAAGCAAAGGGGTGAAGACTGTCAGGGTTGTGCTTACTTTTGAAAATAATATAATTATTTATACGTATCACGAATTAACTCATTTTGATGCTCAAATTGTTTTTGACTTGGCCAGTGGCAGACATCCTTTAGCTTTTTTTTTTTTTTAAACTTTTATTTATTTATTTTTTCCCCCAAAGCCCCAGTAGATAGTTGTATGTCATAGCTGCACATCCTTCTAATTGCTGTACGTGGGACGCAGCCTCAGCATGGCCGGAGAAGCGCTGCGTCAGTGCGCGCCTGGGATCCAAACTTGGGCCACCAGCAGCGGAGCGCGCACACTCAACCGCTAAGCCACGGGGCCAGCCCCCCTTTAGCTTTTAAAATGTGAATATTTTTTTAAATGCTGCTAAGAATAATTTTAGTGACTGTAATAAAAAAGAACATATTCATAACTATATTGATATTTGTTGAATATGTTCAAGGAGATTGTTTCTTAAAACCAATAGGTAAATGTAATGAACTTTAAAAATGTGCTATTTGAATAACTGATTCTTGAATGAAATTGGCTTTCTGCCAGTGGTACTCTAGGACCTACTATTGTTTGTATAAAAATAGCATCCTGGTGATCTTGAAAACAAATAGATTGGTAAAGATCAAATAAATTTCTTCAGGTTTTTTTTTTTTTTTTTTTGGTGAGGAAGATTTGCCCTGAGCTAACATCTGTGCCAGTCTTCCTCTATTTTTTATGTGGGTTGCTGCCACAGCATGGCTTGATGAGTGGTATATGTCTGTACCCAGGATCTGAACCCACGATCCCCAAGTTGCCACAGCGGAGCGCTCCAACTTAACCACGACGCCACTGGGCCAGCCCCTCTTCAGTTTTTTTGACTTTTAAATTAATTAATTAATTCAGCAAGTAGTTACTAAGTAAGGCCATTACATTTATGTGACACATTGAACTCTGATGCTCGATATTTTTGCATATTTGACAATTTTTTGCATTTGGACCCCAGATGCACAAACTGGGGTCCAAATGCAGGATTAATCATAATCCTTGTTTCATGACATACTTTCATCATTTTCCATGCATGGCCCATTTCCATTTGTTTAGTTAATTATTTTAAATAACTGATTATAAGTTGTTATGACTTCATAACGAGTTATTTTAAAAACTATGCACCTACAAACCCATCACTCAAAACAAAAGCTAGAAGACAATAACCCTATGATCTAGAAATTCCACTTCTAGGTATGTATCCAAGAGAAACCCTTGCTTATATACAAGAGGAGACATGTACAAGAATATTCACAGCAACACTGTTCACAATAGCAAAAACCTGGAAACAACCCAAATGCCAATCAATGAAAGACAGCATGAACAAACTGGTGTAGTCACTCAATGGACTATTATATAGCAGTCAAAATCAATGAACTAAGTGGCACACAATATGAATAAATCTATCAATGTAATATTAAGCATAAAAGCTAAGGCCCCAAAGAATAAATACAGTTTAATACCCTTTTTATGAAGTTAAAACAAAAAAGTTTTAAATAATAGTTTTTAGGAATATAGTTAGGTGCAAAGAAACTATACCAAAAGGGAAGTAGTGGAATCATAAACAATGGATTCATGATATGGCTATCTGGGATGAGGGAAAGCAGCAGGATGGGGTGAAGGGAGTGGACACATGGCTAGTGTAGGTTATTGTCATGTTTATTAACTGATTGCTTTAAAAAAAATATATGTAAACCCAGACTTGGACATATGAGGAAAATCCTATTTTCCAGAACTTTTATTACAATTTTAGTTCTAAAATTTCCTGATAAAGCTGACTTTCATGTAAATGTATGTTAAGATCACGTGGCATTAATTTGGGATTATACTGTAGGCCAACAAATGAAGTTCACACATTTGTAGAAACAGAAGGCAGTGAAATCCCAATGACTAACACTGTCCCTTTCTTAAAAAGTATAACCATTTAGTAGGAAAATATGAGAAAGTTTGAACAAAGTATTTTTTGTGTGTGTGAGGAAGATCAGCCCTGAGCTAACATCCATGCTAATCATGCTAATCCTCCTCTTTTTGCTGAGGAAGACCGGCTCTGAGCTAACATCTATTGCCAATCCTCCTGGTTTTTTTTTTTTTTTCCCCAATACACCAGTAGATAGTTGTATGTCATAGTTGCACATCCTGCTAGTTGCTGTATGTGGGACACGGCCTCAGCATGGCCAGAGAAGCGGTGCATTGGTGCGCGCCCAGATCCGAACCGGGCCGCCAGCAGCGGAGCGCGCACACCCAACCGCTAAGCCACTGGGCCGGCCCCTGAACAAAGTATTTTTTATATAAATGGAAGTTGGAAATCATAATTTGCATTAAAAGGCTCTTTCATTTCACTTTTAACTCACACAAAAAAAGTTTTCTCAAGTTTGAAAATTCCTGAAAGTCATATATTATTTTTAATAGAACAACTGGTTTTTATGGAGTTAACCTTGATCTCTCCCTCATGGCCTAGTGCTGATTCTATTGCCTTACCGCTGCTCTAATGCTCTTTGTTCCCTATAGCCACTGCCTTAGTTTAGTCTTGGGCTTGCAAACTAGCAACCCAAAGGCCACCTTCAGCCTGCAAACTTTTTTGGCCTGCGTAATGTTTACATTTTTAAAAATTTGTTGCCAATATTTAAAAATCTGGAAATTGTACTTACAAATGCGATTCCAGCTTCTTTAGAAAAATCAGAGAGTAGTTCTGGGCCCATATGCCCATTTGGCAACATTCAATTATAGCTAAGGTGAGACTTCCCTTCTTGGATGAGGCATGAGGTTTCCAGTTCAGAGAGTTTCCACCATTCTCCTACAAATGGCACACTTGATCAAGCATTACCTGCTTGGCCGTATAGGGACTTTCAATCTCCTCTCATATCCATTCTTCTACCCTTAGCTCCAACATGGTACATACCCCATTCCCTCTCCACATTGTCAAAAGTAGCTTTCTAGTAAGTAGCTAAAAAGTAGCAGGTTTGATCAAATCATTTCTTGATTTGCATATCCTTGATTTGGTCCAAAATGTTTTCTGAATACAACCCAAACTCCTTAGAATGGCACTTCATGATCTGGTCTGCCTGCTCACCCACACTATTCCGTTCTCCACCTCTTCCCAGCTCTGATTACTACGTGGAACCAGCAGTTCCCAAACCAGCATGCTTCCTTCCTCATGTCTGTGTTGCTGTCTCCATCTCCTCTTCCCTTCCTCTGGCTACCTCCTACTCATCCTTGAAAACTCTGCTCTGACATCAATCCTCCAGGAAACCTGCCCCAAAGCCTTTCCTTCCCGCTTTTCCTTTGTGATCCCAAAGCAACATGTGCTCTTCAGAGTTTGTAAGCTCTTCGTTAAAATGCTTGAGGTCCCCAACCACCACCAACAGGTGTTAAATCAGGGCAGCCCGAAGTGGGGTTAGCCGCACGTGGATTCAGACCAGCGTTGTTTCCCAGTCTCGATTTCTGACCGAGTCCAGTCCCAAGCGTGAAGTGTGACAGGAGTGTGTAAGGGTCCACACCGGTACGGACTCCCTACACTAGCGCTGGCGGGCGTTTCACACCCCGGTTCCCACTCGGGAGCACGCCAGCCAGCACACCCACAGGATCTGCAATCCGTCTCGAGCGCGGCCTCAGATTGGGTAGGGCGGTGCATGCCGGGAGCGGCCGGGTCTTCGAAGTGCTTGCTGGGAGTTGAAGTTCTTGGAGCCGGAAGTGGGGGTGGCGGGGATAGAAACCGCGGGTGAGGCAGCAGTCCCCGCCGCTGCTGTCAGCCCGGGCAGGGTACATCACCCTGAGCCCCCCCGCTTTGGGTGCCTCCTCCGTTCCCGGGGGGGAGGTCCAGGAGTTCTGAGGGGCGAAGCGGCAGGGACACCTCTCTTCAGAGAGGAGGCGACGTCGCAGCCCCGGATGCGGCCAGAGGGCGCGGGAATGGAGCTCGGCGGCTGCGAGGAGCGCCTGCCGGAGGAGAGCAGGTGGGCTGGAAAGAGGCCGAGGAGTTGGTGGCAGCTGGATGCGCCGAAGCACCGGGAGGCTTGGGAGGCTCGGAGAGCACGGGGAGAAGTGCCGGGCGCGACAGACAGGAGGGCGACTGCTGTGGGCGACTTGTTTGGGAAGAAATTCTGAGAAGAGGGACCGGCAGGGCGTGGATAGGACGGACGAGGGGACAGGTTTGGTGAGGGAGGGTGGATAGGATATGTGGAGGGCAGGGGAAGCAGAAGTGAGTGAAGCTCAGATCCAAGACAGCTGGAGAGGAGGTGGGTGTTGGGAGGTGCTGTAGTGAGATTTTATAGGCCAGAGTCTATAGATAGGAGTAGGGCACAAGGTTGATGCCCTGAGTGAAACTTGCGGTGACAGCACTCGGGCCAATATTGAGAAGGTTGATGTCGTAAGAATTTTTGGGGGCAAAGGTTAGGCATTATGGGTGGCCTAGAATGAAACTTAGGCAGGCATGAGTGTGAAGCAGAAGGCGACAGGGAGAGCCTGTGTATGAAAGTGGACGATTGTAATGGCAGTGGTGTGGGGGAGGGGGCTTGCTAATGAGACTAGAATTTGTGTGCCTTTTGTTAATGCTGGATCCCTGTCAGAGAGTGGCAGGACCTCTCTGTCATTTGCGTTTCATCCTCGAACCCTTCACTCCTTCCCCACAATGCAACTAAGCAATTTCACATTTATGTATATGGAACTATTGTCATCGATTTCATACCTTCTAGAAATTCCAAGATTTAAGATTTTAAAAACTACTTTGACTAAATGATGACTTGGACTCTGTAGAGGTGTTTCCCATATTTAGGGTTTGCTTAATTAATAACTCTGGTCTTAACTTCTGAAGAATCTAGAATGGTGACAGGATAGAGCAGAAATGTGGCTTAAGGGCGTGTTGCTTGACTTAAAAACATTGAGATACAGTGATGTTCTCAGAAGCAGCTGGGGTCCAGAGACTGGAGGTAGAATATTTATGTCTAAGAAAATATCAACAGGGAAAAATTAATGAGATGTGCCTGGTTGAAGACCTAGCTTTTTGTGAGGGTGACTGACTCCTCTTTTATGTACACAGCCTGTGGCCTGCTGTACAAAACCTAGACTGACAAAACTTTGGGTTCCTGCCTGAGATCTACGAATGATGTGTTCAGTGAAACTGAACATCTTACTTCCCTTTTCTGTGTTTCAGTTTCTGCTTGTGTATATTTGGCTATTCATTCTTCCTCCAGATGTCTGTGAAATGCTTCATGTAAAAAGTCCCATATAAATTCTAAATACGTTTTAGGATTATTTTTACTTTCCTCTACCAGTTCATATGGGAGAGGCCACACTGGAAATTCAAGTTCAAATTTCCTCCCCATCTAGCTGGACATCCAGCTGGGTTAGTTATTTATTTAATGTTTTAACAAACACTTATTTACCACATGCCAGGCACTGTTTAAGAGCCTTACAAGTATTAATTTATTTAATCCTCGTAACAACTGTGTGAGATAGGTACTATTGTTATCACCACTTAACAGATGAGAAAGCTGAGACATGGACAAGATAAATAACTTGCCAAGGTCCTACAGCGAATCCTGGTGGAACTGGGATTCAAACCCAGGCAATCTGGCTCCAGAGTCTGCACTTTTTTTTTTTTTTTTTTAAAGATTTTATTTATTTATTTTTTCCCCCCAAAGCCCCAGTAGATAGTTGTATGTCATAGCTGCACATCCCTCCAGTTGCTGTATGTGGGACGTGGCCCCAGCATGGCCGGAGAAGCGGTGCGCGCCCGGGATCCGAACCCGGGCTGCCAGCGGCAGAGTGCGTGCACTTAACCGCTAAGCCACGGGGCCGGCCCATGCACTTTTAATACTTATACTATGCTGCCTCTGACTATGCTGATATACTGGGATGAAGAAATGTATAAGATAGTGAATTTTATAACATTCTTTGGCTGTTATTCAGGCCAGTAGGACAGCTCCTTTGCAGGTATCTTTTTCTATTATTCTTTTCCATGGAACTCTATTCAAAACTTAATTTCAGCAGTGGGATTATCCCCACAAAGTCACTCGTATTGTTGCTATAGCCTGCTCTCTATTCGTGTCTGTTTAACTCAGAATGTGGTGTTTAATGAGGTTTCATAGCATTGATGGCCTCCTTACCTCCAAATAGGCAACTGTATATACATGTCTTGTACCTGAGAATTGAGGCATTGTGTCTGGGTCACTGCAAACCTAACCTTTCTATCGCCAATAAAACACCCAATTCAGGGGCCAGCCCCGTGGCCTAGTGGTTAAGTTCAGTGTGCTCTGCTTCGGCGGCCCAGGTTCATGGGTTTGGATCCTGGGTGCAGACCTGCACCACTCGTCAGCCAAAATAGAGGAAGATTGACACAGATGTTAGCTCAGGGTGAATCTTCCTCAGCAAAAAAAAAAAAAAAAAAAGCAAACAAAAAACACCCAATTCAGAAAAAGCCTTCTTGATGAGATGGCATCATTTTTATATATGAAGGATAAAACTTTTCAATATATGTTCTGAAAGCAGTTGATGTAGTGAAATGTGCATAAACTTTATAACCAGATGGACCTACATTTGAATCCTAGCTCTACTGCTTAACTTGGCTCGTCTTCTCTGAGTGGGAAGAATAATGCCTTGCTGACTGGTAAATTGTGAGGATTCAATAAGATAATGTGTGTGAAGCGCCTCGCAGTGCCTGGTATGTACTAAGTGCAAAAAATGTCTACTTCCATCCCCTCCCCAGTTTTCTTGAAATAAGGTGAGTGTGTGCTTTTCAGTTGCTGTTTTCAATGGTATAGCTTGTTCTTCCTCCTTCCATGGCTCCTCTATCTGAGGTCAGCACTCTGGGGACTGGGGTATTGGCCTAGCTTTTAACTTCATTCTTGGAGTGTAGCTATGTCATAGGTTCCCCTATTGTTTTCCATCTAACTAGTTATCACTCTAGCAAAATGCTGTAGTGCTTAGGGGTGATACTTCACTTTCCCTAGGGTTTCCTAAATGCCAGCTGTTTGGAGGTTGTCTGGAAAGGAATGGTTCTTCTAGCACTGCTCTGTCACCCTAGATGGCTATGCAGTCTACTTCTGAGCTTGGAACCCAGCTACATGCACAGTTTTCCTGGTGCAGTGATCCAAATAGAGTCAAAATTCAAGTATTAAGACACATTTTAGAGCCGGCCCCGTGGCTTAGCGGTTAAGTGCGCGCGCTCCGCCACTGGCGGCCCGGGTTCGGATCCTGAGTGCGCACCGACGCAGCGCTTCTCCGGCCATGCTGAGGCCACGTCCCACGTACAGCAACTAGAAGGATGTGCAACTATGACATACAACTATCTGCTGGGGCTTTGGGGGAAAAAAAGGAGGAGGATTGGCAATAGATGTTAGCTCAGAGCCGGTCTTCCTCAGCAAAAAGAGGAGGATTAGCATGGATGTTAGCTCAGGGCTGATCTTCCTCACAAAAAAAAAAAAAGACATTTTAGTGTCCCCAAACTGAGCTCATTCCATTGACCAAAACCTTTTCCTCCTCCGTTCTCTCAGTTAATAGTGTTTTCCTCTCAGTCAACAAGCTGGAAGCTTCAGAGTGAAATTTGGTACTTCCCTCTTCATTTCCCATCCAAGCTGTCACCAGAACCCATGAATTCTGTTCCTGATTTTTCTCTTGAAGCTTTATTTTTTTCCTCCATTTCCAAATATATTGGCTTCTACTACTTAAAAAATACAAAGAATAGTATTGCTTCAGGCGTGGTCAAATATGGATGCTTAAACAAGAATTTGTCCCTATCTATGGGTTCTTCTTCCCGATATGTTGGCTTCATTCTCAGGCAGACTTTTCCACAGGATAACCGTTAGTGACTTCAAGTTTAGCAATTCCAACTAAAAAAGCAAAAACAAAAACAAAAATAATGCAATCCCAGTAGGTACAGCAAAAGCAAAAATTCTGGGGCTGACTCTTTTTTGGGCTGACTTTTATGTTCCTGATCTTGTAATCAGGGTATGGAATATGCTGCTCAGTCAGGCCTAAGTTATGTGCCCGACCCTGGATCCTGGTGTAGAATCCTTTCTTGGCACGTCATGGACCAGAGTAAGTGGCAGAGGGGTGATCACCCTGTGGAAAATCAGGGTTCTGTTATCAAAAGAAAGGGACATGAATTCTGGGCACATGTAAACAATATATTCACTGAAGACCCTTATTATCTCTTATTGTGGATTATCTCAGTAGCCTCCTAACTGATCACCCAATGTGAACTCAGTCCCCCAATTGCAGATAGCCTCCACCCTGCCACCAGCTTAATTTTTCAGAAAAAGTTGCTAGCGTATTTTGCTCAGAAATGTTCAGTGGTTTCTCACTGGAAATAGAAAAAGAGTCAAAATTCCTTCCCTGGCATTTAATCTGTACTTTAGTCCCTATGAAGTTCCCAGTTACAAAACCATGGCATTCACTCACTCTCACATCTCTTTCCTCACTATTCTCATTCTTGCTCCTCTACATTTCCTGCAATACCTCCTCCTTTGCCTGGAGAGCTCTTAGTCATCCTTTAAATGATGCTTCTTTAGAAGGCATCCCTGATCTGTCCTTTTCCATCTTTCTGTTAATAGCACTTCTCACTTCATAGCATGGTTATGTAAGTGCCCATTTTCCCCCATTGCATTCTGAATACCCTGAGAGATGGGGACTTTTCCTCTTTAATCACCATAAGCCCAGTGCCTGAAATGTAATTGGTGTTAAATGAATATTTATTTGTTCAAGGAATGAAAGCATTAACATGCCTCTTAGAGTTGAGCAGGTGCCAGTGCTACTGTTACCTTTGGAAGGGCCTCTTTTCCCTTTCTCTCTATTCATTTTCACTTTTTTACATTTATCTTCATTTTCTATTTTCTTCCCTTTTCTCTTTTTCCTTTGACCATGCTGGGGGTTGACAGTTTGTACAGAACTAGTAGCAAAGCAGGAAGATCCCATGATTTTTGAGCAATCTATATACTGCTAGTCCATTTATTAGTACCAAAAAACCCCCCACAGAAACATACTCTTGAAGCTTTGGGGAAAAATGCTGTAGTTAGAATTCAGGAGGGGGAGGCGTATCCAGGAGGGGGAGGCGTATCAGCTGCCAGCAGGGACCCTAAGCTGAAGCTTTTCTCAGTGTTTACCCTCCCTACAGCTGTTTCTGCTTTTTATAGCTGCTTTATCACTTCTTCTAAATGAAGTGAATTTCACTAAATGAAATTTTTTATGTGTGTTTTGTTTTGGAATCTTTCCTCCATTAAGTTTCACCAACCTACCTGGGTGGTTGTAGACCAGCTCTGTCCAACATGATAGCCGCTAGCTACATGAGGTTATTTAAGCTTAAATTCATTAAAATTAAAATAAAATTTAAAATTTTAGTTCTTTAGTCATACTACCCAGATTTCAAGTGCTTAATGGCCATAGTGGCTAGTGCCTGCCACATTGGCAGCACAGATATAGAAAATTTCGAGCATCACAGAAAGTTCAATTGAACAATGCTGATATAGACTCAAATCTGAATTTTTCAGGAAACAACTACAGCATGCTTACATGTTTTTAGTTCTTCTGGATCAGGCTCACTTGAAATTTAACCCACACTTGATTGAGAGGAGAGAAGATTATTAAAGGAAGTCATAAATCACGGTAACTAAATAGGGACTTGGCAAACCATCTCTCAAAGTTTGTGGGGCCATGGCCTCTGCCAATTAAATTCACAGGAATCCTGCTGGATTATAGGACTAAAGAGATGATTGATTTTTGACTAGAAAATAGTCAGCAGAATCCCATAATTTCTGAAGGGTTCTAAGACAGTCTCCTTATGAGCTCTCTCATTTGGATGCTTTTGAGAAGAAAGCAGTAAGAGCTATAATGCCATTCCCCTCCAACCCCCTTCAAGACCATGACTTTATTTTTGCCTCCTCAAGAGTCCTTTGAAAGTTTTAAATTTTCCAAGGGTCATTTTGTTTTTGTTTTTGTTTTTCTATTTCTCCTACTTTTGTTATTTGCTCGCTGCGTTATTGCTTTCTGGTCAGAGAATATGTTTGCCTACTACTTCTGCTTTGGAAGATTTATTGACTTTTTTTGTGTGTGTGCCTTAGTACAAGGCTAGTTTTTGTGAATGTTCTATGGGTGCTTAAAAAAAGTGTTCTTCAGAATGTAGCTTTCTAGATGTAATAGAACAGCCTTATTAATTATATATTATTCAGCTCTTCTAGTCACTTTTTTACTTTGGGTTTTCATGATCTGAAAGTTAATCTCTCATTACCATTGTTTTTTCCTTTCTATTTTTCTTTTTGTTTTGTGTTTTCTGCAGTTTTTGTTTCCTGTGTGTGTTTTTATATATTTTGAGGCCATGTTATTAGATACATAAAAATTGATGCGAGCTATATGTTCATTATGCCCTCTTTGTCTTTTTTAATGTCTTGCCTCGAATACAACCTGAATATTAATATCATATTTCCTATTTCCTCCTACCTTTTTGTTTGATTGGCTGTTTTGTTTTAAATAATTAAGTTTATTCCATGGACATTTATTTTTATCTCATATCTGTTTGGTCTTAATTCTGTCATCTTTTAAAAATGATTTTTTTTTTTTTTTTTTTTTGCTGAGGAAGGTTCGCACTGAGTTAACATCCGTCACCAACCTTTGTCTTTTTTTTTTGTTTTTGCTTGAGGAAGATTAGCCCTGAGCTAACATCTGTGCCAATCTTCCTCTATTTTGTATGTGGGTCACTGCCACAGCATGGCTGAAGAGTGGTGTAGGTCCGTGCCTGGGATCTGAACCCATGAACCTGGGCTGCTGAAGCAGAGTGCACCAAACTTAACCACTAGCCCATGGAGTCGGCCCCTAACAATGATTTTTACAATGTTCTCTTGCTTTTTCCTTCCCTCAGCAATTTTTGAGATAGTCTAGTTTTAGTTCTAATGATGGTTATTAGCTGTTACTTTAAAATAGTGTCCTCAAAACTGAGGTGACTAAAGCACTGTCTTTTCTCCTGTGCTCCTTTGCTATTGAAGTGATGGTGTGTGTTTCCTTTACCTTGTTTGTAAAGCACTCTGCTATCCAGATAACATAAGGTGTGACTGTAAGGTAATGAGATTGGCTTTCTTATATGACTCTTGAAATCAACCTTATTTTTTTGCAGTAAAATCTTGTATGTTTCTTCCATTCTACCAGGTAAGCAATTTGAGTCTCTTTTATATGCAAGGGACGTCCAATACTGAGGAAGTCTTTCCTAGCTTTCCTGCTTTAGTGAGAGCACCATGAACATAAAAAGGGCCTTGGAATCTGTGCTCAGTAAGAGGAGATTTCGATCCTAGTTTAAATGCAGCTGAGATATTCTTTGGATGTGGAGCACTGTGACCAGTCTTAAATATGTTGCAGACTGTCCAATGTCAGATTGTTTTAGCAGAACTTTCTCTGAAGCAGAAAGGGTAAAAAGGCTTTATTCTAGGTGCCCCTTCTGATTTAGTTGGATTCATTAGATTTATGCAGTGGAAATTCAAAGGGAGAAAAGGACAGAGAAAAGGGAAAAAATATTATTATCTGCTCTATGATGGTGCTTTCTGTAGGTTATCAGTTAATTCCACTCTATGAAGCAGTTGTTATCTCCATTTTACAAAGAGGGAACTAAGCTTAAAGAGTTTAAATGGCTTGCCCAAGGATGCACAGCTAGTTTGTGGAGAGCTAGGATTCAAATTCAGGTTGGCCGAACTGTGAAGCTTTCCAGCTTTCTCTTTCCACTGCATGACATTTTCTCCCTGCTTCTTATTAAAATACAAAATAAATAGAAAAGACATGTTCCTTGTCCTTAAGGAAACAAACCATATACTGTTAAACAACACTGTTTTTTTTTTTTTAAGGATTATTAGGAAGAATGGTATATTGACGGCATATGTTATGGGGTTTCTAACAAAGGAGTTACAGCAGGTCAGATTATTTAGAATTTGGGAGAAGGTTGAACTAGAGTGGAGCCTGAATACCTGAATGGGACAAGAAGAGCAGCATTCCAAGTAGAAACGTCTGCGTGAATAAAGTCATGGAAGTAGGTGTGAGTTTGGCATGTTTGTAACTGAGTGTGGTAGAGAGAGAGACTGTATTCAAATTGAAGAGTACTGAGTAGGAAAGTTGGTATTTACATTGAGGCCATATAATGGAGAACTTTTGAACTTCATACTAAGGAGTTTGTACATCATCAGTGGTTAGGTTTCTGACATAAGGGATTTTCCTTCCTTTTGTTAAGTCTACTCATTGTGGAAATTCAATAAATTTGATATTATTCATCTATTAAAGGGATGGGACTGGCCAATGGTTAGGTTCTCCTAGGTGCCCCAGAGCTGAGAGACTGTATAATAGAGTCAAGTATGTTTTTTCTATGAGCACGTTTTTCTCTAAGCATAAATATTAACTACCTAGTCTACGAGGTAACACTGTATAATTAAAAACAGAAAATATGGAGCCAGATAAGAAGAAAATTAAATGTAGTCATTTCTTGCTACCTCAGTGTTACCAATGATTATTTCACTTAATTATGTTTTTCTCTACTTTAAGAAGGAACCCATTACTTCTTTCCAGAAAGTGCTTTCTGGCATTGAAAGTCCCAGATGCTTGTCTGACCACAGTCTTTCAGCATAAGATGTGCTTGACACTTAGGTATTTAAAAAATCCTTTATAGTACTTTCCAGTTTCTTGTTTGCTAACTTTGATCAGGTTATTGACCTTTCATTAATTGCTAGCCTCAAGGAAGACCTAAACAGTTCCTCTCTTCTCTGCATTCCCTTTATATAACCAAAGGTAGCCACTATTAACATATCATTATTTCTCTCAGTATTTTTATGCTGAGATCATAAATACAATTTTACATTCTGCTTTTTATGCTTTAACATACTGTCATTAACTTGAGAAACTCTCCCTAATCAAAAATTTTAATGGTTTCATGATATTCCATCATATGGATATCACACATCTCTGCTCACATTTCAAGGATCAGATCATTACCTGACTTGGGACAACCTGACCTTCAACTCTGAACTCAGGCAGATACCATAATCCATTGTAGATAAACAGCACACTGTGGAGAGGATATGCCAATAGGTTGAAGCTGTTTTCTTTTACCACTAAAAAGAGCATGGGGGATCAAAGATATGCTGACACATATTTCTTGCCTTGAATCTCACTTTATAATTGCATAGTACTTATTTATTTACTATTTATCATGTATTTCACTTATTTTTAGTGTTATATCGTATATCACCTTTTAAAAAAATAAAATTTGCTTGTAACTTTTCTGTTGTAACTTTGAGTGTCACTTCTAATTGTGATTTGGCAAGCTTAACACTGAGTTGGCATTTAGGAAAACTGTTTTTCCTCAGATATCCTTATTTGAGTTGCTTAAATAATTCCAGTTCTTCTTTAAAGGAGGAATGTAGTCAAAATCCTCCAAAAGAAAATAGATAGGACTTCATTCTGAGATTGGCTTAACTGTTTGTTGATGAAAACGATTCTGGTAGAGATGGATTATGCTGTCCCTTTCCACTCAGGCCTGCTTCTTCCTTGGCATAGGGTGAGATGCTTAGAAAAACTTGCTTTTAATTTATGGTGATTAAAGGAGAGCACTCTGAGTACTTGCAGAAGTGGCTCTGCAAAGGGCTGCTTTGAGTCTAATATACTTCAAAGGCCATGCCTTTGCCCAGATGAAGGTTACATGCGAATTCAGGGTGATACCATTCAAATAATTATTACCGAACAGATTTAACCTAGGAAAGACTGACCTTACTTGCTGAAAATGTGGTTAAAGAATGGGAGGGGTATTTGATTTCTCCTGGTGATCTGTTTACTTACATCTAAGATTCAACTATGAATGGATTAATCCAACCACTGTATGGGCTTCATTTGAACTTAGTATTTCAACTCTCTGAAAATGATAACTATATCGTTAGAGTAAAGGATCCTAAAAAGGTAAAAACACTAAATAGACTAGCTATGTAAATCAAAATTTTTTAAAAGTTTACTTTTCTTCTACATGAGCATATACCAAAAATAGGTGGTTAGGTGTATCTTAGAATAAGAGCCGCATTGTATTGTAGCTTTGGTATCTCAGGGGCACTATATTGTGGGGAAGGAAAGTTCTTTAGCTTTGTCCAGAAGAAGTTATAGTAGATTTGAATGCTCAGTGTTTCTAGGATTTCAATGCTCTTTGTATAATTTTGGGATCAAAGCCCTAGGATGATAGGGTACTTGGTATCTGCTTTTAGCATTTATCATGATGTTCTTTGGCAGGTAAGCTTGTAAGATCAATACAGAATGAATCAGAATACAGATAAGCAGAATCACTTGAGGAAGCAGATTGACTCTCAGGCCTGCAAGACTTGATTGTAACCTGCTGGAATGTAAAAACTGTCCAGAACAGGCCAGATTGGCTCCAAGGAAGCTGGAGATGGAGAATCACTGAAGCAAATGATGGCAGTCGGTTAGCCTCTGTGATGGTAGTTTCTCACAGTGTAACAATAAATGGCATTTTAATGACCACCTCAGTCCTGTGTACATCTTAGTTATCTTGAAATATCTCTCAGGACTGAAATAGAAATAGAACAGGGAAATGGTCAACAGGTACATGAAAAGGTACTCAGCATCGCTAATCATCAGTAAAATGCAAATCAAAACCACAATGAAATGTCGCCTCATACCTGTTAGAAGGGCTATCATCAAAAAGGCAAGCTATAACAAGTGTTGGTGTGGAAGTAGAGAAAAGGGAACCCTTGTGCACTGTTGGTGGAAATGTAAATTGGTGCAGCCACTGTGGAAAACAGTATGGAGTTTCCTCAAAAAATTAAGAATGGAACTGTCATATAATTCAGCAATTCCACTTCTGGGTATATGTCTGAAGGAAATGAAATCACTATCTCGAAGAGATATCTGCACCCCTGTGTTCACTGCAGCATTATTTACAATAGGCGAGACATGGAAACGACCTAAGGGTCCATTAACAGATGAATGGATAAAGAAAATGTGAGATATATATCATGGAATATTATTCAGCCGTAAAAAAGAAGGAAATCCTACTACGTGTGACAACATGGATGGACCTTGAGGGTATTATGCTAAGTGAAATAAGACAGACAGAGAAGACAAATACTATATGATCTCACTTATATGTGGAGTCTAAAAAAAACAAACTCGTAGAAACAGAGAACAGACTGGTGGTTGCCAGAGGTTGGAGGTGGGGGAAATGCGTGAAGGTGGTCAAAAGGTACAAACTTCCAGTAATCAGATAAATAAATTCTGGGGACGTAATGTACAGCATGATGACTATAGTTAACAATACTGTATTGTATATTTGAAAGTTGCTAAGAGAGTAGATCTAAAAGTTCTCATCACAAGAAAAAAGATTCGTAACTGTGTGAGGTTATGGATGTTAACTAAACTTGTGGTAATCATTTGACAATACATACATATATCAAATCATTATGTTGTATGCTTGAAACTAATATAATGTTATATGTCAGTTATATCTCAATAAAACTGGAAAAAAAAAGAAATAGAATAGAGAGTCTGGTGACTCAAATGTTGACTGACATAAGATTAAGAAAGCCTGGTGTCTCCCAGTTGGAGTAAATTCTTGGTCTCAAGGCCTTCAGAGCAGAACACCAGAGGGAGATCTATCTAGCTTTTCCCTTTTTAGATGACACTGCTATAACCAGACCTAGCTTTTATTCATTTTATTTTATTTGTCTGCCTTACTGTACTCATCCATTTTTAAAAATGGCTCAGAAAATGTACAAAAGAGGTTAGTTTTGAGTACTGATAGAAAGGATTCTAATTCAGGACCCTCCCACCCCTATAGGTATTTAAATGATGTAGAATAGTTATGGTAAAAGTTCCCTGAAGAAATTATTACCATTCCCATGACTGTCCTTGAAAAGAGGAAAGAGTAGTATTCTAATAAGAAATGAAAAGTCAAGGTAAAGTGTGCAACATAACAATTGGGGCCCAAGAGGAGGAATTTGACCCCTCATCTCTTCATATTTTCCTTATCCAGTTTGATTCAGGGTATCCAACTCTTTTCATTCAATTGCTGTTGCTTTTGAGTCTTTGTTGGATTGGAAGCTGTGTTGAGAAAATGCTGGGGGGCCGGCCCCATGGCTCAGCGGTTAAGTGCGCGCGCTCTGCTGTTGGTGGCCCGGGGTTCGGATCCCGGGCACGTACCAACGCACCGCTTTTCTGGCCATGCTGAGGCCGCGTCCCACATACAGCAACTAGAGGGATGTGCAGCTATGACATACAACTATCTACTGGGGCTTTGGGGGAAAAAAATAAATAAATAAAATTATAAAAACAAAAAAAAGAAAATGCTGGGGATTTCAGAGGAACCTTGAAGATCATCCAGGGCAGCAGTTTTCAAACTCGTCCACTAAAGTGCTTTAGATGGTCCAGGAGAATAAACTAATAATTGACTGATTTCGGGGCATGTCCCAAAGTCACTCAGTGCAAACTTAAAACATTTTTGTCTCAATTTTAGCTTAAAAAATCATGAGGGGGCGGGGGGCCCCCAGCCCGGTGGCATAGGGGCTAAGTTCAAGTGCTCTGCTTTGGTGGCCCTGTGTTCGCAGTTTTGGATCCCGGGTGCGGACGGACACACCACTTGTCCAGCCGTGCTGTGGTGGTGTCCCATATAAAGTAGAGGAAGATGGGCACAGGTATTAGCCCAGGGCCTATCTTCCTCAGCTAAAAGAGGAGGATTGGCAACGGATGTTAGCTCAGGGCTGATCTTCCTCACACACACACAAAAAAATCACGGGGGGGAAAATCATGGGCAATTTTTATTCTTATCCATAATATTTGCATACAGGTATGTATACTTAGTGCTTAGAAATATAGTGAATAAAAAGTTGTTTTTTTTGACTTTTTTTTTTGGCAAGAGATTTTTGGTTTTGAGCAAATGTCCTCATCTCTTTATATATTGCCCATGTACTATCATTGTCCAGAAATGGATCTTGATGGATCACACTCCTAGAAACACAGGGTTATATGCTACTTATGTGAGAATTGAATGAGATAGTAGATGAAGATCACCTTACAAAGCATAATATGCCATGTAAATGTGAGGGTTTTTTTTTTAATCTTAGTGTTCTTCACAACTTCGGTCCTCTCAGAATTGGGTCTTATGCCCAAGTTAAAAATTAAAGGGGAGAGAATGTTAGGACATGGGGCAGGAGACTTCTCGGCTTAGACTTTCTTTGACATGATCAGGATCAGGTACAACAAAGTTAACTAATCATTGGTATAACTGATGCCCTTGCAGGAGGGAGCACTGGCAGTTGCTGGGTAATTTGAAGACTACTGTGGAGGGTTTGGTGTCAGCCAACAGCCCCAACGTCTGGTCCAAGTATGGTGGCCTGGAACGGCTTTGCAGGGACATGCAGAGCATCCTCTATCATGGGCTCATCCATGACCAGGTATGTAGACCTCTTCTTTTTCGCCAGATTGGCTGAATCACTTGTTGGAGAGAAACAGTTGCATTAAGCTGTTGGCAGCGAGAAGATGAAGGCTACTAGTCTGTGAGTCCTTGAGGGCAGGACTGTGATATAATGATGATGATGAGGAGGATAAGGACAATGATGAATCATTGGGGTTTTCCTCTTAGGAGCATCCTAGGATACATCTAAGAAGTATTTACAGAATATTGTCATTTTTAGAATATCCTATGAACATCATTTTGTAGACATCTGGTTGATACTTATGAATGTTAGTTTTAGTTATAGCTTAAATTTTTTTCAATATAAATTTTATTGATTTTGAGTTTCTTTTCCTTAATATCCTCAAACACTCTAATAAGTTTTGAGTATTGCAAATGAGTGGACTCTAATAATACTTAATAGTTTATGCTTTATCTTTGACAGTCACTCCATTTGCAGTGTTTTAAATAAGGTTTGGTTCTGGATAAAATTATCAGGTGAGTCATTGGATCTGGTTCTACGTTTTAAAAAACCAGACCTCACGAATAGGTGCATAATCATGTGTTCTGAAACACTAGTATTCTTCTCCTGTCAGGGCCTAGTATTCTTCTCTGGAACTCTTTCCCCTGAGCCAGGCTTGTGTTTCTTTTTTATCAGAATTTATTCTCAACTAGCAGTCACATTGGAAAAGATCGAATCAACTAATTGGTATTAAGGTATTCATAGCTGATAGGATTTAATGTGCTACCCTCCCTTCTAAAAATATGTGTTTAGTACTTCTGAACAATATCTTTAAACTAGTGTTCCTTTGGATATTTTCAGAATTCAGTGGAAAAGTTGGCTTAGGTTAGATTTTCTTTATTCAGAGTAAGTTCTGAAACTGAGGCCCTTTCTCTTAAAGAGTTTTAAAGATAGGGGGAAAAAATTTTATCTTTTAGAGATCTGAATTCTTCTTAATGGTCATCATTATTAAAACACCATTCTAGGAATTTAGAGGCATTGTGTAGTTGATTCACAAAAGTCTTTGGAATCAGGCAGGACCTGGATTGAAATCCAACTCATTGTTCAGGTCCTTGGGGAAAAAAAATGACATAGTAGTTACAATTAGGGACTTTTGAGTCAGACTGCTCATATTTTAATCTCGACTTCACTGCTATGTGGTATTGGGTAAGTTACATAACTCTTTGTGCCTCTGTTTCCTCATTTGTAAAAGGAGGGGATAATGCTGGTATCTACCTCCTAGGATTGTTGTGAGAATTAAATGAGAAATAATACATGAAAAGCTTTAGAAAACATAATAAATTGTCAGTTAGTCTTAACTATTAGGTAATATTACTTAACTTTTTTGAAGCTTGCTTTTCTCATCTGTAAAAATGAGGATAATATTATTTCTATCATAATGTTTGCTGGAAAGATTAAGTGAAATAGCGTGCAAATTTGCCTAGCGTAGTTTGTGGCACATAGGAAGTAATAAATGTTTTGTTCACTTTTTAAGTTTCAAGTTACATGTAGTCCTATGAAAAAAATAATTATGAACATTGGAATTTACAAAACAAATAAGTTAATCTACTGCAATCTAGTTTCTGGCCCTACCACTGGTGATCTTGCTACTGAAGTTTAAGTAACATGACATTTCATGTTACGAAATCCACGAACATTTCTCCTTTGAACACTGTCTTATGTTCTTCACTGTTGACCATCATCATACCTTGACTCGTATGGCATTACTATCTTCTGATGTCATAGAGACCTTCTGCTACCTCTGTGACCACTCCTTCTTAGTTTCCTTCCCTGGAATCTCTTCCTCCTGGATTTCCTCCTAGTTTTTAATGGGGTTCTGTCCTACGTCTTTTTTTTTTTTTTTTTTTTGTGAGGAGATCAGCCCTGTGCTAACATCCGCCAATCCTCCTCTTTTTTTTGCCGAGGAAGACGGCCCTGGGCTAACATCCGTGCCCATCCTCCTCCACTTTATATGGGACGCCGCCACAGCATGGCCTGCCAAAGCAGTGCGTCAGTGCGCGCCCGGGATCCGAACCAGCGAACCCCGGGCCGCCGCAGTGGAGCGCGCGCACCCAACCGCTTGCGCCACCAGGCCAGCCCCCCCTACGTCTTTATCTCTTCTTACTTTGTGCATTTTCCCGAACCAGTCTCATCCACTTGCATTGTTTTAACTGTCACCTATACACTAATGACCTTTGGCTCAAACATCCCTGCTGAATTCTAGATCCATAAGACTAGCTGTCTGCTATACGTTGTCATCTGGCGGTCCGTCCTACAGGCCAAGCACAACGTGACCCAAAACAATCTTATTTTCTCTCATGAGATTGCCCTCCTCCTGATGTTTTTAATACTAATTGTGGCACTGCCAGCTACTCAGTCTCCCAAGCCAGAGACTTGGGAATCATGCCAACGTGTTTTACGAAAACTCCATACAAATTTCCTAAGCTGATAACAAAAATAGCTATGAGATAGTGGCGCTGCCATTTAGTGGTTAAAGTACTCGTGTCTTGATAGCAAAAGAGTTCTTTTCTTGGCTCTATTACTAATTTTACTTTGTCATCTAGAGTAATCACTTCACCATATTACAAGGCAGTTTTACCATCTGTGCTAGAGAAAATGTGTCATGATAAAATAGTAAAGTCAATGAATTTCTTAAATAAAAGATGCTTGGTAAATGCAAAACAATATTACCATACCTCGTTATAGTTATTAATAAGTGATAATATCCGTGAAGGCACCTGGTCATCAGAATGAAAAATATTAAAGTATATGGTCACCTGCAAAACAGCAATAGTGTAATAAGTGAAAGCAGAGCAAACTAGGCAAATCTGTCACACACACATTTAGCAACTACAGGTTCTAGTGGGAAGAATCGGACACAAAAGATCCATACCAATTCACTGCTACTCTGTTCTGCCTTGTAAAGACCTAAAAATTAAAGTCTGTGTCAAGGACTTGTTTTTCCCCTTCATTTCCTCCCTAAAGATTAAGGCTTTCAAAGGCTTCTGGCTGCTGCGTCATCAGGAAGCTATTCTGGGTGTTGTGCCCTTGGAGAGGGGGAAGGGATACAATGATTCATGCTGGTCATGTCACTTCTGGCTTTCATATGGATGTATTATGGAATGTGAAGTGTATTTTTTTAAGTCACTCAGGGCTTCAGGAAAGCTTTAACATCATGACCGTGTTCTTAGAGGAATCTCATTTTTCCTTGACAGCCTGCATCTGGGCTACCTTTTAGTCCTTCCATGAGGCAAGGCATATTTGATAACCCCTTTTCTGTTGCTTAGAAATGTGGAGACGCTCAGTCTCTGAGACTTCTCAGCTAAATAGGAAAAATGAAAAGATCTCTTTCTCCACCACCAAGAGGAAACCTGTTTTTGGCAATATAGATGACCCAATTTAAAAAATAACAATAATAACAAAAAAGACCTCAGTGTACTTTTCTTTTCTGAATATGTGAGTAATATATTTTTATTTGTTGAAAATTTGGAAAATACCAAAAAGAATTTAGAAGGAAGTTAATATCACTTGTAATCTCAACACCAAGTAATAATAATAACTTTTTCACATTTTGGTAGATTTTCTTATTTTTTTTCCTATGCATTTATGTGCTTTTTAAAATATTAAGATTGTACTGTATGTATCACTCTGTAACTTGCTTTAAAATATTTAATTTTTTAAATAGACAGTACATTCTTATGGTTAAAAAAACAAAAAGTGTAAAACTGTGTACAGTGAAACATCTTGATTTCTCCCAATCCCATAGATAGCTACACTTTCCTTCCAGAGAATTTTTATGCTTATAAAAGCAAATACGAATAATTTTCTTTGCTATACCTCCTGATTTTTCACACAAATGAAAGCATACTATAATCACTATTCTGCCCTGTGCTTTTTTCACTTGATATATCTTGTAATTCATTCCAAATCATTATGTAAAGAGCTTCTTCATTGTTTTTATAGCTGTCATTTTATAATAATCCGTTGTATGTATATACTATAATTTATTTAACCAGTTCCTAGTAACAGACATTTAGATTGCTTCCAGTCATTTGCTGTTAGTAACAATGCTACAGTGAATAACCTTGTAATAAGTTATTTTGCCATTTACCATAGGATGTTTTTAAAAGTAGCATTCTTAGGCTAAAGGGTATGTGCATTTCAGTTTTAATAGCTAATGCTAAATTGCCCTCCAGGAAGTTAACGGCTGTTTATACCCTCACCAGCAGTATATAAGAGTGTCTGATTCTCCATACTCTTGCCAATAGAGGGTGTTATTAAACTTGAAACTATCGCCAATGTGATAGGTGAAAGTTACATTTCTCTTACCATGAAAGATGTTTATAAGAGCTATTAAATTATTTTTCTGTGAAGTTTCTTCTATTTTTTCCCTCATTTTCCTTTGCTTGTTAGTCTTTTCCTGTGGATTTGTAGAAGCTCTTTATTTATTAAGGGAATTAGTTCTTTGTCTATAATGTGAGTTGCAAATATTTTTTCCTAGTTTGTCTTTTGACATTACTTATGGTGGCTTTTACCATATGCAGAAATGTCTAATTTTTAGTAAGTCAAATTAACAATTTTTCTTAGGGCTTCTGGGCTTTGCATGAAGCTCTGAAAGGGCTTCTCCAATCTATAATTGTTAAAAATGTTTCTCCATGGTTTCTTCTGTTACTTTTATGGCTTAATTTTTTATATTTGAACCGTTCCATCTATAATTTATTTTGAGTATATTTCATTCTCTTGGCATATGGATCTATTTCTGGATTTCTATTATAGTCTGTTGTTCTCTATTCGTGTGCCATCAGCACTCAGTTTTAATTATTGTAGCTTTTCATTGTCGTAGGAGTAATCTCCCAGTCGTACAGCATCTTTTTGTTATTGTTGATTTTCCCCTAACATTTAAACATTTGTCACTTTATTTTCCTATTAACTACCACATCATTTTTTTTTTTTTTTAAGATTTTATTTATTTATTTTTTCCCCCCAAAGCCCCAGTAGATAGTTGTGTGTCATAGCTGCACATCCCTCCAGTTGCTGTATGTGGGACGCGGCCTCAGCATGGCCGGAGAAGCGGTGCGTCGGTGCGCACCCGGGATCCGAACCCGGGCCGCCAGCAGTGGAGCGCGCGCACTCAACCGCTAAGCCACGGGGCCGGCCCTACCACATCATTTTTTGATAAGGGCAGGAAAAGCCTTCTTATACAATATGATCTTAATCATTAGCTGATTCATTAAGGGGAATTAAACAGTGATAAGATATATCACTCAAACATTTTATTTTAATTTAAAACATCTAAATTTACATTTATTCAACAGGATATAGGGCCAAAACCTTTTCTGTGAGTATGGATCCCCTGGTGGAGTTCCACGTCATCTTTCTTGTATAAATTGCACCTACGCGTAACACATCATATGGGACTTCCAGTTTCAGTTTCTTTGTACTGGACTAGCAATTTAAAGATCCTGTAATATGACTATAAAACCTTCTACATTTTTAGTTTTTTTTTTCTAACTTTGAAAGTTGTCAGGCCCCTCCCTAATTTGACATCAATTTTTTTTTCCATTGATGTCTTAATAGTTTACAACATTGTGAAATTTTGGTTGTACATTTTTGTCAATCACCATATACATGTCTCCCTTCACCCCTTGTGCCCACTCCCCACCCCCTTTGCCCCTGGTAACCACAATACAGTTCTCTCTGACTGTGTGTTGGTTTATATTCCACATATGAGTGAAATCATGCGGTGTTTGTCTTTCTCTTTCTGGCTTATTTCACTTAACATAATACCCTCCAGGTCCATCCATGTTGTTGCAAATGGGACAATTTTGTCTTTTTTATGGCTGAGTAGTATTCCATCGTATCTATATACCACATTTTCTTGATCCAGTCACCAGTCGAGGGACACTTGGGTTGCTTCTGCTTCTTGGCTATAGTGAATAATGCTGCAATGAACATAGGGGTGCAAACATAGGGGTGAAGAAGCCTCTTTGGATTGTTGATTTCAGGTTTGTTGGATAGATTCCCAGCAGCTGGGTCATAGGGTATTTCTAGTTTTAATTGTTTTTGTGAGAAAGATCGGCCCTGAGCTAACATCTGCCAATCCTCTTTTTGCTGAAGAAGACTGGCCCTGGGCTAACATCCATGCCCATCTTCCTCCACTTTATATGGGACACCTGCCACAGCATGGCCTGACAAGCTGTGCGTCAGTGCGCGCCCAGGATCCGAACCAGCGAACCCCGGGCCGCCGCAGTGGAGCATGCACACTTAACCGATTGCGCCACCGGGCTGGCCCTATTTTTAATTTTTTGAGGAATCTCCATACTGTTTTCCATGGAGGCTGCACCAGTTTGCATTCCCACCAGCTGTGTATGAGGGTTCCCGTTTCTCCACATCCTCTCCACATTTGTTGTTTTTTGTCTTGGTGATTATAGCCATTCTAACTGGTGTGAGGTGATATCTTAGTGTTGTTTTGATTTGTATTTCCCTGGTGATTAGTGATGTTGAACATCTTTTCGTATGCCTGTTGGCCACCTGTGTATCTTCTTTGGAGAAGTGTCTGTTCATTTCCTCTGCCCATTTTTTGATCGGCTTGTTTGTTTTTTTGTTCAGTTGTATGAGTTCTTTATATATTATGGAGATTAACCCCTTGTCAGATATATGTTTTGCAAAATATTTTCTCCCAGCTGGTGGGTTGTCTGTTCATTTTGATCCTGGCTTCGTTTGTCTTGTAGAAACTCTTTAATCTGATGAAGTCCCACTTGTTTATTTTTTCTTTAGTTTCCCTAGTCTGACTAGGCATGGCATCTGAAAAGATTCCTTTATGACCAGTGTCAAATAGTGTGTTGCCTATATTTTCCTCTATGAGTTTTATAGTTTCAGGTCTCACCTTCAGGTCTTTGATACATTTTGAGTTAATTTTTGTGAATGGTGATAGCAGATGCTCCACTTTCATTCTTTTTCATGTGGCTGTCCAGTTTTCCCAGCACCATTTATTGAAGAGACTTTCCTTTCTCCATTGTATGTTCTTAGCTCCTTTGTCGAAAATTAGCTGTCCGTATATGTGTGGTTTTATTTCTGGGCTTTCAGTTCTGTTGCACTGATCTGTGTGTCTGTTTTTGTACCAGTACCATGCTGTTTTGATTACTATTGCTTTGTAGTATGTTTTGAAGTCAGGGATTGTGATGCCTCCAGCTTTGTTCTTTTTTCTCAGGATTACTTTAGCTATTCGGGGTCTTTTGTTGCCCCATATGAATTTTAGTATTCTTTTTTCTATTTTTGTGAAGAAAGTCATTGGGATTCTGATTGGAATTGCGTTGAATCTGTAGATTGCTTTAGGTAATATAGACATTTTAACTATGTTTGTTCTTCCAATCCATATGCATGGGCTGTCTTTCCATTTCTTTATGTCATTATCGATTTCTTTCAATAATGTCTTGTAGTTTTCATTGTATATAGGTCTTTCACTTCCTTGGTAAGATTTATTCCTAGATATTTTATTCTTTTTGATGCAATTGTAAATTGTATTATCATTTTGAGCTCTCTTTCTGTTAGTTCATTATTAGCATGCAGAAATGCAACTGATTTTTGTAGGTTGATTTTGTACCCTGCGACTTTGCTGTAGTTGTTGATTATTTCTAATAGTTTTCCAATGGATTCTTTAGGGTTTTCTGTATATAAAATCATGTTGTCTGCAAACAGTGAGAGTTTGACTTCTTTGTTGCCTATTTGGATTCCTTTTATTCCTTTTTCTTGCCTAATTGCTCTGGCCAAAACCTCCAGAACTATGTTGAATAAGAGTGGTGAGAGTGGGCAGCCTTGTCTCGTTCCTGTTCTCAGAGGAATGCCTTTCAGACTTTCCCTGTTGAGTATGTTGTTGGCTGTGGGTTTGTCATAAATAGCCTTTATTATGTTGAGGAACTTTCCTTCTATACCCATTTTGTTGAGAGTTTTTATCATAAATGGATGTTGGATTTTGCCAAATGCCTTCTCTGCATCTATTGAGATGACCATGTGGTTTTTATTCCTCGTTTTGTTGATATGGTGCATCACATTGATTTGTGGATGTTGAACCATTCCTGTTTCCCTGGTATAAATCCCACTCGATCATGGTGTGTGATCTTTTTAATGTATTGCTGTATTTGGTTTGCCAATATTTTGTTGAGGATTTTTGCATTTATGTTCATCAGTGATATTGGCCTGTAATTTTCCTTTTTTGTATTGTCTTTGTCTGGCTTTGGTATCAGGGTGATGTTGGCCTCATAGAATGAGTTAGGAAGTGTTCCATCTTCCTCTATTTTTTGAAATAGTTTGAGAAGGATGGGTGTTAGATCTTTGAATGTTTGGTAAAATTCACCGGAGAAGCCATCTGGTCCTGGACTTTTATTTTTGGGGAGGTTTTTGATTACTATTTCAATCTCTTTACTTGTGATTGGTCTATTCAGATTCTCTATTTCTTCTTGGTTCAGTTTTGGGAGGTTGTATGAGTCTAAGAATTTATCCATTTCTTATAGATTGTCCAATTTGTTGGCATATAGTTTCTCATAATATTCTCTTATAATCCTTTGTATTTCCATGGTATCCATTGTAATTTCTCCTCTTTCATTTCTAATTTTATTTGTTTGAACCTTTTCTCTTTTTTTCTTAGTAAGTCTGGCTAAGGGTTTGTCAACTTTGTCTGTCTTCTCAAGGAACCAACTCTTTGTTTCACTAATCCTTTCTACTGTTTTTTTTGGTCTCAATTTCATTTATTCCTGCTCTAATTTTTTTTATTTCTCTCCTTCTGCTGACTTTGGGCTTTGTTTGTTCTTCTTTTTCTAGTTCTGTTAGGTATAATTTAAGGTTGCTTATTTGGGCTTTTTTCTTGTTTGTTGAGGTGGGCCTGTATTGCTATGAATTTCCCTCTGAGGACTGCTTTTGCTGCATCCCATATGAGTTGGTATGGCATATTTTCAGTTTCGTTTGTTTCCAGATATTTTTTGATTTCTCCTTTAATTTCATCAAGGATTCATTGGTTGTTCAGTAGCATGTTGTTTAATCTCCACATCTTTGTCAGTTTCCCAGTTTTTTCTTGTAGTTGATTTCCAGTTTGATAGCATTATGGTCTGAAAAAATGCTTGTTTTGATTTCAATCTTCTTAAATTTATTGAGGCTTGCCTTGTTTCCCAACATATGGTCTGTCCTTGAGAATGTTCCATGTGTGCTTGAGAAGAATGTGTAGTCAGCTGTTTTTGGATGGAATGCTCTGTATATGTCAACTAGGTCCATCTCGTCCAGTTTTTCATTTAAGTCCACTGTTTCTTTATTGACTTTTTGTCTGGATGATCTGTCCATTCATGTAAGTGGGGTATTAAGATCCTCTACTCTTATTGTGTTGTTGTTAATATCTCCTTTTAGGTTTGTTAATAGTTGATTTATGTACTTTGGTACTCCTATGTTGGGTGCATATATATTTATAATTGATATGTCTTCTTGGTGGAGTGTCCCTTTTATCGTTATATATTGCCCCTCTTGTCTCTCTTAACCTGTTTTATCTTGAAGTCTACTTTGTCTGATATGAGTATGGCAACACCTGCTTTCTTTTGTTTGCCATTAGCTTGGAGTATTGTCTTCCATCCTTTCACTCTGAGCCTGTGTTTGTCTTTAGAGCTGAGATGTGTTTCCTGGAGGCAGCATATTGTTGAGTCTTGCTTTTTAATCCATCCTGCCACTCAGTGTCTTTTGACTGGAGAGTTCAATCCATTTATATTTAGAGTAATTATTGATATATGAGGGCTTAATGTTGCTGTTTTATCACTTATTTGGCGGTTCTTTTGCATTTCCTTTGTTTCTTGTCCCATGTGTTTCGGCCTGCCAGTTCAGTTTTCTTGTTCTGTCTTATGACTCTTAGTTTTCTCTTTATTTATTCTATGTGATTTTGCTCTGATTATTTCTTTAGTGGTTACCTCAAGGTTTGTATAAAAAATCTTGTGTATGACATAGTCCATTGTCTGATGGCCTCTTATTCCCTTTTACTAAGTCAATTCGATCTCTTTTCTCTTCCCCTTCTAAGTTATTCTTGTCACAACTTATTCTATCTTGTGTTGTGGGTATGTGTTTAAAGTGATGAGGTTATATTTATTTTTGGTGATTTCCTTCCTTTGATCTTTGATTTTGGTATTTAAATGGTTGCTATCCTATTCTGGTGAAGATCTACTATTTTTCTGATTTTGTCTACCTATTTTTCTCCTTGCTCCAAGCTTTGTATTCCCTTTCTCTTCTTTTTTCAGGCCTAAGGGGCTTCTTGAGCATTTCTTGTAGTGGGGGTCTTGTGGCCATGAACTCCCTTAGCTTTTGTTTATCTGGGAAAGTTATTATTTCTCCATCATATTTCAAGATATTTTTGCTGGATAAAGTATTCTTGGCTGAAAGTTTTTGTCTTTCAGTATTTTGAATATATCATTCCAGTCTCTCCTAGACTGCAAAGTTTCTGTTGAGAAATCCACTGAGAGCCTGATGGGAGTTCCTTTGTACGTTATTCTTTGTTTTTGTCTAGCTGCCCTTAATATTGTTTCTTTGTCATTGACCTTTGCCAGTTTTACTACTATATGTCTTGGAGTGGGCCTTTGCCTATTGACATATTTAGGCAACCTGTTGGCTTCACTTACTGTTATTTCCTGCTCCTTCCCCAGATTTGGGAAGTTCTCAGCTATTATTTCCTTGAATAGGCTCTCTGTTCCTCTTTCCCTCTCTTCTCCCTCAGGAATACCTATAATTCTTATGTTACATTTCCTAATTGAGTTGGATATTTCTCGGAGACTTTATTCATTTCTTTTTAGTCTTAGTTCTCTCTCCTCCTTCATTTGGAGCATATCTGTATTCCTATCTTCTATAATGCTAATTCTTTTCTCTATATTGTCAGCTCTGTTCTTTAAAGATTCCGTATTCTCCTTTATCTCCTCCTTTGTGTTCTTCATTTCCATCAATACTGATTGGTTTTTCTTTATGATTTCAATCTCTTTTGTGAAGAAACTCCTTATCTCAGTGAATTGTTTATCTGTGTTTTCTTGTATTTCATTGAGCTTTTTCATGATAGCTATTTTGAAATTTCTGTCATTTAGGTTATGGATTTCTGTGCCTTCAGGGTTGATTTCTGGGTGCTTGTTATTTTCCTTCTGGTCTGGCAATTTAATGTACTTTTGCATCGTGGTTGCTATATTGGCTTTGTTTTTCCTCATCCTGGAAATATCTGGTTGCAGTTTCCACCTGTCATCACCATGTGGGGATCAAGGGCTGTATAATATGAGCCCCCTGCATTCTGCTGCAGCTGTTCTGCTGCCACGGACTGACTGCGCTTCACTCTGCCTCAGCTGTTCCACTGCCGCAGGCCGCCCGCACTCTGCCCTGCTACTCCGCTGCCAGGGCTGCCCGCGCTCCGCCCCGGCTACTCTGCTGCCGTGGTGGGCCGCCTGCACTCTACCCCGGCTGCTCCGCTGCCGCGGGCTGCCCGCACTCCACCGAGGCTGCTCAGACTGGTTGGCTGAGCTGCAGTGTCGGGCATGCGGGGTTCGAGAGGCTCTCTCCCTTGCCTGCTGGGTCTCTGGGTTGGGGGGGGGGCTTCTCACTCGCCCCTCGTTATCCACTCTCCTGGGGTGCTCAGATATTGATGGCACCCCTGCAGCAGTTCTGAGTCCTCTGTGTGGGAGTTTCCCACTGGCTGAGAGAGCTTGAAGAGTTACGGTTTCCCTGCAGAGGGCCACACCTACCCTCTCTCTGGGAGCCGTGCGACCCGAGTCGCCGATCTGATGGGGAGGGAGAGGATTTCTCCTTACCTCCCCCCACTTCCTCTGGGGGTCCCAGCACGTCAGCTCTCAGATGTATGGCAGTGTGGGTCTTTCCGATGTCTCTCTGTGCAGTGTGAGTGTCTCTTGTTGGTCTATGCTTGACCCTTTTGTTGTATCTTATCGGGGGAAGAGTTTACGGGAAAACTCACTCTGCCATGATGCTGATGTCACTCTGACATCAAGTTTTTATTGAGGTTTTTGTGTGGACATAAGTTTTCAGCTCCTTTGGGTAAATACCAAGGAATGTGATTATTGGATCATATGGTAAGAGTATGTTTAGTTTTGTAAGAAACTGTCAAACTGTTTTCCAAAGTGGCTATACCATTTTGCATTGCCACCGGCAATGATTGAGAGTTACTTTTGCTCCACATCCTTGCCAGCATTTGGTGTTGTCAGGGTTCTGGATTTTGGCGATTCTAATAGGTATATAGTGGCATTGTGTTATTTTAATTTACATTTCCCTGATGACATGTGATATGACATATATTTTCATATGCTTCTTTGCCATCTGTATATCTTCTCTGATGAGGTGTCTGTTAAGGTCTTTGGCCCATTTTTTTAAATCAAATTGTTTCTTTTCTTATTGTTGAGTTTTAAGAGTTCTTTGTATATTGTGGATAACAGTCCTTTATCAGATATGTCTTTTGCAAATATTTTCTCCCAGTCTGTGGCTTGTCTTTTCATTCTCTTGACGTTGTCTGTCACAGAGCAGAAGTTTTTAATTTTAATGAATTCCAGCTTATCAGTTCTTTCTTTCATGGATCATGCCTTTGGTCTTATATCTAAAAAGTCATCTTCATACCCAAGGTCATCTAGGTTTGCTCCTTTGTCAAGGATCAGTTGACTGTATTTATGTGGGTCTATTTCTGGGCTCTCTATTCTGTTTCACTGATCTATTTGTTGTTTTGCCAATACTACACTGTCTGGATTACTGTAGCTTTATTGTAAGTCTTGAAGTCAGATAGTATCAGTTGTTTTTGAAGAAAAATTTTGTTCTCTTTCAATATTGTTTTGGCTATTCTGGGTCTTTTGCCTCTCCATATAAACTTTAGAATCAGTTTGTTGATATCCACAAAATAATTTGCTGGGATTTTGATTGGGACTGCATTGAATCTATAGATCAAGTTGGGAAGAACTAACATCTTGACAGTAGTGAGTCTTCCTATCCATGACCGTGCATTATCTCTGCATTTATTTAGTTCTTTGGTATCTTTCATCAGAGTTTTGTAGTTTTCCTTATACAGATCTTATACATATTTTATTAGATTTATACCTAAGTATTTCATTTTTGAAGGTGCTACTATAAATGGTAATGTGTTTTTAAGTTCAAATTCCACTTGTTCGTTGCTGGTATATAGGAAAGCAGTTGACTTTTTTTATTAACCTTGTATCCTACAACCTTGCTATATAGTCACTTACTAGTTCCAGGAATTTTTTTTGTTGATTCTTTCTACTTTTATACTTAAACAACCATTTCATCTGTGAACAAAGACAGTTTTTTTCTTTCTTTCCAATCTGTGTAACTTTAATTGCCTTTTTTTTGTCTTACTGCATTAGCTAGGACTTTTTAACAACATTAAAAAGCAGTAGTGAGAGGGGGCATCCTTGCCTTATTCTTGATCTTAGTAGGAAAGCTTTGAGCTTCTCACCATTAAGTATGATGATAGCTGTAGGTTTTTGCAGATGACTTTATCAATTTGGGGAAGTTCCCCTCTATTCCTAGTTTACTGAGAATTTTTAATCATGAATGAGTGTTGGATTTTGTCAAATGCCTTTTCTGCATCTATTGATAAGATCATGTGATTTTTCTTTCTTAGCCTGCTGATGTGATGGATTACAGTAATTGATTTTGGAATGTTGAGCTAGCCTTGTATACCTGGGATAAATCCCACTTGGTCATGGCATATAATTCTTTTTATACATTTTTGGATTCGATTTGTTAATATTTTGTTGAAGATTTTTGCATCTATCTTCATGAGAGATATTGGTCCATAGTTTTTTTTTTTCTTGTGATGCCTTCTCTGGTTTTGGTATTAGGATAATGCTGGCCTCATAGAATGATCTGGGAAGTATTCTCTCTGCTTCTGTCTTCTGAAAGAGATGGTAAGGAATTGGTATAATTTCTTCCATAAATGTTTAGTAGAATTCACCAGTGAACCCATCTAGGCCTGGTGCTTTCTGTTTTGGAATGTTATTAATTATTGATTCAATTTGTTTAATAGATAAGCCTTACTCAGATTAAGTATTTCCTCTTCGTGAGTTTTGGCAGATTGTTTCTTTCAAAGAATTGGCCCATTTCACCTAGGTTATCAAATTTGTAAGCATAGAGTTGTTTATAATCTTCCTCTATAATGTCTGTGGGATCTGTAGTGATGTCCCCTATTTCATTTCTTTCTTTTTTTTTTTTTTTTAAAGATTTTATTTATTTATTTATTTTCCCCCCTAAAGCCCTAGTAGATAGTTGTATGTCATAGCTGCACATCCTTTTAGTTGCTGTATGTGGGATGTGGCCTCAGCATGGCCGGAGAAGCGGTGCGTTGGTGCGCGCCCAGGATCCGAACCCGGGCCGCCAGTAGCGGAGCGCGCGCACTTAACCGCTAAGCCACTGGGCCGGCCCCACCTATTTCATTTCTGAGTTAGCCTAAAATTTTGCCTGAAGAATGGAAACCAAGTTGAGATGCTATTCACTTAGGTGTGACATAACCAGGACACATGCTGGAGTTGATATCCCACTGCTGCCCACCCCTGGCCACTCAATATCCACTAAGTCACAGAACAGAGTCCAGAAACACTACCACAGTGCTGCCAAAATATTAAAGGTCTTCATGACTCTAATTGGCAAAAGAGCCTGTACCCGTGACACTTCTAATTCTTGCTTCCACCTTCCCATACTAGATGAGAGGTCCATTGACTTCTAAGACGCTTCTTGGATCATATATTAAATTCTGATATATTTTAAGGACTCTTTCAAGGTTCTTTATTTTGTCCCATTGATTCGTCTCTCTCTTAATATTTGTGCTAGTTCTCTATTTCTATGTTAGAAATAGAAAAATTTAGATTTCAGTTTTAACTTGTGCCCAGTAATCTCAGAAAGGATTCTCAAAATATAAGAATTAGGTTTTCATGATATAAACATTTTGCTGTCATGTTGAGGCCTCTTCCAGTGTGAGACTGTTTTATCTAGGACTGAGCATTTTTTTAACTCTTAATACAGCCCTTTCTTAACCTGGGTAGCATGGGAAAAGCAGATCTTTCCTTACTTGATTTTGCAGTAAAAACTGAAGACTTCCATCTTTGACTTTTAATGAATAACTCTTCACCAGTTTTAAGAATTACCTTCTAGGAAACTGAATGGCAGAGAGACAGGGGAAAAACAGATTATTTTCACTATATAACCTTCTACTTTATAATGCATGTGCTCAAAAGAACAATTAAAATAATTTTTAACAATTATCCTTTGAAAGGGTAAATGTGTGTATGTATTCCTTTGATTGCTGCTGAGAAGCTTGGTTGAGGCAAGGGGAGAGTTATGCTTTTTCTTCTGTCTTTGAATGTCAACACTAGAACTAGATTTGGTCCAAAATGGTAGTGATTTGTTCACCTTGTGTGTTTCCACAGCAGGTGTGTTGCCGCCAGACTGATTATTGGCAGTTTGTGAAAGACATCCGCTGGCTCAGTCCCCACTCAGCCCTTCACGTGGAGAAGGTAAGAAGTGAAGGTAACCACAAGGCCTCGTTGTTTGATGGTCTGTCTTAAGAGTCTCCTGGGCTAGAAGGATGAGTCAAGTTTCCTAGTAACTGGGGGTAGGAAATTATCCCTATAGGACTGATTTGGAGGGGAGGATTATTTGCTTTAAAAAATAAACCTTGAAAACCCATTGCTCCAGGCCACTTTCTCTCATCTGGGGAAGGGGTGAAAAAGTTTCGTTATTTTCAAAAGATCTGCATATGTGGGACCAGAGTGAAGCTTTTCAAAATTGAGGGCAAATGGCAAGAGTTTCCATGAAGAGGTTGGGGGAAGTGGGACTTACATGCTGATAACTGTTTAAGAGAAGAGGATATACCAGTTAGAAAGAACTGTGAGGTTTCTGAAGGCCAGTGTCAAGTGGAGCCAAACATCTTCCTAACAGCTACCACTCTAGCACCCTCCTGTGCTCTCAGCTCAACAGAGTACCCCTGATTTTCAGTCAGGGCAACGAGCTCAAGGACTTCCAGAGTTACACAGCTAGTTCCGGATCCATCACTGTCAAATTTATGTATCTATTTATTGAACACTTTATTATGGAGAATTTCAAATATATACAAAATTAAAGAAAATAGTATAATGGACCCTAAAATACCTGTCACTCATCTTTAATACTTGTCTATACATGGCCAGTCTTGTTTCATGTATACTCCACCCACTGCAAGATTCATTGTTGAGGTGATGTCAGGAAAAGTAATTTGTTTTTAAATGATCGGGGAACTAAATCACAAGGTGTCAGACTGGCCTTTTTTGTGAGAAAAGGCCAGAGCCCAATGGTTTTCTTACATATATTTTCTTTGTCCTTATCACTTTATTTTTCCCATGAAAACCCTCTCTAACTTCCTTTTCTAAAATATATTGCTGTAGTCATTTCTTCTTAGAAGCTACCTGAAATTGCCATCCATACATTTTTTTTGCACTGACCCTAGGCTATGAGACCTTGCTTTTAGAAACAGCCAAGTAGAAGGAGGTTCCAGTAGAGAATGCTGTGGCTAGAGCCAACAAGAGATGCTTAGATGGTTTCTCTTTGGTGGAGAATCTTTGGTGGCATTTTTCCTAGGTCCTTTCCTCCAGATTTTTGTTGCATTATTTTCTGGCGGCCATCTGAAGTAGAGGACTCTGTGAGAGAGGCCAACATGTCAAGTTTATCCTTTTTCTGAATACCCCAGAATAGATCCCTCTTTGGAGTTAGAACATAAAGAGACAGATGTAGCAGCTTTATCCTCTCCTGGAGCTGCATATCAGGTCTTACCTGCTTAGTCCCTCTCCAGTGGCCCAATCTAGCAGTGGAACCATTAATCCCTTCCTTCCCTCTCCTTGCTAGGTAACTTCTAGATGCTAGCCGGAAGAAAAATACCTCTGACTGCCTCCTCTTACTGTCTCAATTTAGTTTTCAGGTCACTAGGCGTCAATTTTGCTGTATTTATCAAGGATGTATGTTTTGACTCATGCCTCTTTGCCTCCCAGTTCATCGACTTGGATGAGAATGGCCAAAGCAGCACTGATGGCGTGAGTGAGCCTGCCGTTGCAGAGTTGTGGCTGCAGCATAGCTTGCAGTGCCACTGTCTCTCAGCCCAGCTCCGAACTCTACTTGGGGATAGACAGTATATCAGAAAATTCTACACAGGTAGGTAGAGGTCACTTAGCCAGGATTGTTGCCTATACTTCCTCGTGCTCTTCTACTTTCCTCTTCTTTTAGACTGACTCTTACCCCAGGGCCTCATACTTTCACTTGATGCCATAGAGATTCTAATCAGAAACACCCATCCAATCTTCTCTCTCACCTGCTGTGTAAAACACAATAAGACTTTATGCTGAGGTGTTCCCCTACTCCCATACTCACAAACCAGTAAGAATAACCACCATTTACTGAGTTTTCTGTGTGCCAGTCGCTCTTATATACTTTTTATACATATACTCTTCCCAACAGCCTTGAGAGGTGGGTATTAATACCCCTGTTTTCCAATCAGGGAAGCAGAGGCCAAGGAGGTTGGGTGACCTGGCCAAAAGTCCCCTAGAGGGCCGGCCCAATGGTGTAGTGGTTAAGTTCACATGCTCAGCTTCAGCAGCCCGGGCTTCACAGGTTCGGCTCCTGGGTGCAGACCTACACACTGTTCATCAAGCCATGCTGTGGCAGCATCCCACATACAAAATAGAGGAAGGGTGGCACAGATGTTAGCTCAGGGACAATCTTCCTGACCAAAAAAAAAAAAAATGTCCCCTAGAGCCAGGATTCAAATCTTTCTGATTTTGAAGCCTCTTGTTGTGACCTCTCTGCTATATTGCACATTACTTAGCCTCTCCTAGACTTTGTTTGTCCCTGATTCCTCTTCTCTCCACAGTGGCATGATTCTCCTCAATTCATTTTTACCTTTTCCCTCCCTTCTTCCCTGAGCTTCTCCCCGGGCCACACAGGGAAGCTAAAGATCTCCCTTGTGGGCTCCATCACTGCAGTAGCTTTTCTCTCCCCAGATACTGCTTTCCTGCTAAGCAACGCCCATGTCACGGCCATGCTCCAATGCCTGGAAGCAGTGGAGCAGAACAACCCTCGCCTTCTGGCTCAGATTGATGCATCTATGGTAAAGGGGGCAAGGAATTATCTGTGTCTATGCTGGGCCCTTGAACCTCACCATGATGTAACCCTCTGTGGCAAACTATGTCTTCACTTAGGCAGTTGAACTGAAAGGCTTTTATTAAAAAAAAAAATAGGGCCGGCCCCGTGGCTTGGTGGTTGAGTGCGCGCGCTCCACTACTGGCGGCCTGGGTTTGGATCCCAGGCGCGCACCAGCACACCGCTTGTCCGGCCGTGCTGAGGCGGTGTCCCACATACAGCAACTAGAAGGATGTGCAGCTATGACGTACAACTATCTAGTGGGGCTTTGGGGAGGAAAAGGGAAAAAAAGGAGGAGGACTGGCAATAGATGTTAGCTCAGGGCCGGTCTTCCTCAGCAAAAAGAGGAGGATTGCCATGGATGTTAGCTCAGGGCTGATCTTCCTCAAAAAAAAAAAAAAAACTTGGAGAAGAAGAGGAGGTACTGTAAAGTAGCTATTGCAGTGAAAAGTCTAAGCTTAGGTCTGTTTGAGGAAGGAGGTGTCTATTTTTAAACCCTTTTTTAAAATCCTAAATCTGAGTAAGCACCTCCTTAAGGGCAGGCTTGACAAAGAGCTGAGGAGAAGAGGGAAGATTTTGAATCAGGAGTAGGACTTATAGCATCAGACCTAGTATGGCCTAGTGTTATGCAGGATCATTTTTGTCCTTGAAGTGTAAAGAAAATTTTGTTGCTTATTGTTAATCCTCCAGTTCACTCACTCCATCACTAATATCAGTGCCTGAGCTAGAATGGAATCACAGTCCCTACTCCTTTTAGGGAAGGAGTCTCTATCTCTCTTGATTTTTAAATTTTGATTCTTGGTTACCATCTATTGAATGCTTTCTATGTGCTAGGCATGGTGCTATGCACAATACATGCATCATCTCATTTAATCCTCACAACTCAATAAGGTAGGCATTAATCTCGTTTTATAAAGGAGGCCACCAAGGGACAGAGTAGATAAATCTCTTGCTCAAAGTTTGGACCAAATAGCCTGTAAGTAATAGGGCCTGGATCTGAACCCTCATCTCTCTGATTTCTGACTCCATGTGCATAGCCGTAAGCATTCTGTTGTTCTGCGTCCATGATAAAGCACTCCAGGTTTACTTCCTCAGATTCCAGGGGCAGAAGCTGCGGTATATGGCAGGGCTTTAAGGTTTCAAAGTTGTATATTCTAATAGAGGGTAGCTACGCTGTAACTATAGGCTCTGGCTGCAGTCCAAGCCTGCTGCCAAAGGTCAGCTTCTACCAGCATTTCTGTATTGCTGAATGCCCCTCCTCTGAAGGTCTCTGTCCTTGACTCTGACATATGTGTTTTTGTAGTTTGCTGGAAAGCATGAGAGCCTGCTGCCGGTGACAAAGAGCCAGAGCCTGACAGCTCTGCCTGGTTCCACATACACCCCTCCAACCAGCTACGCTCAGCATTCCTACTTTGGGTCCATCTCTAGCCTCCACCAATCCGCGCCCAACCACAGCTCAGGTATGTGGGCAGGAAGGGTAATCATGACATGTATCCCCAGCCCTAGAATGTAGAGGACTTTGTGGGTGCTCACAGACTGGGGATAGATAAAGCCTTGTGTTGGTGCACTTTGACAAACTTAAGACAAACTTCATGTCTTAAAAATGAACATCTTGGGGCCGGCCCGGTGGCGCAAGCGGTTAAGTGCGCGCGCTCCGCTGCGGCGGCCCGGGGTTCGCTGGTTCGGATCCCGGGCGCGCACCGACGCACTGCTTGGTAAGCCATGCTGTGGCGGCGTCCCATATAAAGTGGAGGAAGATAGGCACCGATGTTAGCCCAGGGCCGTCTTCCTCAGCAAAAAAAAGGGGAGGATTGGCGGATGTTAGCTCAGGGCTGATCTCCTCATAAAAAAAAAAAAAAAAAAAAAAAAAAAAAAAATGAACATCTTAAAAAGTTATATCACAACTGACATAAGATAATTCAATAGAATCATTAAAGTAACAGAGGAAAGAGATGTTTTTAGATTCCCCTGGGTTTGTAATCCACATTGCCAAGAAGGCATTTCAATAATAATAGCTAACATTTATTGAGTGCCTACCATGTTCCAGGCTCTGTTATAATCAGTTTATAGGTATTATCTCATTTGATCCTCAAAACAGTCCTGTGAGGTAGGTGTTATTATTATTGCTCATTTTACAGATGAGGAAAGCATACTAATAAGCAATGAAGCCACTGTCTCAAGAGCCCATGCTCTTGGCTTAGCTGCTTCTAAGTAATTTTTTACTTACCTCAAGTGACTCACCTGTACTGAGGTGACACCAGGTGTCCTGGGCACCCAGTACTGTTAGGAGTTTGGTCCTTAATTGTGGAGAAGCCCTTCAGATGTACCAAAGACTTCCAGCTCACCTTTCCCTTCCCTTTCTTTTTATATCTTAGAAAGAAGATCTACTTCCTTTTCACTCTCTGGCCCTCCCCAGAGACCTCAAGAAAGCAGAGGGCACGTCTCACCAGTAGAGGATCAAACTACCCAAGCCCCCCTGCTTCCAGTCTCTGCATTAGCCAGGGCTTCCCCCTCGACCCCAAATGAGATGAGCTCCAGCACTTTAACCAGCCCCATAGGAGCATCCTGGGTCAGCAGCCAGAACGATTCCCCAAGTGATGCCAGTGAGGGGCCCGAGTACTTGGCCATCGGCAATGTGGACCCCCGAGGCCGGACCGCCAGCTGTCAGAGTCACAGCAGCAATGCTGAGAGCAGCAGCTCAAACTTGTTCTCCTCCAGCAGCTCCCATAAGCCAGATTCTGCTGCTTCTTCGCTAGGGGACCAGGAGGGAGGTGGGCAGAGCCAGCTGTCCAGCGTCCTTCGCAGGTCCAGCTTCTCCGAGGGGCAGACACTCACTGTCACCAGTGGAACAAAGAAGAGCCATACTCGCTCCCATTCAGATACCAACATTGTCTCCAGAGGAGCCCCAGGTAATGATCACCAGCCCCTAGTTAGGAAGGTGGCCCTCTGAATTATGGTGGAAGGGAGAGTTTCTTCTTAAGGGTCTTCAAATGGCAGGAAGAGAAGTTATGTTTCTGATGACATGACAGGTATCTCATTTATAATAAAAGAGAGAAGTTTGTAATGGATACACAAGAAATCTCTCCAAGAATATTTGTTTATTCCTTTTTACACTGCTGTATAGTAAATGCTTTCCTCGATTCTTTCACTAGCTTCTTAGCATCAGAGGGTAGTGTGACTCATCACAGTTGAGTTTTAAATGTATCTCTTAGACAGAGGGGAAGTACTAATGAGCTTTAAAAATAATCCCATTAAATTCCTCCCCTTCCTGTGATTCCTGAGAAGTTTGGTCAGGATGTAATACCAATATGAGAGAGGCAAAGTGATACTAGGGTTTCTTCATTAAAACTAGGGATATAGTGAGTGTGGGGTGATGTGACCTAGTGTACGAGTAGGGGGTGCTGACTGCTGCATCACTAATTCAGGTTGAAAGGCAGTCAGGTAAGGAGGTCCTGGCCACTGGGGCCTCCATGACACAAACACCAGCAGGTAGCAGAGAGCTCCCTAGGCAAGGGGAAAGTGAGTCTCATTGGTTTTGCCATCTCTCTGCCATCATCTGTCCTGGGTTCTTGGTGCCTGGCAGGCTTTGGTTGGGTTTCATTTGTAGAAGAATCTCCATAACAGGGAGTAAAACATGGACCTTTTTGCTCCAAGCCAGTTCTGGGTTGGAGAGCCCCAGAAATAAAATATAAAAAAATTTTAGAAAATAAAAAAGGAGGATTTCCTTGAGTAACTGGAGCTGCCATTGATTTCTACTTGTAATTTCTAAAAAGGTGAGAGCTAAGGCCCTCATTTGAAACTTCTGAATGATAAACTTTTGCTTCTGTTTTCCCCTTAAGAATGTGGTTTTGCTTATTGGAACTCTTTAGGGAAAAAAAAAAATCTCCAAATCAAAGCCTGTCTTTCCACTAGCTTTCTTAGATGTGAAGAGCGCTTGGGTTAGATCCTCACTTCACATCTCCTGCTGCAGGCTTGGTGTCTACTGTACTCCAGGCCATTGGTCTTTGAGCATGTAAAACTTCCCTGCCCCCATTCTTGAATCCAGGTGGATTCCAGAAACCACAGTAACCTGCATTGGAAAAGGGAGCCAGAGAAAACCTTAACAGAAGGGTCTGAGGGAGTGTGGGTCATGTGTAGCTTCTTGTATGAGTCAGCTACTAGGGTTCAGTAGCTGACTGCTTCAGCACTAGGGTTCCCTCTCAGGAGTTAAGTCTCCACCTCTGCTAGATGAAAGGACACTCTTTTTCTCACTCTCTCTATTCTCGTTTCCTCTGTCTGCACTCTCCTCTGCACCTGTCTGTCTACGTACAGGAGGCCTCAGGAATATCACCATTATAGTTGAAGATCCCATTGCAGGTTTGGGAGCCGGTCCTCCTTTCTGTCCACCACCTCCTCCTCCTCGTCTGTGACCATCTTGCTTAGTTCAGAACCTTGTTTTCCATTCTGGTGTTAAATCAAGTCTGTCTAGTCTGGTCCTGCTGTGATGCTTGGACCTGTCTGTAAAATGGCACCAATATTTTGTATGGTATGTTTTCTGTCCAGAACTTCCAGATGCCTCATTCAGTCTTGTAACAGCTTCTGGAAGGCAGAGTCAAGACTTATCAATCCTGTTTTGCCCAAAGGTGAAACTGAGGCCCACTATTTGTCTAAGGCATCATGATGAATCAGTGGCAGAATTTTCTTGTAACTGAGTACTTATTACGGATTACTTTATTACCCTTGAATTAACACCAGAATGTGTTTTCTCCCCTTTCTCTGGTGTTGGATGTGGGTGCATGTTTTTTGCCTGTCCTAGAGTCCTGTTTCATTTTTTTTTAACCCATCTTCCTTCCCCTGTAAGTCTCCCACCCACCCATTCCAGCCATTGCACAGGATTTTTCTAGTGATTTAAGTCTGTTTCTTTGGTTTTCATGGTTGTGTTCAAACTGAATGTTGTATTCCATTCTGGGTACCATAATTCATGGAGATGTTAACACTAGAATATGTCTGGGAGGACTGAAAACCATGGCCTCCTGGTAATGGGTGAAGCCACTGGGTATGTTAGCTTGGAAAAGAGATGGTTAAGGAGAAATAAGTCTGTGAGACCATCGTTTAGAAGAGCATTGTGGTTCTTAAGGAGATGAGAAATTGTAAGAAGACAGATTTCAAGTGAGTATGAGGAAATTCTGAGAATTAGAGCTGTTCAGTTGAGTGGGCAGCATCAGGAGGTAGTGAGCTCAGTAAGCGTAAGCTGGATGGCCTTTACGTGTAAAGGAATAGAGTGCTGGTGTTGGAGTTTGTGTTGTGCACTAAGTTTGACTGGGGACCTCAAAGGTCCCTTCCAAGTCATGACCTTTCAAATCATGATCCAAGTCATGATACCTTACCAGGGTATCATGGTGACTGCTGGTTTGTCTTCAGTTCAGTAGTGAGGAGCAGAGCCCACTGCCAGGACCACCATAAATCTTTGAGGCCCGAGGAAGGGAGAACACATGATTATCTCTTACCACTTAGTAGCATTTTTTGTGAGACGAGCAGCTGACAAGTTGGCACCATCTGTCAAGGAAGTGGGTTGGATGCAGCTCAATCATTCATTCTCCCAGAGCATCCTGCTCATTTCTCAGGCACCCACTGCTTTTCTACCTGCTCTTCCTTCTGTGGCACTGGGAATTTTGTGTTTCCCTTTGGAGAATATCAGATTCTCATTTCCTGCAAGCCCTGCCTGCTGCTATTTCTCCACTCCTTTCACTGTTCCTTTAAAACTTCTACCCAGGCACTTCCTACTTTACCAGTCTTCTCTTGAAACATCTCCCTTCCTTCTCCAGTAGGGCTGGGTCTGCAGCCCTGTGGCTGAGTCCTTTGGTTATAAGGCCATCATCTTTGGCTTCTCTAGAATTGTCTTAATACCTCTTTTAGGACATTGCTGGATTTTATTTTGTTATTCTGCTGATTCAGAAGTGGGTTAAATTTGTAGGTATGACAAATTTATATTTCAGCTTCAGGAGAGATCATATCCTAGTATTTCCTTAGTGAGTGTAACCCATCTGCTATTGTTTAAAAACCTGGTGTCAAAGTATCAGAAAAGTTTTAATGTACTTATTTTTGTTTTACCTTGTGAGGACTGTTTTCTAAATTGGTTCCTCAAGAGGGTAGACATTGGCTGATATTTCTGGAACATTTGGTAAAAAGTTGGAAGAAAAGAAATTCATGAATCCACTGATTTGATTCTTTTTCACCGTTGTGTTGCCACATTCTGGGTCATGTTTTCTCTTTTCCCCTTAGAATATAGTGACTTCCCATCTCCTTTCCTCAGTGTGTTCCTGCATTCTTGGACTGTTCCCTGTTGGTCTGCCACCTCTCTCCTGTTTGGGAGGGTATTGGGAATGGGAGCAGTTAAATGTTGAAACTCCAAAGTTGGGAATGTATCTGTTGCTCACCTCGAATGTGTGTTTTTACTCCCTGATGGTCACTGACACTAGAATCCTGCAATGATAAGTCGAAGTTGAGAAGCCCCTTGTCCTACTCTGGCCAAAGCAGTGAAGTCAGCACACCCAGCTCTCTGTACATGGAGTATGGTAAGTGAGTACTAGGAAGGCTAGGACTGCAATTGTGTCTTTTCTCTGCTCTCCCCTTGTACCTGCTGAGCTGTGAGCTGTGTGGCTCATCTCAGCTCTGTGGAGGGTACACAGTGTACAGTCTCACCCTCCCTTTCATCATTTTCAACCCCTGTGCTAGAAATCACACTGCCCTGCCTTTTCTCTTGCTCCTCTCTGACTTAAGGGTCCCACTGTCTTTTATGCTATCACCATGAATGTCTGTTGATCCAGATGGAATGGTGCTCTGAGTGGGTGAGAGGGACCTTGAAAAGAGGCCTTTGAGTGTCTGGGCTTAATTACCAGAAAATAAGCTCCACATGGAAATCATCCATAGGAGGAAGCCATTTGTTTCCTTGTCTGACTCTCAGCACAGGTTTTCTGTTTTCTTTTTTGTGGGGTAGGAGGGCAAGTAGTTCATCTTTAGATGGTAAGAGAATTGTCTTCGGGCTCTCTCCGTTGATTCCACCATTCTTTAACCAAGAGGCTTAGTGCTTTGGGATTCTGAGATTCAGAGAAATTGCTTTAGCAGGTAGACATCTTTCCAACCTGTTACCTGGGAAGACTTGGCAGCATCTTTATTGGTAAAATCATCAGACTTCTTGAAGAGGTTGGCTATTACAGATTTGCTTTTCAAGTCGCAGCTTTTCACATTCACATTCCATTTTCCCATAGAGGGTGGTCAGTACCTGTGCTCGGGGGAAGGTATGTTCCGAAGACCATCAGAAGGACAGTCCCTCATCAGCTACCTGTCTGAGCAAGACTTTGGCAGCTGTGCAGACCTGGAAAAGGTGAGGAATCTAAGGGGCTACCGAAGAGTCCATGAGTTGGGAGATCTGGCCTGAGGGGCTATGGTGCCATTTGTTCTAAGGAGGTTTGGGGTAGACAGCAGTACCATGAGTATAGACTACAATAAAGATAAGTTCACAGCAAAGATAAGCTCAACAAGTTCTCTCTCTGAAGAACTCTTCAGGAAGCGTATGCTCCTTATTGAATCCAAAAATATTACTGAGTTTGTCTTAGAAGCTACCTTGGGCAGAGAAGCATTGAATTTTAGCCACGTGATTATTGTTTCCTTGACCCTGGAACCTTAAGTAAAAACTGTTTCCAGAATCAACTTCTTTTTGTGTGTGTGTGTGTGTGTGTGTGTGTGTATATATATTTTTGTATGTGGTGTGTGTGTGAGGAAGATCAGCCCTGAGCTAACATCCATGCTAATCCTCCTCTTTTTGCTGAGGAGGACCGGCTCTGAGCTAACATCTATTGCCAATCCTCCTTCTTTTTTTTTTTCCCCAAAGCCCCAGTAGATAGTTATATGTCATAGTTGCACATCCTTCTAGTTGCTGTATGTGGGACACGGCCTCAGCATGGCCGGAGAAGTGGTGCGTCGGTGCGCACCCGGGCTCTGAACCTGGGCCACCAGTGGCGGAACGCGCGCACTTAACCGCTAAGCCACGGGGCCGGCCCCAGAATCAACTTCTATATTTTGTTCTAAGTCTCAGATGTGTAATAAATAATGTTCCTGGGCCAGCCCAGTGGCGTACTGGTCAAGTTCATGTGCTCTGCTTTGGCAGCCTGGGGTTTGCAGGTTCAGATCCTGGGCACAGACCTACACACTGCTCATCGGGCTGTGCTGTAGCAGCATCCCACATACAAAATAGAGGAAGACCGGCACAGATGTTAGCTCAGTGACAATCTTCCTCAAGCAAAAAGAGGAAAACTGGCAGCAAATGTTAGCTCAGGGCCAATTTTCCTCACACACACAAAAAAATAGTAGTAATCATAATAATAATAATGTGCCTGTAGCATTTTATAGCTTATAAAGCACTTTATCTTGAGACATCACATCTACCTTAATAATTTGTGTACAGGTGTATGGTCTTAGGAAAGACCCTGATATGAAATTCTGGATGACTTCTCTGTCATATTTTTGTGTAGAAAGTGGAACAGGAAGGCCAGGCATGGCCGGGTACAAGAGCAAAGAGAATGTAGAACAGGTTTTCTGGCCATCAGCTTTCTTTTTTAGTAGAAATGTGCATTTCCCTGGGTGTTTTGAATAAAAGCAGTGCATGTCTTGGAAGCTCTACTTTCCCACGTTATTATCAGTGAGGTGTTTAATACTTCTTGCCCCTTACTAAGCAACTTCTTTGTTGCTCTCCTTCCCCAAGGAGAATGCCCACTTCAGCATCTCAGAGTCCTTGATTGCTGCCATTGAGCTAATGAAGTGCAACATGATGAGCCAGTGCCTAGATGAGGAGGAAGACGAGGAGGAAGAAAGCGATAGAGAGATCCAGGAACTGAAGCAGAAGATCCGCCTTCGTCGCCAGCAGATCCGCACCAAGAATCTGCTCCCTGTGTACCAGGAGACTGAGCATGGAAGTGAGTGAGGCTGTGAACACGTCTGTTCCTTCTTCTTCAGGGCTGCAGGATAAGACATGGTGCCTCATGGGCTTTCTTTTTTCTCTTAATTTGAGATGTTATAACCCAGCCAAGGGTTCCTCTGCCATCAGAAAGATTTCCTATGTTGTTCTGATTTTTTTTTTTCTACCGGACCAGAGTCCTAGAGTTCATCCATTTCCTACCTCAGAAATATCTTCCAAAAAGTAGGTTTCTGATATGAGGAGAAGTAAGACCAATGGTTCCAGATTCACTTCCCAGATAGTAGTACCTTCTATTTACATGAAACTTTCTAAATTTCATGAATAAAATGGAGATCAACCAGCAAGAAGAGCTAGTTTCCACTTCCCCAGCATCACCTCAGCCAGTGTTCTATTTACTTCTCTTTTGAAGTCATACCAGGTCCCTTTTATTGTGACCCTAGAGGGAGTAGGAGACCTCTTTCTGTCCTGTTTATTGCTATTTATTTATTTTTTAAACCCACCAGGTTTTCAGGTCACTTCCAGCAGCTCCCAGTTCAGTTCACATGATTCAGCACAGTTCTCTGACTCTGGCTCTGCTGATGAGGTTGATGAATTTGAAATCCAAGGTAAGAAGTAACACTTTGTTTCAAGGTAGCTTTTATTAGCTGTTTCTTTCAATTTGGAATCTAGGCTGAGAAGCTTTCCCTATGTAAGGAATCTTCAGTGTGGTCCATTATGGAATATTGTCAGTTATTGTAAGGGACAGCCTCTCTTGGTAAAAAGAAAACCCATTTAAAATTTAAGCAGAAAAGAACACTGAAAGAAAGTGTTCCAGGTGGAGGGGGCTGCCTGTTGAAGTCACCCTGATGCTTCTTCCTCAATTGCACCTTTCTCTTGGATTCTCACTCTGATTCCTCCTGGTGACAGCTGAGGGCTGGCCCATATCTACATGAAATTATAATCTTATTCTCTTGTGTTCCATAACACAACTGAAATTGTTTCAAAGTGTTTAAAAGGAGCTTTATTATAATACTAAGAGAAAAGGACAAAAAGTCATTGGGGGCAAAAAAGGAAAAAAATCAAGTTTACTAAGTAGAGCTTTATTTTCTGTCCTACCAGTGCTAACTTGCTTAGCAGAATCACAGACTCTTGTTGTTATTCTTGTAAACATCTGCATAGAGAAGGAGAGAGGTTCTAATCTGGGAAGGCAGCTGTGTTAAATCAGGTTAACCCACAATTAATGGGTTAATCCATTCCTACAAATCATAGATTTCTTCAAGTTTTCATCAGTGCAACAAACAAACAGACAAACAAAAAAGCAGTTCAGGGCCATAAGCTTTTCCCCCATAGGTGAAACCAAGAGTAATTTTTTTACAGAAGTGAATTGTATCTATAATCTCTATTGTAGGGTGATGGTGAATAGATCTTTTATTGCATGAAGCTCTGATTTCCTGTGTACACCAATCTAGAGAACCCATTCACCTGCACAGACCTCCAGGTTGTGGTAGCTGGGTTTCTTCCCCATTCAAAAATGTAATTTTTACACATATTTTTCCGGGTCTCCGGGAAGTCATCCTTCTGTGTTCTCCTTAATGTACCTGGTTTCTATTCGTGACAATAATAGATAGTCACTTAAAACTCCATTTTTTTTGTTTGTATGTGGTTTTCCAACAGCAATTCTCCAATTCTCTTACATCAACTGAGTGTCCTTACAATTCAGTTCTGGCACTAACTCCTGGAGTTAGCACAGACTCCACATGTTAAGGGCTCAATCCCACGAGACTACCCCCACTTCAGATGCCAGCCGCAAATGGGGTCATCAGGCTACCTTCACTTCTCCACAGCCAACTACAAATTCAGGGGTTCGCACGACCCCCAACTCGGGTTTGATAATTTGCTAGAATGACTTACAGAACTCAAGAAAGCTCTATACTTAAAATTTCAGTTTATTATAAAGGATACCAATGAACAGCTTCATGGAGAGGTACATAAGGCAAGGTCCCCAAGTGTCCCGAGTGCAGGCACCTCTGTCCCTGTGGAGTCAGGGTGCAGGGAGTCAGGTACTCTCCCGGTACATTGATATGTTCACCAACCAGGAAGCTCCCCCAAACCTCATCATTGTGAGGTTTTTTTTTTTATCAAGGTTTCATTATGTAGTCATGAGTGATTAAATCATTGGCCATTGGTGATTGAATTCAGTCTCCAGCTTCTCTCCTCTCTTAGGAGATTGGGGGTGGGACTAAAAGTTCTAATCTTTTAATCAGGTGGTTGGTTTTTTTTTCTGGCAACCAGCCCCTTACTGAAGCTATCTAAGTGCCCCCTAAAAGTCACCTTTTTAGCATAAATTCAGATATAAGGGAAAGGGACTCATAAATAACAAAAGGTGTTCCTAGCACTCAGGAAATTCCCAGGGTTTTAGGAGCTCTGTGCGAGGAACTGAGGCAAGGACCAAATATATATTTTTTATTATACCACACTCTGTGATTGACCTGATCTCCAAATTAGAAGAAAATAAAAGGGTTCTGCCCTTTCTCTCAAGATCAACAGTCAGAATTTCATGAGGGTAATATTAAGGTAAATTCAAAATATGCTGCTTCACTGGATGTGGAGCAGCCCACTTGACTACTAAGTCCTTGCAACAAAGCAAGGAGCCTGGGGAAGCTGTTGAGTCTGAAAGGAGCCAAATTTGAAATAGCCTGCCTAGGGGTGGCACGAAGTGTGTTCCTAATGGAAACTTTTGCTGCAGTTGTGGGCCCAGAGGCAATATTTAATCAACTAACTCTCTAGTCAGTTCAGAACTGAAATCCTTAATGGAAAAGACCTTAGGGCAGGGTTTCTCAAGCTCTAGGCCAGATAATTCTCTGCTGTGATAGACTGTCCTGTGCATTATAGACTGTTTGGCATCCTCCCTGGCCTCTTCTCCCTAGATGCCAGTAGCACACCACCCTCCCCCTCAGTCGTGACAAAAATGTCTCCAGACATTGCCAAATATCTGCAGGGGGGCAAAATCCCCCCTTGTTGAGAACCACTGCTTTAGGAGGTCTGGTTTGGGGAAGGCTGGCAAGGCTGGTTTGGGGAAGCAGCAATAACTGTCTCACAAGCTATAGTGAGTACCTACCTGTGGATGTAAGTACCTAAAAGCAGTTTTATCTTTTGGAGCAAAAGTCAAGTTCTGATTCTAGGAACATGTGGTATAGAGCTGTCATTCTGATCGATTTACTTCCTGTCTGAATACTAAAGGGCCCCTTTTATAATCATTATTACACAGATGGTAGCGAAGGATCTAACCTGACTCACATGTCAAAGAACGGACTCTCAGTGTCAATGGCCTCGATGTTTTCAGGTAGCCTGTGTTGGAAGCGTGGGTGTGCTCATACATGCATGTGTGTGAATGTTTGCACCAGCTTTTGTACATACTTTATCATGTGACACCTGTCAAGGTTATGAGGACTATAGGGTCTGGAGAACTAGCTGGGAAAAACCAGACCTAAGCCAACCAGGAACAATTCAGATATTCATTTTCTTCTTCCTCATACGACCCCAACAACCCTCCTCACTGAGATTGTCCTTGTTGATGCTTCCCTACAGTGATACTTATAGATTAAGTGGTCATTGTGGCTGATGGAGGTAGTAGACAGTTTAGAAAGGTGAAGAAATTTTAGTTCAAATTTATGGCTAAGCTCCCGCCACACAGTCAGATAGCAAAAGTCAGAATGGTATGAAGCGTAGTGTCTCTTTAGAGTTTTGAATTTGCAGAGTCAACTTTCAGAAAGCTATCTCATCTAGGTACTTCGTACACAATTAGGATTTACTGCTGCAAATGTTTGCCCTTAGTAATTGCTTTGTGATCCAAACAGGTAGGCTTTCGGTAGGTGGGGTTAACTGAAAGAAAGTAGCAGTTTTGTACTCAACATGACTTTAAAACACACAAACAATAACAAAACTCAGGACTTTTTATTAAACAGTTAATATTAACTGTTAATATTGTCAGCCACTAGAATTTGAAATAATTATATAAGATTAGATCAAGATTTAGAGAAATGAAAGTAATTAAGTGCCTCTTTCTCTACTCCTGAACTGCTATAATTTATTCTAACATAGTCTTCCTTTGCTGGAGAAGTAATTATTCTGAGTCACTTTTTAACTGGCTTCTAATGCATTTGTAACCACAATCCTTTGCTGATGCACTTATTGGCTGTCAGCCACTTCTCCGTCAGAGGACGTTCACTCTGCTTTAACCATAAGGCATACCTTTATTTGATCTTCTTAGCATTCTTTCTTCCCCCATTTTGGAGCTTTAAAACTTTTTTATACACCAAGACTATGAAACATTTTTCAACTAAAAAACTGCTTTTTCTTGTGACCCACAATCCCAACACATTATTGGGGGCTGGGGAAAAAGCAATTAGAACAAGCCTCTCTCAAAAGTAGTCACTTGTTTTACCTTCTTTCTACACACAGATACCCAATTATGAAAGTATAATTTACAATTCATCTTTCTCTACTCTAGATTTCTTTATTGCTTTCTGTTCTTTTTCATCTATTTCTGGTCTTTAATCAAGTTTATTACTGGTACCAAATTCTTTCTAAAAAGTATTATTATTATTCTCATTAGCAGTCTTCCCACTCATGTCCAGAGGTTTACAGACTCATTTCTTTTTGATCACCTTAAGTGATTCGTGCTATCGAAGAATCTCTTGGGATTCTATCAAAGGAAGGTCATCAGAATCCATAACACGCTTGGAAAAAGTTGAAGTACTTAAGGATCATATTATGGACATTGTCATTGATAAATACTCTGTGTATTGTAATCCTCTGCTTAATATAACCACTTATCTTAGATCCTGATTCATCGAGTAGACCATATGGAGCAGAAGTGTTTATGAAGGGAACAGATTTGGAAGTTACTTCCTCCTAGCAATAAAGTGGTTATAAACCTTGGGATCATAGAAAGCTTATTCACAGAAAGCTTTGGATTCATCAACATCTATTTTTTATACAGTTTTATTGAGGTATTAATTACATTAAGTATACAATTTTCAATTTTTAGTAAATTTACCAAGCTCTGCACCCATTACCACAGTGTAGTTTTAGAACATTTTCATCACCCCAGTAAGATCCCTTGTGCCCATTTGCAGTTAGTTCCCATTCTCACCCCAAGCTCCAGTTCGCCACTAATCACTTTGTCTCTATAGATTTGCCTTTTCTGGACATTTCATTTAAATTGGATCATACAATATGTGATCTTTTGTGTCTAGCTTCTTTCACTTCATCTGTTTCTTCTGATGGTGTCTGCCAAATTGATATATCATTCATAAGCTCCCAATCCCAGACAGTCTTTTCAACTTATTTAGTTTCAGGGTTTTGTTGTTCTCTCCCGCTGCTTCATCCTCTTCTCTTATAGTTTTATCAATTTTTCTGTATCTTCCTTTGTAGATTCTTGTAGAATTTCAATCTTCCACATATATGTATCTAGTAAGCGTCCAATCAGGGCACAGAAACCACACAGTAATTGGAATAGAGAAAGTTTGATATAAAGAATTGTTAACTATAATGGGAGATGGAAGTAATGGGAGACTGGCTCATAAGGAGTAAAGAGATCTCGAAAGAATACAGGAATAGCAGATAGAGGCAGCAGTCACTATCCCTACGGCTGAGATAGAGCACCCAGGGAAGGAACAAATGTAGAAGAGAGCCACACACATCCCTAAGGCTGAGATCGAGGACTCCTGGCTCACTGGATGGTGGAGAAGTTCTCTGAAGCTGCAGAGCTGTTCTGAGAGAGCGCCAGGGGATGCTATCCACGGAGGTGCCATGCCAATGGCCCTTACCAGGAAACCATTCTCTGGGGTGCTGGAGGAGGCTGCCCCCAGGGAGGTGCTGTGACTCAGAACTCAAGGGGTACCAGGGGGTGTGGTTCATGGGAGGTGCCAGGCCTGTGGCACTTGCTGAGAAGTTTTCCCAGGAGGTGCCAAGAAAAGCCGTTTATGAGAAGTACTACTAATGGCATTCTGCTGCAAAGTTGCCTGAAGGCGTGCTTCCCCAAGGGAAAGTCACGTACCTTACAGGAGTCCGCCTAGAGGAGCATGCCAGAACCAGCAAGAGAAACCCCTTCCTTCTCCAGTGTCCCTCCAGTGCCCTCTACTGACAAAGCTTAACATTGCGCCAGTTGGAGAAGGACCACTGTTTGCAAGTCCAGCTGCATTATCACAGAGCAGACAAAAAGAAGGGCACGGTTTAGAGCTGAAAGGCAGTAAATTGATAACTGGCACAATATGTAAAGAGGAAATTTTGTGAACTATATTTTCTGACAAGTTTTTAAATTATATCCAATTCAAGGTAATCAGTTGCTTCTCCCCACCTTCTCCTTTTTAATCAAATTTTTTTCTCCTTTTAAAACAAGAATAGTTGTGGTTCTCCATTTTAAAGTGTTTCATCTTGGCTTAGCGGTTACAGAAAATTCACTGGAGTTGGATTTCCAGCTGTGTTGGGTATCATCTTCTCTGCTAGAAGGAAAGCAGGATGGAAACCAACATCAAACTAGCCAGTAAATTCTGAAGTTGACTCTCTTCCTGTGCCTCATTTATTTTGTTTAAAAATTTGCAAATTTGCTAGGGTGCCAATGTTTTAACCAGTTCTTCCCTGATCATCCCAATACCAATGTCTGGACATGCAAAAATTCTTATAACATGTCATTATTTTTGTTGCGTTGTGTTTTTTTAGATTTTTGAACTTTTTTCAGTCTGTAGTAATAACCTTATCCTATCTAAAGCATCAAAAGCATTAGTTCTCTTAGGAAAAAAATACTTGTTTTTATACAAAAAAATCAATGTAAAGTTTCATAATTATGTTAACTTCCACTTGGAAGGCGAGATTCTCAGACATCTTTCTAAAGTGCTCTGATTTCGAGTACACTTAATTCATCCAGTTGAATAGCTTCCTCCTCTCTCTTTACTCCTTAATTATCTGTCTTAGACCCTGGCCTACTTTTATCCAGATCCTCAACTAGTGTTCGAACCACATTAACTTAATCATTTGCTTGAACTGACTAGAGAGTCAGCAGGTTGCAGCAAAGGCTCAGTACCCACAGGGCCTTCATGGTACTTGACTAGTGTCAGGTGTCATGTCCCTTTTGGTATCAGATGCTGCCTCTCCCTCTCCACTCCTGGGCTAAGATCCTCACATCCAAAACTCTGTGGTCTTCCACACTCTTAGAAGTATGCATGATTGGCTAGGAAGTCCCTGCCACCTACCTCAACCTCATTGCACCTCTGGTAAAAAAGAAGAAACATGATAAAGTATGACTTGACTATGTTTTCCAAAGAGAAGAGAATGATTTTTTTCCTCTCAAAGAAAAAAAAAACTTTCTGTGAACGTGAAGAACGGCTTTATAGTTTTTATGAAGACAATGGTTTCCTTAGCAACCATGAATTATCAACCACCTCTCCTCTCTGATGTGCAGTGTTTTTTTAACAGCCTGGCCCTAAAGTAACAACATTGGTTAGCTCTTTATTCAAGGATATCTGTCTAAGATTTTCCTCTCATTTTTCCTTTTTTATCACTCCCAAACAGGCTGAAATTTGCTTTTTGCTTTTAGGCAATTAATCATTCATTTAAGAAATATTTTCCAAAAACCTATTACATTCAAAGCACTCTGAGGGCTACAAGGACAAGGCAAGACTTATGTAAATCCAAGGCAGTATAAGTATTATGCAAATAAATGTTGCAAACCAAATGGTCTAGGAGGATCTGGTTTACTATTGCCTAGAATTTTTTTCTTTTCTCAAATAGCACTATTTAGAATGAAATAGACAGTTAACAGTGTGTTGGGATCTGGATTTTGGTGGTGCAAGTTCAAACAGAAAATATGGTATACGTGAACTTCTTTATTGTTAAATAAAATAGGATTTGTTAATTACTAGTCAAAAATTTTTTTGCTGTCTTAAATTTTTCTGTGCTTAGAGAGCATATGAAAACTGACAGATTTCAATTCTGTTCTCTTATTTGTGTATATAGCTTTGAAGACATTGATTTGTCAGGAATATTATTTGAGAATATATGTGTATACAGAGCCCTGTGTTAAGTATTTTAGGTCCAGATAAAAGAATTAGACACAATCTCATTTGCTCACAAGGAGATTTTATTAATCTAGTGGTACATACAAAAAATATATATACAGAGGAAACGTGAAGAACAATTGAGCTACTCATGGCCAAGTGCAGAGTGATGTCATGTAAGCTCAACACTCTATTTGAGGGGCTCAAATGCAGTAGATTGATCATTGTGTAGGTTTAATTAGGAAAAGAAGGTCTTTTCTCTTATCGCTAGGTATTGAAGGAAGTGAGGGATGAGACTTGCCAGAACAGTCTTTTTTTTCATGACTTGAATAGGTTCTATCTGCCTTTCTTGAACATGATTGCTGTTTTTCACATTCTCCCCATCAGAAGCATTTGGGTAGACGAGGTCTCTGGAGGTTCAGGCATATCACTATTAGAAATCCTCTTCAAAATTCTTTATCAGAAATAGGCTTTGGAAAGTCTGCCATAGTTTTCTGTAATTATGCCTGAGAGTTCTACAGTAAAGATCATGTTGAATATCTCCATGAAAATTTGTTGGTTACCAGGCATCTCCAGGGAGTTGCCAAGCCATAGAGAATTTCTTTTCTTCCCTGTGCCACCAGACAGGAAAGAAATCTTTCCATGAAGCTTTTTTAAGGGTATAGAGGACTTCTCACATTCAGGAGTAATAGCAATAGTGGTGAGACGTTAGAAGCAAAGTTCCAATTCCACATACATTTAATGAGTAACCTCTGCGATCCAAGTTCTGTGTTAGGTGCTGGTTCTGATATAAAAAAGAGCTAGAGAGAATTCTCGCCTCTGAGAGTTTATCATTTAAGAGGGCTTGCAATTTAGAGAATGAAGGAGAGATTGGAGTCATTTATTTTGTGTTTCTGGTTGGTAGAGGATGTGTCCCCTTGTGCCTTAGGATGCTTCCTTTTCTCATTCACTGTCTTGCACCAAATCTGAGTTTGTGTTTCCACCTGGATTTGTAGCCACTCTGACCTTCTCAGTACTATGCATAGTGTCACTAATTCAGCCTGGTTGTGACTTGAACAGAGCCAAACTATACATTGTATGTAGGGCTTCACCTGGACTCTGCTCCTTATCCCACATAGAATGCAGCAGCTAGCTGCCACCCTGAGTGCTTAGCTGGCAATTGCTTGGAATGATTTCCATTATTATCTCTTACTTCTTCCCTTTCCATTTCCTGCTCCTCTTATCTCTGGTTTCCATTTAGATGCTGACATCAGAAGGAACACAGCCTCAAACAGCAAATCCATCATTTCCTCCCAATCCTTGTAAGTACCTTTTTTTAAAAAAAAATAAAACCTTGGAGTATGTGGAGTAGCAAACCCAGTTCTTGGCATATAGATGAGAAAGGCCATGCATGGATGAGGCCATCCAAATTCACAAAGAGGGAAGGTTAAAGTCATGGGCCTGCCTGATGGTGACATGCCCAGGGAAAAAGAGCAGAAGATCATTGGTTCAAACGGGGTGAGCTCTGGTGGAGGCAAAGCTCACAGTGTGGATTGTTCCTTGCTCTCCTGATTCTGATTATACCAGAGGCCCCCAGAAGATCAGATCTCAAAAGAGAGAGCAATGATCATGATTTCTGATTATGAAATCAAATTGAACAGGTTCTGCAGTGTGGACTCAGTGAGGGGAAATAGTAGCTCATTTGGGAGCAACAATAGCCCTTTATAGACCACAAGGCAGTTTTACTCACTTTATTTTGTAAACAGGTGTTATAATCCCCATTTTGCAATTAAAGAAACTGAAGTGTAGAGAAAGACAGTGAATACAGAATCGTTACCTAGCAGTGCCATGTAATGCTAGTAAGTGAGATTTAAGCCTAAGTCTTAGGACTATAAGACCAGTATATTTTCATTGTGCACATGTATCTGAAGATAATGAGAGAAGAGGCTGAGCAGAGTGTGGGTGCTGCCAGTGTTGTCTCAGCTCAGAAGTCACTGCGAATGGTATCAGACCCTGAAGGGAAGGATTCCATCTTCCCGTCATTTCTTTATGCTCAGCCTTCCCTGCATCTCTCCTTCCCAGCTCCCACTGCTTCCTCCACTCCACATCCGCTGAGGCAGTGGCCATGGGGCTCCTGAAGCAGTTTGAGGGGATGCAGCTCCCAGCCGCCTCGGAGCTAGAGTGGCTAGTTCCAGAGCATGATGCCCCTCAGAAGGTAGACTCTTCAGCTTATTTTCTCCACCCACTGTCCAAGCACAGGAGGCTGTGAGCCTTTCTGATATTGTTCTCCTTTGTCACATGTCCCCACTCTAGAATGAACCTATGTGTTTCCTTCCTTACTCACAGAAGCTGTTCATTACAAATATGTTGAATGAATGAAGGCGTACTTGCCTAGGTTTTCCCTAGCAATTGTCAAAACAGGAGATAATGGCTCCTTCACCGTCCTTATTCCACACGACTGCCCCCTAGACCAAAGGTGGAACTCCTGTGTTGTGACCACCTTTGAGACACTGAAAAAGTGAATTGTTCAGATTCTTCTTTGCTCTGCAGTTGAGTAAGGCATGAAGCACCCTGGCGTACCAAGGGTCTTGGGATGGGTTCAGGGACAGCATCAGCAATGGGTACCACCTCACTGGGATGCTGTTTCTGTTCCTTTTTCTTCTTGGAACCCAAGCTTTCACTTCCAGTACCCTGGTGACTTATGGTTTGTTTCAAGGGCCAAGGTTCCCTGAAGCCTTTACCTGTGGTGTTCCTGAAATGTCTTTCATTAACTATGCTTCTATCATGGCCGGAGGGTCAAGCATATGTGTTCCCCTGGACTGTCCATGTCCCATCACCCTGTGCTTTTCTCCTGCAGCTCCTGCCCATCCCTGACTCACTGCCCATCTCACCAGATGACGGGCAGCACGCTGATATCTACAAGCTGCGTATTCGTGTTCGTGGCAACCTGGAGTGGGCCCCACCCCGGCCTCAGATAATATTTAATGTTCATCCAGCCCCAACGTGAGTAGCCAGTATCTATGCCCTTTGGAAAATGAATACATCCTCTTTGGATTATCAGGGCTGTCTCCTCACCCTCTTGTCTCTGCCTCCAGCTGTACCTCCCACACAATTCTGTTCATTTAAAGGCAGAGGGAGAGCACTATCCATCTTGTCCTCAAGTCTTACTCTTAATCCTCCCATTCCTTCCCAGACGTGACTGTTTTATCACTGACCTTCCCAACCTGTCACCTTCCTCCCAGTAGTTTTCTGAGCTTACTGGTTTTTCTTCTCTTAAGATGGATGGACGCTTTTCTTTCCTATTGTTCTCTCCTTTTTACTCTTTCTCATCTCTTACATTTGTACAGCAAGTGTGGTTCATTGTTGGGGAGAGTCACTACCTAGACCTAAATTCTAACCTTATACATCCTCGGTTTGAATAGTTTCTCCCAACAGGTTCATTTTGTACAACTCTAAAAAAATAGGTGGATTCCCTTATCTTCCCATATTTAACAAGAGCCCTATGTTTGTACCCTCATCCTTTACGTCTCAGAGGCTGCCAATCCCCTCTCCTTCCCCTTTCCTCAGGAGGAAAATTGCTGTGGCCAAGCAGAATTACCGCTGTGCAGGATGTGGCATCCGGACTGACCCTGGTGAGCATCTTCTCTGACCCCCATATTGCCTCCAGTGGTTTACTCTCTTGCACACTTGGGAGAGGGGCTGATCAGAAAGATAGTAAGAGGAGGTGACAGAGCAAAACTAGGGAAAGAGAAAGAAGGGGCCTGGACTTAGAAGGTAGGACTAGGCAAGATCACTGGCAGTCAGAGGGGAATTGTTTCTGGGAGCACATTGCCAGAATTCTATACTGGGGAAAATTGGACACTTTCGGTCAGGTTTTTGGAGGCTGGATCTTACCAACTCTGGCAGGGTTTGTTTCCTCAGTGGCCTTCAGATTGGGACACAGAAACCATAGGCCCCACCATGTGGGTTTCTGCCAGCTTTGAGAGCTCAAATAGAGGTGGCTGGAGCCCACTGGCCATCCCTTCCTGCTCTTTCAAAAGGAACAGCAGAGCTGCTTCACCAGCTTATAGATGGGAGAGCCACGTCTGACCTTTGACTTTCTGGTTTTTCCAGATTATATTAAGCGGCTGCGGTACTGTGAGTACTTGGGCAAGTACTTCTGTCAGTGCTGCCACGAGAATGCCCAGATGGTCATCCCCAGCCGGGTTTTGCGCAAGTGGGACTTCAGCAAGTACTATGTCAGCAATTTCTCCAAGGACCTGCTCATTAAGATCTGGAACGATCCTCTCTTCAATGTGCAGGACATCAACAGTGCCCTCTATAGGAAGGTCAAGCTGCTCAATCAAGTTCGGGTAAGACCCTTGAAAAGGCCTCATCATAGATTACCCTTCTCATCCCCTTATCCCCTCTTTCTGTTCATACAGGCTTTCCCAAGATCACCGCACTTCTCTTTGTCACCACGTCAGAGCTATAACCATCTCATCATTCACACTTTCTCTATACACTTTGTTAATCTCTTGCCACTTCCCAAGTATCTATCTAGTTAGAGTCTCAAACCTGGCAATGGCAGCTCTGAAGCTGTAGATAGCACTCGATGGCAAAAGCCAAAATATTACTGAATGGAGAATAGGGTATCAGGTGGGAAATTCCAATTCTGGGTTTCTCAGCGGCTCCCAGCTGTGTATGTGATTTGGGCAGACTGACCTAACAGAGGGGCCTTCCCTGCCTGGAGGTCACTTTGAAGCAAGTTGTTGAGTTATAGGTGTAGAGAACAGTCTGGCTCTGGCTGTTGCATGCAGAGCTTCCAGACCCACAGGGTTTAAATGTACTTGTTGTTCTAACAATTGTTTCTCTCTTCTTCTTACCCCCTCTTACCTGCCACCGCCACCCCCCCACCCCCCCACCAATGTCTTTTTCTTCAGCTGCTACGGATCCAGCTGTATCACATGAAGAACATGTTCAAGACATGCCGACTGGCCAAAGAGTAAGTCTTGTGTGGAGCCCAGAGGCCTCTGGCTGGGTTAATGTCTCTGAAAGAAACATTCTGGCAGTTGGCCCTTGTTATGTGAAGGAGAGTAGGGGAATCGTGCAGAAAATTCCAGAAATGGTAAATGAGAAGCCTATAGCAGTAACTGTGTCTGTATCCTTCTCTCTGAAAGGGGAAATTTGGTTATTCTATCCAGGGCAGGCCTACCACTCTTTGCAAATTGGTAGAATCACTCTGCAGAGTAAAAGTCACTTTTGCCATCCAGACTCCTGGTAGTGTGGGAGGGCTAGGTGGTCTGGAACACCTAGGCTGGCTCAGTGTTGACCATCCTCGTTAGCTCTGCCTGGGGCCCTTCCCTTCCCTATCCTGCTTCTGGATAGAGATCCTTCTCTGATGTGCCTCACAAGGTGTTCATTCTCTGCTCCCACCTGCTTCCTCTCATTTCCTGTAGGCTTCTGGATGCCTTTGACACAGTTCCGGGCCACCTGACAGAGGATCTCCACCTATACTCGCTGAATGACCTGACTGCAACCAGGAAGGGGGAGCTGGGGCCCCGGCTTGCTGAGCTCACCAGGGCGGGGGCTGCCCATGTAGAGCGATGCATGGTAAAAGAAAGTCTCGCTTTAGCATGCAACTGGGCTCTTTCTTAGGGATACGGGGAGTGGAGTGGACCCAGGGTTCTTGCCATTCAGTTCTGAGGAGTTGAAAGAGAGAAACTGGACAGGGTTGCTCTTCCCTGGGTTGGTGAACAGCTAAATCATTCAGATCTAAAGAACCTAGAATTAGACGAGGATTTGGTGCTGGCATTGGTCATGGGTAACGGGCAGGACTAAGCAAGCCTTTGCTATAGAATTGTCATGACATGAGAGGAGAACCTTGAATTAGAGTCTGGAGAGGGACTGGGTCTTGGCTTTCTCATTTTCAATCACTGTGACCAAAGGAAGTACTTTGCCCTCTGAGATAAGCCTCAATTTTCTTGTCTTTAAAATGAAGATAATAAATAATAGCTACTATCCTTTCTTCTCAGTTTTTGAGGATTGATGAAATAGTTTATGTGAAAGCATTTTGTAAACTTTAAGTATTCTATAGACGCAAGATATTATTGTTCTTGATATACCCAACATGCCAGAAATTTAGTAATTCCATTCTTACAATTTCCCATCTTAGAATATGTCCAGTTTGTATTCTTGTGACAGTCCCAAAAGTAGAGCTTAAAATGAGACATGTATAGAGACCCTGTGTAGCGGGGGGAATTGGAAGACTTGACTATGGTCTGACTCAAGGCTAGGTGTTATTTGGGAGAAATATCCTCGCCTTCACATTTTATCTTAATTGGCTATGGTTCCTATTTCAAAATAAGATCATTACCCAGACTGGAATTTTGTCTTTAGGAAGAAGCCCTTTGTGGCACGTCCGTCCTTCTTTTCATCTCTTCATTGAGAGCCACTCTCGTGGTTGGAGTTTCTCAAACTCATGCCTCTCCTGTGTCCACCTTAAAGCTTTGTCTAACTCTGCCCAGCCTTGCCCCAGTTTAGCTATCATACTTCTAAGTCCAGCTGGGATCTCTTCCCAGGAGGCAGGAGAACCCCTGAGAGCCCATTCAAGTCTTATTTATATGCTGCCCTCCCCTCACTTGTGTTCACGCTGTTGTGCCAGCTCCTGGTGTGCTGCCTCTCATTTTGCTGCCTGTCCCTTTCCTCTGCAGCTCTGCCAAGCCAAGGGCTTCATCTGTGAGTTCTGTCAGAATGAGGATGACATCATCTTTCCTTTTGAGCTCCATAAGTGCCGGACCTGTGAAGGTGAGGGCTGGTGCCAGGTGTGGAGTGGGCAAACAAGCCTGAACACAAAGCTAATTTATTTCCCTTCAGCCACCCCTATTAGTAAGAGTTTGGTTTGATTCAGCAACTCCCTGTGTTTCACCACAGGCACACCGAGCAACGGTGGTGGGAAGGGGCTGTGGCAGTGACTTCCAACTTGAGATGAAAAATATTATTCTCTTCTCTCTCATCTTCCCAACCTGCAGAGTGTAAAGCATGTTACCATAAAGCTTGTTTCAAGTCTGGGACCTGTCCTCGGTGTGAGCGGCTCCAGGCCCGGCGGGAGTTGCTGGCCAAGCAGAGCCTGGAGTCCTACATGTCAGACTACGAGGAGGAACCCACTGAAGCCTTGGCCCTAGAGGCCACCGTCCTAGAGACCACCTGAAGAAAGCACATTAAGCCCTCTTTCTAGGGGCTAGAGTCACACTAGACTGTGCAGAACTGAGCCACCCTTTTAAGGACTTTCCCCACTTGAGTTGTTTTTTTTTTTTTTGAATTATTATCATTATTATTTTTTATGACTTGTCTAGAGTCCATGTATAGTCAACCTTTGTTAGGTTGATGGGGTCCAGCCTGTGGTGACAATTTGTGGGTACCAAGTATTTCCATCAGAACTGACACATGGGTCCTTAAGTGAAGCTTCTAGTACCTCTGTCAGAGGGATGGACAGTGGGACCCAATTCTTTCATCCATGGCCTTCTCCACTTAGACCAGATCTGGTTTCAGCTGCATCTCAAGTGTCATTTCCAGTTTTACTTTGTTTTAGTTCTGGAGCTTCTGAGCCAGGCCATTCTCAACCAACTCACTTCTCCTTTGCTGCTGAAACAGGAGGATGGAGTTTTCTCTCCAAATCCTGAAATAGGGTCAGACTGTGCCCTGAGGAGAAGCAGCAGAGAATTGGACTACATTGTGGGCATTCTGTCCGGCTTATTTAGGTATTTTTAAGGCCATAAAAACAACATTATTACTACCTTGGAATCCTCAGAGACCTCAAGGAGGCAGCCATGACTTCTTCGTTTGAAATATTCTAGGCATAGTGATGTCGCAAGCTGACTTTCTTTATCCACCCTGGTGAGCTTGAAGCAAAGAACAGAACTGATGCTTAGGCCAGGCGCATTCATAGCCTTACACCAAGCATAGGTGAGGCTATAGCTCTGTTGCTTAAGGAGCATTTATTCAGTCAGAGGAGCTGCTGCCCACCTCTTAGGTGATAAGGTCCCTTCTAGTCAACCTGTCTCTGGGGCAGCTATAATCTTTCAAGCTCAGGCAAGTCCCTGATGCCATCCTAAATTGAGACCAGAAACCCCATTAGCCATCTTATTAGCGGGTCTCTTGCCACTGTGTCCTCTGTTAGATGGTCATTGTGGTTCTGAGTAAAAGGAAAACCCAACTCCATTCTTTCTCTCCCCTTCTTGCAGTAGAGCTGGGACCCTCCCTGATGGCTGATGTCTTGCCTTGGTTTCTTTCATCAAAGTTGGGGAAAAAGCTTCCTGCTATTAGTAGTGTTAGAGAACTTGACAACTTGTGGATGTGAGTGTGAATGTTCCTGTGTTCTTGGGATAACAAGAGCCTTCATGCCTATTATGCACTTAACTCTTTAGCCTGGTGATATTCGTATGTTCAGTCATTCTTTTTCATAGTACTAATTTTAACACACCTACCCCCTTTTTTTTAAATATGTGTTTTGATGGGAAAAGTTTTTGATGGGACCGTGTATATGTTTGTGGTGTTCTTTAAGTTGCTGTAGCTCCTGACCTCTATGTAAAACACTGGTCAGGGTCGCTGCTCCGAGAGCCGGCAGCTCTGTGAACAAAAGCCCACGGCATTTTTGTTCTGAGACTGACTTCTTCCTGTGTACCTGTCTTTCCATAGTTAGTTGCTAGTAGAAAAAACTTGGTGTGGGCACTGCCCTAGGAAGCTGAACAGAAAGTTGCACGTGGTTGGTGGAAGCTGATGAGTGCCTGGGCTGGAGGCAACCAGGAGGCTCACGGGAAGTAGAGGGGCAGTAAGGTAATGGCCAGAGCTGAGGCTCCACCAGGGCAGGAGCAGGGAGGAATTGGCCCATGGCGTTGGTCCCTCTCTGTCAGACTGGGATCTGAAGCTGCATCAGGCTGGAAGACCCTGAGGCTGCTCTCCCTTCAGTTCAGAGGGGAGGCTCTGAAAGCCAAGGCCTCTAGCCCAGCCCAGTTTCGAAGGGCCGACTAGAAGCTCCCTTGTCCTTTAAGGAGCTTTGGGAATGACCCCACAAAACTCAAGTCTTACTAAGGGTTAGGCCTCAGATTCAGACAGGGGTTTGTAAAAAATGGTGATCTCTACTTCCAGTTTTGGTTTAAATTACAAATCCAACTCCTTACTCCAAGTCAGTACACTGGAGGAGAGATGTACTCTCATTATTGTCCTGCCTGTTTCATATTAGCAGAGGAACAAAAGATGGAAAATGCTGACAGTTTCTAAAGCTGAACTCAACGATCTTACATGCTCCTTGTTTTTCACTTATTTTTCTCCACCTCCGCCACTCCATCCTTTTTGATTGCATATCTGTTTTAGTGACCCTGACAGTCTGCTGTCATCACTGTCCAAATACCCATTTGTTTATTTATTTATTTGAGAGTAAGAGGAGAGAGGAAAGAGGATGGGATGTTTTGAAAGCACTTTGTAACTTACCAGTATCTGAAAATCCCCTGCTATTGTGGGGAAAAGCTTTGAATGCACTGAAGAGAGTTCCTTCTGAATGAAATGAGAGGGAAGAAGTGTTCTTTTTTATAAATAAAGGGAAAAAAAGTTTGCTTACAAGGTGGAGACAAGATTCAAGACATAGCAGAAGAGTGGAAAGTAAATATTTTCCACTTAAATGAGGCTGTTACTGACTTTCTCTACCAAGGCTTTAGAGCTTCTGTTGATTTAATATAAGAGGAGCAAGAGTCTAAATAGAGATATTCTGTGTGTGTACAACTTGTGTTCTGAACTGGATTTCTACTTGCTGTAATTCATACATAGCCTGACAGTTCATTGTCATCTTTAATAAACTATGGAAATGAAATTCTGCCTTTTATTTGCCTGCCTTGACTATGAGGAAGTAGTACTGAGTGTCTACTGTAAAGCAGGCATGTCTGAAAATTCAGAAGGTTTCTGTGTTATAATGCAAAGAAAAGTGGACCTTACAAGTCGGGAAAAGTGGGTTGGAATGCTTCATCACTGACTTGCTATATGACCTTGAGCAGATCACTTCTGAATTTTTGTTTCTTCATGTATACAGTCTTTGTGGCCCATAGTCCTTTCCAGTTCGTGGGTGTGCCTTACCCAGCCCCTTGGTGTAACTGTCTCTTAAAGTGCCGTAAATCTTCCTCTCCATAACATCTGAATTGTCTTAGATGCTTCAGTTCCCACTTCTATGAACAACTGGCTCTGAGTTTCTTTTACGCTCCTGGCCCACTGGAGCTCCAGCCCCACCCTGCAACTTTCTGAACATTTCCTCTTCGATGTCCTTTGGTCGTCTCCAACCAATGTATCTAAAACTAACATAAATATCATATTTCCCCAAACCTAACCATTAGTCACCCCAGTTTGAAAATTTAGTTGTCTTCCTCTCGGAGTCAAGTGACATGTTCAGCTAGTAAAGCATTACCTCCTTCCACCACCTGTTATCAAGTTCTGTTGATTTTTCTCTTTAAAATAAATCTATCTCATTCCTTTTCTACCACTAGCACACAAATTCAGGTTCTTAGCTTACATCTCAAGCATCTCCAGCTATGTCAGTCTCTTCCTATTGAATCATCCATCAAATATTTGGGTACCAACTATATGCCGGTTTCTCTGCTAGACTCTGGGGCTACAGCAGGGAGCAAAATGGAGACAGTCTCTACCCTTAACGTGTTGGAGGGGAGATAGACATTGCTTTCAAGTCACCAAAATGAATATGTAATGCAAGTTGTAATAACAGCTATGAAGGGAGAGAGTAGATGCTATTAAAAAAATAAATAACAAGGGGACTTAATTTAGGTTGGAGATAAGTAAGGCCCCTGAGAAAGTGATACTTCAACCAAGACCCAAAGAATGAGGTTCAGAGTAGAGAGAAAAGGGCTCCAGACCAGGACGAGCACATGTGATGGTCCTGAGACAGGAGGAGTTTGGGCAAGGAACTGCAAGAAGGACTTACTAGGAGTTTTAGGTTTTATTCCAAGAACATTGGGAGCTAAGGATTTTAGATTTTGTTCTAAGAATATTGGAGAGCCATTGAAGAGTTTTAATCAGAGGAGTGACAGATCTGGTTAAAATGTCAGTGTCCACTTTGCAGAGAATAACTAGAGTAACACAAGAGTAGAAGCAGTGGGATCTTTGAGGGAGGTGGCTGCAGTAGTTCAGGAAGTAGATTATGTTTGGACTAGGGTGTGTCATATCAGCATCATCACTGTCACCTCATTACCCAAAAACCTCTAAAAAGATAAATCCCAAATGTTCTGCTCTGACTCTGACATTTTAAAGCGTGGAACAAAAGGCGGGAGGCAAGATATTGGAAAGATACTGGGATACGTTACAGAATCCAAGGAAAATTAACAACCAAGTGTCCGGAAGGGCAGAGACCAGGGCAGCTCAGGGAACCTCTGCTGCAGGGTCTGCAGGCCTTTTCTTGAGCCTACTACCAGCGAGGCAGGCCAGAGAGTAGAGTTATGGCTGTGTTGGGGACTCACCCCAAGGAAAGGGGAACTGTGAGCTGGACAGTTGTCCATTGTGGCATTGACTATGTTATTCATCATTCTCTGTGGCCCCCAGTGTGTGTAGGTTTACTATACCCTCTAATGGTGTAAAGAGTAGGCATGATCTTTATAGCATCCTGGTTAGAGTGAGGCCCAACTTTGCTTCCTTTTTCCTTTGAACTTTTGGCTTAGGGTATGAGAGAAAGGGATCACTATGCCCACCGTATCCTGCTGGCTCTTCTGCCCTGATCAGCTACAGTCTTCCCATATCCAATCTCCAGGATATTAAACTGCTTGCTTTTAAAGCTGTAGTGATAGCAACTGCCACATGGTCCAAGCTTTCCCATTGTGAACTTGATGTTCTTGGGATCAAAGATGAATGTGATTAAAAAGGAGAGAGAATCTGCCTAGCACTACTCTTGTAGGAACGTGGAGAACACAAGTGTGTGCTTTGCATATACCCTGGCCTGCCTCAATTCTGTGAACTGCTTCTGGAGGAGGAAGAGAGAGCAGAGAGCTATGCTCTGGCTCTTTGGAGGTACACGTAATACCAGACGAGCAGGGTGAGAGTTAGTGGGTTAAAATAAACCTTGAGTGTGGGAAGGTTCTTAGGCTGTAGGTGGGAGTTTTAGTGACCAGCCCCCTGAGAAGCTGCAGCAGACCAGTAAGACGCAAGTCTGAACCACAGCAGCAGCACAGATGACCTGTAACCTTTAGGCAAGAAGCCTTTGGTAAGTCCTGTTCTTTTCTCTCACAGCCCTGGGAATTTCTCATCTGTTTTCCTTTCAAACAGTGATGCAACTGGTTTTCTCTCCCCACTGGCCCACTGCAGAACAGAAGCCAGCCTCCCAGTTTCTCCCCCAAATTCCTATTTCCACAGCAGGCCCACTGCTTCAGCACTAGCAGGGGTGGGAGGAAACCAAGGAAGTAAAAGGCACCTTTCTCTCCTCTCCCCCTCACCTCCCAGCCTTTTTCTACTCAGAATCTGAAGAAAGAAATTTAACCTAGATGCCAACAATGGGTCTCTCTACACAAAGGACTAAAAGAAGGTTTGTATATTTCTCCCTTAACCACTGGAAGCCCTGCAACTACAGATCTAACTAAAAGAAAGTCCTGACGAGGTGAAAAGCTAGGAATGAAGCCTGCAAAGGAAAAGGGAATGAAAGAGAGCTTCCTTTCTCTCTTTCTGTCTCTCCCTTTTGTTTATTCAATAATATTTAAATTTAATTTTCTAATACATTCATATGCTTAAAATCCACAAAAACAGTATACAGTGAAAAGTCCCTCCCATTTCTATAGCCATGTGCCCAGTTTCTGCCTCACTCTCTTGGGTAGCCACTCATTACTTTTCTGTTTATCCTCAGAGTTTCTTTATGCAAATACAAACAAATTTCATATACATTTCTTATTCTTCACCCTTCTTTAAAAATTAGCATACTAATACACATTTATGTACCTTGCTTTTTATTCTAACAGTATGTCTTAGAGAACTTTCTATATCCGTACATGAAGTTGCCCTATTCTTTTTTATAGATGCACATTTTCCATTGTATGGATGGACAATAATTTATTTGACCAGTTACCTATTGATGGGCATTTAAGTTGTTTCCAATCTTTTGCTAATACAAACAGTGCTGCAGTGAAAAACCTGTTCGTATATCATTTCATATGGGTGCAAGTGTATCTGTAGGAGAAATTCTCCAAAGTGGAATGGCTGGTACAAAAAGTATGTGCATTTGTAATTTTGATAAATATTGCCAGATTGCCCTTCGTACTGGGGATAAGGAGATTGGAGCAGTGGGGAGGATGGAAAACATTACTGTGGAGTCATACTCCCCTGCCTAAAACTCACCAGTATTTCTCTTCCCATAAGATAAAGTTTGCTTCCTTCTCCTTGTACATAAAGGATCTTCAATACATGGCGACCCTTTAGTTTCCTAACCTCATCTCCTGCCATTCTCTGAACTACTAGCAGTTTCCCAAATACCCCTTGATCTTTCCTTCTTTAAAGAGCTAACAGCTATACCATGCTTCCCTGTGTTCCACTCTACCCATTGTCCGTGAGCCCTTGGCATTCTCTCTAAACCTCCTGTTAGAGCACTTCTCGCACAATCTTTTTTTTTTTTAAACACAACTTTTTAAATTGTTTTATTTTTATTTTTTGTGAGGAAGATAGCCCTGAGCTAACATCCATGCCAATCCTCCTCTTTCTGCTGAGGAAGACCGGCTCTAAGCTAACATCCACTGCCAATCCTCCTCCTTTTTTTCCCCAAAGCCCCAGTAGATAGGTACATGTCATAGTTGCACATCCTACTAGTTGCTGTATGTGGGATGCCGCCTCAGCATGGCCGGAGAAGCGATGCGTTGGTGCGTGCCCGGGATCCGAACCCGGGCCGCCAGTAGTGGAGCACGTGCACGTAACCGCTAAACCACGGGGCCGGCCCTTGCACAATCTTGTTATTTAGTATTTTCCCTAAGAGAACAGCAAACAAACAAGGAAATGAATGAATGAATTCCAGGTGGCCATTTGACTGTAAGGAACAGCCTGTTCTACATAGAGGCAATGGACAGATGAAGTGACCCTTTGAGGGTCCTTCCTGACAAGAATTGCCTTTGCAGCAGCAATGGCCCTGACCTACCACCGTCTGATACCTGTCCTCTTTAATCACTCTAAGCTCAGCAGCCCTCCTTCTGCAAAAACCTAGTGATATCCCCAAAGACTCAGCACAAGCCCTGCCAAATTGAGCCAGAAGAACCCATGCTGAAGTCTTAGGCAGAAAGGAAGCCCTGGCAGGGTCAGCCCACACACTCTCTTCCTGGCTGCCTCCCTTTGCCATGTTGTCACTGGGGTCCTGAAGTCAGGTGAATGTGCTACATGGATCTTTGTAATAACTGTTCTCGACCTTATTACTAGCAACTTGAGCAGGTCTGATTTCTTCCAACCGAAAGAGCCTGAACAGAACACTCACCCAAATCTGAGATGAATATGAAGCCAACTGACCCAGGGGTTCTCTTAGTCTAATTGTACAATCTGTCTTTAAGGTGTCCCTGCTGTTATTCCCCCAATCAGGGATCCACAGGGGACTCAATAAAGACAAATTCTATGGGTACCCACCCCCTTAGAGTCTGTGTGGGTTCAACTATTCATCACCTTTCAATACAAATAGACATGACTCTTTGGAGAGTGGGAGAACCGCTTGGGAAACATTCTGTTCTTGGTAGTGTTTTTCCCTTGCTGCCTCTCAAAAGGAACAAGAATGATCAGAAGTACATTGTGGGACATGAGACAGGATTGTTCTGACCTTGCCTCTGATAACCTCCCCTGTCAGCTTTCTTATCTCTTTTCTTGCCACCAAATCTCTGCAGTGGTTACTTTCCCAAATCTTGAAGTGGTGAAAATGTCCTCATCTCCCTTCTCCTCCCTCAGCTACCTTGTCTGCAACTATTTCTGTTTTGTTTGTCCAGCAGTCGTAATCAGAGAAGATAACATTCCAAATGTCTTTCACTCACTTTATTATTAAACTGCTACCTTTTCATTGTCAGGGACTAACCTGGGAGATATGATGATATTTATATGCCTTAAAAACACCCTAGGTATTTAAAAATCTTCATGTCTACAAAGTAAGCTAAGAGAAGAAGGATAAAGCCATGTGAAAGACTGCTGAAGCTGATAAAATATCCAAATGTTTTCAAACCAGAGATAGAAAAATAGCTTACAGTACCAAATCTTTACTTGCTCTAAGGACTTTTGTTTATTGTTACAAACTAGGTGTGATTCACAGGAAGCCAGAGCTTGATTTCCAGCAAGTTCTCAAGCTTCTCTTCCAAACATTTAACTTAGACTTGAGATCTTCATAGGCCAAGAGTGAGAAGCCCGTTCGAAGGGAAAAAAAAGACCACTGGCTTACATTGACAGCCCAACATTCATTCATTCATTCATCCATCCCAAATAGACATCTATTGAACACTTACTATGTTTCTGTGTTCCAGACACCATGCCAGAGTTGAATACAAAGAATCACAGAGTACTCTTTCAAAAGATGTTTGCTGTGGCATAATTTATGAGACCACAAAGTTAATAATGGAAAATATCCAAAAATAAATGCAATCATTAAAATGATGGTTATAAAGGCCATGATAGTAACATGGGAAAAAATCTTATCACACAATCCTGTATGAAAAAAAGGGAGAAAAAGCATATGTCAAATATACCTGAGTCCATACTGATATAAATAAATGATTGAATAAATAAATGAGGAAGAAGAGACAAATCTTCCTGACAGAAGAATTCCCAAGAATATATGTAAATTCTCCTCCTTCCAAGAGGTGGAGCTCTATCACTTCTCTCCTTGAGGGTGGACTGGAGTTAGTGATTTCCAAAAAAAAAAAGAGTATGGAAAGAGAAAAATAGCAACTTTACAATGGAGAAATCTGTCCATCAGCACCATAACCAAATAATCAAGGTTAACATCACCATGGGCCTCATGTGGATATTATGCACCCCTGATACGATGTGATGAGATGGGCACATCACCTCTGTGGTATTCTGTCCAAAAACCTATAACCTCAGTCTAGTCATGAGAAAAACGTAAGACAAACCCAATTTGAGGGGCTTTCTACAAAATACCTGACTGGTACTCCTCAAAACTGTCAAGGTCATTAAAAACAAGGAGTGACTGAGAAACTCTCAGAGACCAGAAGAGCCCAAGGAGACAAGATGACTAAATGCAATGTGCTATCCTGGGTTGGATCCTGGGACAGAAAAACATCAGTGGCAAAACTGGTAAAATCTGAATAAAGTCTGGGGTTTAGTTAAAGGTAATGAACCAATGTTGGATTTGTGTGTGTGTGTGTGTGTGTGTGAGGAAGATTAGCCCTGAGGTAACCTCTGTTGCCAATCCTCCTATTTTGCTGAGGAAGATTGGCCCTGGGCTGACATCTGTGCTCATCTTCTACTTTATGTGCGACACTGCCACAGCGCGGCTTAACAAGCGGTGTGTTGGTCTGCGCCCGGGATCCAAACCTGTGAACCCTGGGCTGCCAAAGCAGAGCTCGTGAACTTAACCGCTACGCCACCTGGCTGGCACCCAATGTTGGACTTTTAGTTTTGAAATATGTACGATGGTAACATTAGAGAAAACTGAAATTGGGTGGGGGGTATACAAGAACTCTCATACTATCTTTGCAACTTTTCTGTAAATGTAAAATTATTCCAAAATAAGAAATTTATAAATAAAGAAGTATATATACACCATTATCATGATTATGGAAAAACGTCCCTAAAGAAAAAATACGTAAAAGAAGAGAAGGAAACACATAAAAATAAGTGTGGTTCTGTTGAAATGATGGGATTATGGAGTAATTTTTTTTCCTTTTTACCTGTTTGTTGAAATATCTGTAAAGTGGTCATATTATTTTTTATAATTTAGAGAGTTAATTTTGGTTTGGTTTTGTTTTTGGGGAAAAGAATTCTTGCCCTTGAAATGCAGAGGGAATGTACAAAAGTGTATAGATATCAAAGGGCAGTCAAGAGAGCTATTGCTTTAGAATACCCCCAAACATTTTTCTGCACAAGATAAGCTGACCCAAGTTGGCCCAGAAAACATCCAGGATTCCTCCCTTCTTGATCTCCCCAGACACATGTCCAGTTCCTCGGAGAACTGGTGCCTCTGTCCAGCCTCTCTGTCCTGAGAGAACGCAGAGAGAGGACACCTTGGAGCTTCCATAAATGATCTGCCCATCCAGGCTTAGAAACCTTGTTTTCCATCCTCGATAGTTTGTAGGGTCCTCACCATTACTTTAGTCCTGGAGGAACTTTGGCTTCTGGGGTGGGTTCAGACTAATCAGGGTCCTTGGGAAGGCTGGGTCAGGATGGAGTGGAGGACAAATACAGGACTAGTGGGACTCAGGAAAAGCCCTCTTGACTGCCAGGTTTTAGAGTGAAAGGACCAGGCAACAACCATCTGAACAATTTTCCAGAGGCTTCTCAGAAAAATAATTGGAAGAGGCTTCCAATTATTCCAAAGACTACAAATAGCACTATTTGACTCTGGCATGGAGCTCCCATCATAAGCATTTGTGAGCAGAAACCACCTCTTCATTCACGCTTACTTGCCCTTACCATAGTCTTAAAACTAAAGGCAGAGTTTACCAGCTAAACAGAAATATTTATCCAACCTGCATTCTTTCCACAATGTGCCAGTCGACTCAAAAGTCCCAGAGAAAAGATAGATAGGTCAAACCTTCTCTTCAGTCCTTAGTTAACATCTTTTCCCATAAAAACATTACCAGAAATGTTTGTTTTTTTTAAACCCCTAACCAAGGGGTGGACACGTGGATCAAGCTGGATTGCCTGAACTCTTTCCTTAGACTTGAAATCTTGAATAAATAAGGCAATGACCAAAAAAGTGGGCTGGCACTTACTCATTGTAGCATGGTGATGAGACTGTCATTCCTGCCTCACAGACTCTGGGGCTGCCAGTTTCTTAACCTGTTTTGAGTCTAGTTCTTTAGCCTTCCCTTCAAATCTTTTTAGTACATTCCTTTTTCTTCTTAAGTTAGCAGGAGTCAGTTTCTGTTGCTGGCAAGCAAAGAACCCTGGTACAGGCAGTGAAAGAGTGAAAGAGAAGGAAACGACGGGAATAATCCACAAATTGTGCAATCAAATATTGACTTTACTTATCTGACTTCAACTGATCCAAATCTTGGGCGTGTGATTCTTTTCATCTACCATGTGTATAACTCAGTGTTTGGATGCCATTCCTGCCCTTTAGGAATTTATAATTTAGTTATAAGATAGAACTACACAAATGAAATCATTAGGTATGGAATGTTTACCGTGTGTTGGACACTATTCTAAATTCTTTACATGTATGACTCATTAATCGTCCGAACTACCCTATGGAGTAGATAGCATTATCATTTCCATTCTATAGAAGATGTAATTAAGGCGTTGAGAGTTTAAGTAACTTGCCCAAAGTGACACAGCTGGTATACATGGAGCCTGGATCCAAATACAGGCAGATTGGCTCCAAAAACCCCTCTCTTAACCACTGTGTTATGTTGGAGTGAATGATAAAGACAAAGTTCCAGAAGGTCAGAGAAGGGTGAGATCAATGTGGCCAGAGTGATCAGGGGAGGCCTCAAAGGCTCTTGGTTCTGGAGCTGACTCACAGAGGCTGGTTGGGATTTAATCTGCTCAGAGAACGGAGAAGGGACAGAGAGGAGGGTCAGTGCAGCAGGAGCAAAAACACAGAGCTGGAACTGAAAACAGTGTTAGCTAGTTGTTTGATTTACACCTAAGTATTTCTTTTTTTTTGCTGAGGAAGATTCACCCTGAGCTAACATCCATTGCCAATCTTCCTCTTTTTGCTGGCTAGGATAGCGAGGATAGCTTTTTGATAGCTAGGAGTTAGGAGTTGAAACTGTGTTTCAGCTATGAAACATATAGAGAAGGGGTCCTTTGGAAAGTGTTCAAGGAATAATCGAGTAGTTAGAAAGAAAGTCAGACCATAAAGGGCTTTGAATGACAGGGCAACTGCTATGGCTTTACCCTGCAATGAGGGCCCGCCCCTGCAGCTTTTACATGTAGTAATAGTTGAGAACATTTTTTTTATCATAGAAAATTGCAAACATATACAGAGATATTGCGAGTAGTACACTGAACCCCCATGTACCCATTAAGTCAGCTTCAGCAATTATCAACTCACAGTCAATTGTGTTTCATCTGTATCCTCACCCACTACCCCTACCAAGATTATTTTGAAGGAAATCTCAGATATCATATTATTTCATTTGTACATATTTCAGTGTACGTAGAAAGTCCCAAGCAATCTATTTTAAAAACCCTCCTAGAACTAATAAGTGAGTTTAGCAACATTGCAGGATATGAGATAAACATACAAAAATCAATTACATTTTTATATACTAGCAATGAACACGTGGACACCAAAATTAAAAATACAATGCCATTTACAATCACAAAAAGAAAAAAAAGAAATATTGGGGCCAGCCCCACGGCCTAGTGGTTAAGTTTGGCGTGCTCTGCTTTGGCAGCCCAGGTTCGGTTCCTAGGTGCAGACCTACACCACTCGTCGGCAGCCATGCTTTGGTGGTGACCAACGTACAAAATAGAGGAAAATTGGCACAGATGTTAGCTCAGGGTGAATCTTCCTTATGCAAAAAGAGGAAGATTGGCAACAGATGTTAGCTCAGGGTGACTCTTCCTCAGCAAAAAAAGAAAGAAAGAAATACTTAGGTGTAAATCAAACAAAATATGTACAGGATTTGTATGCTGCAAATTGTTGATGAAAGAAATCAAAGAAGATCTAAATGAATGGAGAGATATGTTATGTTCATGGATTAGAAGACTCTATATAGTAAGGATGTGAATTATCTCCAAATTTATATACAGATTTAATGCAAGTGCTATCAAAATTCCAGCAAGATTTTTTTGTCTATATAGATAACTTTATTCTAAAATTTATATGAAAAGACAAAGAAATAAGAATAACTAAAACAATTTTGAAAAAGAAGGAATCGCTCTACCCAATTTCAAGACTCATTATAGAGCTACAGTAATCAAAGCCTGTGTGGTATTGTTGGAGGGATAGACACATAGATCAATGGAACAGAACAACGAACCCAAAAATAGGCTCACACAAATATGCCCACCTGATTTTTGACAAAAATGCAAAGTAATTCAATGGAAGAAAGATAGCCTTTTCAACAAATGGTGCTGGAGCAATTGGAAATCCACAGGCAAAAAAATGAACCTTGACGTAAGTCTCACACTTATACAAAAATTAACTCAAAATGGATCACAGACTTAAATGTAAAATATAAAGTTATAAAACTTTTAGAAAAAAAGAGAGAAAATCTCAGGATCTATGGCTTGGCAAAGAGTTTTTAGATTTGACGCCAAAAGCATGCCTTATAAAAGGACAAATCCATAAATTGGACTTCATCAAAATAAAAACTTTTGCTCTGCAAAGACCCTGTTAAAAGGATGAAAAGAGAGGCTACAAACTGGGAGAACATATTTGCAAACCACACATCCAACAAAAAGCTAGCATCTAGAATACAAAAAGAACTCTCAAGGGGCCGGCCCTGTGGCTTAGCGGTTAAGTGTGCGTGCTCTGCTGCTGGCGGCCCGGTTTCGGATCCCGGGCGCGCACCAACGCACTGCTTCTCCAGCCATGCTGAGGCCACGTCCCACATACAGCAACTAGAAGGATGTGCAGCTATGACATACAACTATCTACTGGGGCTTTGGGGGAAAAAAATAAATAAATAAAATTAAAAGAAAAAAAAGAACTCTCAAAACTCAACAGTAAATATTGTACGTCAATTACACCTCAATTTAAAAAATAAAATTAAGAAAACCCCTCAATAGTAATAAAATAAACAATCTAATTAGAATATGAGAAAAAGGTATGAGGAGACATTTTACTGAAAAATATACACAGATGGCAAATAAGCCCATGAAAAGATGTTTGACATCATTAGCCATTAGGGAAATGCAAATTATTATTATTTTTTTTTGTGTGAGGAAGATCAGCCCTGAGCCAACATCCATGCCAATCCTCCTCCTTTTTTCCCCCAAAACCCCAGTGTATAGCTGTATGCCATAGCTGCACATCCCTATAGCCGCTGTATGTGGGATGCGGCCTCAGCGTGGCCGGAGAAGCGGTGCATCGGTGCGCGCCCTGGATCCGAACCTGGGCCGCCAGCAGCGGAGCCCACGCACTCAACTGCTAAGCCACCTGGCCGACCCCAGGGAAATGCAAATTTAAACCATAAGATATCACTACATATCTATCAGAATCACTAAAATAATAAATAGTAACAATACTAAATGTTGGCAGGGATACAAAGAAACTGTATCACTCATTCACTGCTGGTGGGAATGTAAACGGTACAGCCAGTCTGGAAAACAGTATCTTACAAGACTAAACACGCAACTACCATACAATCCACAAATTTCACCCTTGCACATTTATCGCAGAGAAATGAAAACATATATTCATGCAAAGACCTGTACATGAATGCTAACAGTGGTTTTATTAGTCAAAAACTGAAAACAACCCAGATATCCTCTACAGCTGAATGGTAAAACAAACTGTAGTACATCCATACCTTATAATACTGCTCAGAATAAAAAGGAATAAACTATTGATACATGCAACAGTCTGGATGAATCGCCAGAGAATTATGCTGAGTAAAAAACGCCAATTCCAAAGAGTTACATTCTGCATGATTCATTTAGATAACGTTCTTGAAACCACAAAATTATAGAAATGGGGAACAGATTAGTGGTCGCCAGAGGTTAATGAGGGGGTTGGGGTAGGAGGGAAATGAATGGGGCTATAAAAGGGCAACATGAGGAATCCTTGCCATGGCAATTTCTGTATCTTGACTCTTTCAAAGTTAATATCCTGTTTGTGACACTGTATTATAGTTTTGTGAAATGTTACTGTTGGGGGAAACTGTAAGATGTACGTGGTCGGTCTTTGTATTATTTCTTACAATTGCATGCGCATCTACAATTATTTCAAAATAAAAAGTTTAATTAAAAAAATTAATGTTATAAACTGCCATGAGAAAGAATCAGCAGATGCAATGGGAAAATTCATATCCCAGGAACTATAGAGAATAGAGCAATATGAAAGAGAATTTAAAATAAATGTGTTAATTTACGTGGAAGTGTAAAGGGCTAAAAATAGCCAAAGAAGTTCTAAAGGAGAATAATCTTTTCTAACAGATATCAAAACATATTCTAAAGCTATCATGATTAAGATAATGTGGCACTGTGTAGGGAAAGACAAATTAGAACACTGAAACAAAATAGAAAGTCCATGAATAGATCCATACATATAAGGAAACTTGATACATGACAGAGGTGGTATCACAAATCAATGGGGAAGCAATAGATTATTTGGTACATGATTATTTAATATTGGTTATCCATATGAAAAAAATTCTTTTAAATCCGCACCTCAAATCAATACAAAAATGAATTCCAGATATATTAAAGGCCTAAATGTGAAAAATAAAATTTTAATACTGTTGTGGCTTAAATCGTGTCTCCCAAAAGATGTTCAAGTCCTAACCCCTGGTACCTGTGAATGTGAAAAAAGGGTCTTCGCAGATGCCGTCAAGTTAAGATGTGGTCGGACTGGAGTAGGGTGGGCCCTAAATCCAATATGACTTGTGTCCTTATAAGAAGAGGAGGAGAGACACAGAAACACACAAGAAGAACCCCATGTGATGGCAGAGGCAGAGATTGGAGTGATGCATCTATAAACCAAGGAACACCAAGGATTGTGACCAGCCACTAGATGCCAGGAAGAGGCAAGGAAGGATCCTCCCCTAGAACCTTCAAAGAGAGCATCGCCCTGATCTCAGACGTCTAGCTTCCAGAAATCTGAGGGAATAAATTTTTCTTGTTTTAAGCCACCCATATGGCGTAAGCAATATACTTCTAGAAAGTCTTTCCAGCCCACCTGCTTGCATCCCTATCTCCCATCCCAGGCCCCTGTTAGGTCCCCCTCCTCTGTCTCGCTCTCACATAGTCATCATCATGTTGTACTGTAATTGCCAGTTTGTATGTCTCTTTCACCACTAGACTGAAGCTTCTTGAAGGCAGAACTGTGTTTGTCTTGTTCACTGTTGAATCCTCAGAGTTGGCTTGAAATAGGTGTTTAAATAGTATTGTTAAATCAGTGAGTTTTAGGGATATAACAAAGTGCCAGAAAACATTTATGGTCCTACGACCCCTTGAGTCTATCTGTGTCCCATACAGCAACTATTCAGAGGCTGTTAGAAAAGGAAAGGTTATTCCCCATCTCATAGTGCCCCAGAATCTCTGAGCTAGAAGGGACTTCTGAGGGTCATCGTATCCAACGTCCCACTGAGTGCCACTGAGCCTCCACCATGGCCTCCCTGAGAGCTAGTTTTCCAGCCTGACCTGAGCACTTCCAAAGATTATCACTACGTGGTTGTGCTTTCAGTGCATGTTACAGGAATCCCAACTAAGAGTGGCAAAGAAACGGAGGTTTATTTTCCTCACATACCAAGAAGCCCCAAGGTAGGCAATTGCTGACTCTGCTTCAGTTATTCAATGATGCCCAGGCTTTTCCCATCCTTAACAGGTTGCCTTTTCATCCTCATGTAATTGTTGCCTCATGATTGGAGAACGGCTGTCACATCCCATTAAAGACAGGAAGAAGGAAAAGGAGGAGTGCTGATAAGCTCTATTCTTCTGCCTGGTCCTTTTATAAGAAAGCAAAACTCCAGAAGTTCTCCAGCATATTTCCATCTATGTTTTACTGGCCAGAACTGTATCACTGATCACCAAGTGAAGGGAAGTTGGGAAAGTAAGATTTACTTTTTCTGGCCTCTGTAGTGGAAGGTGACAGGGTGTGGTTAGAAATGGCTACTGAGTCTGTCTTAGGCACTCACTGTCTCTTTTAAAGCAGACCCTCTGCCACTTGCAGAGATTGAACAGAAACCTGGTTGGGCCAAGGGTATAACCATACCAGATCATAGTTAGGCACTTTGCAAGTGGCCAATGAAGTCACCTTCCTCTTCGCATTTTCCTATAGTAGATATTCCCCTCAAATCTCTACCCCTTAGCCTTCTCCTGTTCTGTCAGCATTCTAATAGCCCTGTGGTGTAGATAACTTGTACCAACTCTGGGAGGAATAGAGCCGCCCAGCTGATTTCCTTGGCTGATGGGACCTCCCAGGGGGCGTCTCTGAATCCCCTCACTACTTTTTGGTTGAAAGAACACAGGAGTCAGAGCCAGGAGATCAAGGTTCTCACCTCAGCTCTACAACAACTGAGCTGTGTGAACTGAGAGGCTCTTATCTTCTCTGTGCCTCAGTATCCTTATCTATAAAATGCTGAGATGATCTCCAAAGTCCCGACAGTAACATCACTCTGGTTTCTCTGATTCTGCTCCTCCCACAGGCTCAAAGACCTCAGCAGATGGGAAATTGGTTTTGCCTGCATTACCTCTGCTTGGCAAGCTATTCCAAGCAGCTGGGACACCTGTGCCACTATCTTGGTGCCACACCCCTGTCCTCTGCCAGTGGCTGCCCAGGTGTCAGCTGGCTCCTCTCCAAGGGTGCAGATACCTGATGAGCTTACTGGGCTGGGGGGTATTAAAAGCCCCAGCCTTGGTCCCTGAAACACTGTCTCTACTCGATGCCTGTAGCCATGTGGCTGGTTCTCCTCCTCCTGCTGTGGCTGAGCCCTGTGGCCCCAGACCAGGAGACAGGTAAGAAGCCAGCCTAGCAGATCAGAGGGACCTGGTCTCTAGTCTCTTTCATTCATTGATTCAATCATTTTTGTCCCTGGCATGATCAGCCTTCTGGGGACTAATGTTCACTAATTCATTAATTAAATAATTCACTTACTCGGAATTACTAAGCACCTACCAGTGCTTAATGTGCCTTCTCTGTGTGGCCATGTTTGTATTTACAAGCCGTCCTTGGGCGATTAGCTTGGGAAGGTCTGTTTTGGTTGGAGAGTCCTCTACTTAAGTGAGTAGAGGCAGTACGGGGCTCTAGAATGTAAACTGTGGGGGACAGGAGGGAGGGTGATGTGACAAGCACAGATCTAGATTAATGGGCAGACTCACTGGGCAACTGGTGGGCACCAACATATTAGGTTTGCTAAAATATCCCTGGAAATGCAGTGGGATGGATAAAGTTGTATTTACCAGAACTTATTTTGGCAGAAAACTAGATGTCATTGGTAGGACAATTTTTGTGGGGCTGTGGGCCTCAAGAGGCGTGCTGAAGTAACAACAGACATGTTATTGAATTGCTTTGTAAAAGAACTTCTGGGGAAGGTCAGTGTTCGGTTTTGATGAGTGGGGTTGCAAGTTTGGGGTTGGAGCAGGATCGCTGGGAACCATCGAGGGCAGGAGGAGGCTGCCCAGTGCCCTTCTTCTGCACCCTTCCCCAGCCGTGCTCACCCTCTTCTCTATAAAAGTGTCAACTATGTTTAAAGAGTATTGTTCTGGAGGGGTTAGCCTTGGGTTCTTCCCCCAGCCCTGTTTGGGCCTGTTCTTGGCCACACGGCTTGCCACTTCTGCTAGCCTCTTGGACTGAAGCCAATGGAGTGGTCACAGAGCAGTCACCCGAGCTATCGCCTCCCACTGCCCCTCCACCAAACCCCGAGGCTCTTTCCTCTTCCCTGTGGTGCAGCACTTACCATAATAAAACGATGACACGATGACCTTCTGGTTGCTTGTAGTATCCTGACGCTCTGTTCACTAGACTGAGCTCCTGGAAAGTGTGTTTTGAGGGGGGTCGAGTGATGCAGGGCAGCGGAATATATGTCCACGATCCACCATGGTACCTGGCTCAGAGAGTCACTCAATTGAATAAAATGAATGAATGAGTGAATGAATGAATGAGTGAATGAGTGAATGGGTGCTTGGTCACCACGGGGTGGACTTCCTTTCCTTTATTGTGCTGTCATTTTTATGATGGTACCATCAGAACTGTTAGGAACTGTTGCTCTCTCCTGGCCCATAGACTCTGTGGGAGCTCAAGTGTGAGCCCAAGTTCAATTCAGATCTTTTTAACAAAAATTAAACAAAAATTATTTGACACCAAAACTACAGAGATGCATTTCTTGCCTTCAACCAGCTGGTAGGGAAGACGGATACACACCTCCAGAAAGAAGGCTGTAGCAATAATGGAGATGGGGATTAATGCCGTGTTAGAAGTTAAAATCAGGTTTTAAGAGTAAGAGGGAAAAAGTTAATCCCAGTAAATTCAGTTAATCCCTACATTCCAGCTAGGGGGAAGTAGGCAGGCCTCTCAGAATAGATCAAATTTATTTTTTTTAGTGTTTTATTATGGAAATTTTCGAACACATACAAAAGTAGAGAGAACAGTATAATGAACTCAATGTACTTTTTAATTAACTTCAAAATTATTGCCAGAATTAAGCTTCAAAATTATTGCCAAAATTAAGAATTTGGGCAAATTGGGCAACATTTTGCCCAAATTCTTATCCACCATATTTTAAAAATATAACCACAATACCTTATCAGAGCTGAAATAATTAAAATAATTACTTACTACCATTTAATACGTATCAGTATGAATAGTTCTCCAATTGTCAAAAAGGCCTTTTTGCAGTTGGCTTATTTGCATCAGGATCCAAACAAGGTCCACATATTCGTGTTTAACTGGTATACTTCTTAAGTCATTTTAAATCTATATCAGATTTAAAGACCCCTCTTTCTTTTATTCATACTGTTTATCTGTTAAAGAAACCAGGTCATTTGTCCTGTAGAATGTCCTACATTCTGCATTTGTCTGAGTGAATCCTCGTGGATGTCCCTCTGTCCCCTGCACTTCCTGAAATCTGGGAGTTAAGATTCATTTCTTTTGGCAAGGATATTCCATAGGTCAGGCTGTGAAGGAGACACACAATGTCTCAAAGGAGACACACAGTGTGTAGTCGTCCCACTTTTACTGGTGTTAAACTTGATCGGCCAGATGCATCCGCTGTAGCTCCATTATAAAAGTTCCCCCTCAACCTTTTCCTAATGGTTTCAGTGTCCACTGATGATTGTTGCTTAGATCTATTTTTTCATTAGGGATTGCCAAACGGTGGCTTTCTAATTCTATCATTCCTTCTGCATTTATTAGTTGGAGTTCTTCTATAAAGAAGACCTTTCCCTCATCAGCTATTTGGTTTGTATGGAAAGGCTGGATAAATGTTTGATTCTTAATTTATCGTTTTCAGAATAATGAGCTAGTTCCTTAGCAAACCTGGGAAGGTTGAATTTAAACATGACCTCGAAGGATAAGAATGTTTTCTTCTAGTGACTATGGGAAGGAAGGGCCTTCCAAGCAGAGGAAACAGCTTGAGCAAAGGCTCAAAAGCAGGAGTACGTAGAGTGTTTAGAGAATGGCAGAGATCAGTGGCAAGTGCAGCCAGAAGCTTTTTGAATGATTCCCCTGAGCATGGTGTGGTGGGAAAAGCAGGGAAGAAGTCAGGATTGCTGGTTCTACTCCCAGCTCTGTCACTCACTCAAGCATGACCTGGGGAAAATGGCTTCTCCATTTCCAGATCAGTGGCTTTCAAATTTTTTTGCCACAATCACATTAAGAAACATATTTTACACTGTGGCTCAGTACATATATACATATATATAAAAACCAACAAAAATCTCAAAAAGAACCCCAAACAACTTACACTTATATATACAATATGTGTCAATATTTTCTATTGTATTGTATTCTGTTCTGTTCTATTCTATTCTATTCTTGTCTATTCCATTCCATTCCATCCTATTAAAATAAACGCTGGTCATGACCACTGAATTGATCTCTGACTCACAAATGGCTACAACCCTGTTTGGATGGTCCCAGGGGCTCTTTTCCAGCTCCAATCCTCTTTGATCCATCCCTGGTATTGGTAACAACCTGATGCTGGACCAGGCACTTGGGAAGAGTGATGCCGGTGAGAAGGGAAACTGATCATTTGCAGGAGGCTCCTGAGCTGAACATGAGGCAGACGCCAGACCAAACTCAGATGCCACCACCCCAGCCCAACCCACCATCACCTTGAGAGATCTACCTCCTGGGCCACTGCTCTCATTGCACCAGACACCTGCTGGCCCCTTTCCACAGCAGGCTAGGTTGACCACATCTAGCCCCACATCCTCTCAGAGGCCTGCTCTCTGTTGATCTTGTTAACTTCAGAAGGCCCTCAAGTTTATCCCTAAACAAAGCCCGGGCAGGTGCTAACCTAACAGGAGGCAACTGGGAAGGTCAAGGTAAAGTAAAAGGAGACCAACATTGAGAGCCCTGGGTGTGAGATTACCTGGGGCTCATTCCCACCTGAGCCACAGACTCACCAGGTAACCTGGGCCATGGTCCCTATCTGCCAATGCCTTGCTTTACCCATCTCTTAAAGAAGATAAACCCCCTCATCTTGTAGTGGATAGACAATGATCAGATAACAATTGAGCTGAGCAGCTTGGGGAAGTGGTAGGAGTTGGGGTTGGTGAACCTATTTTATGAAGAGGGACTAGGGAGACCTTCCTCTAACTTCACGGGGTTTTTCCCTATCCCTCTTGTCACACTCTCTTCTGTCTGTTATTTTCTCTATTGCCTCTCTCTCTTCCTTGCTGTCACTTCCGTCACCCTCTTCTTGTCTCCCTCTTCTCACTCACTCTTCTCTTTTTTTTGTCTATCAGTTCTGTCTCTCTCTTTTTAATAAAAGATTTATTGAGATAAAATTCACATAACGTAAAAGTCAGCCTTTTAAAGTGAACAATTCAGTGGTTTTTAGTATATTCACAGAGTTGTGCAACGAACACTATTATCTAATTTCAGAATGTTTCATCACCCCCAAAAGAAACCCCATACCCATTAACCGTCAGACCCCTATTCCCCACACCTCCTAGCCCCTGGCAACGACTAATCTACTTTCTGTCTCTGTAGATTTGCCCATTCTAGACATTTCATATGAATGGAATCACACAATATGTGGTCTTTTGTGGTTGACTTCTTTCACTCAGCATAATATTTTCAAGATTCATCTATGTTGTAGCATGTGTCAGCACTTCATTCCTTTTTATGGCTGAATAATATTTCATTGTGTAGAAATACTGGGGCCGGCCCGGTGACATAGTGGTTAAGTTTGTGCACTGTGCTTCAGCAGCCCAGGGTTCGTGGGTTTGGATCCTGGGCGCGGACATACGCACTGCCTATCAAGCCATGCTGTGGCAGGCATCTCACAAAATATAGAGGAAGATGGGCATGGATGTTGGCCCAGGGCCAATCTTCCTCAGCAAAAAAGAGAAGGATTGGCAACAGACATTAGCTCAGGGCCAACCTTCCTCACAAAAAAAAAAGAAATACCATATTTTGCTTCATTCTTTCATCAGTTGATGGACATTTGAATTATTTCCACTTTTTGGCTATTATAAATAATGCTGCTATGAACATTCATGTACAGGTTTTTATGTATGTATTTTCAATTTGAATATATATTTTCAATTCTCTAAAGCATATACCCAGAAGTGGAATTGCTGAGTCATATGGTAACTCTATTACCATTATTTGACATTCTGAGGAACTGTCAAACTGTTTTTAAAAGTGGCTAAACCATTTTACCATTCCACCAGCAATGTATGGGGTTCCAATTTCTCCACATCCTCACCAACACTTGTTATTTATTGTCTTTTTTATTTTAGCCATTGTAGTGGGTGAGAAGTGGTATCTCACTGTGGTTTTGATTTGCATTTCCCTGATGATTAGTTATATTGAGCATCCTTTCATATGCTTATTGGTCATTTGGACATAATCTTTTCCCATTTTTAAATTATTTGTCTTTTTTTGTTGTTGAGTTGTGAGAGTTCTTTACATATACTGGATAAAATTCTCTTATCACATATATGATTTGCAGTATTTTCTCCCATTCATGGGTTTCCTTTTCACTTTCTTGATAGTTTCCTTAGAGGCACAAAACTTTAAAATTTTGATGAAGTCCAGTTTATTCTTTCTTTTGTTGCTTGTGCTTTGGTGTCATATCTGAGAAGCCATTGCTTAATCCAAGGTCGTGATGGTTTATGTCTACGTTTTTGCCTAAGAGTTTTATAGTTTTAACTCTTACATTTAAATCTGTGATCCATTTTGAGTTAATTTTTGTGTACGGTGTGAGTTACGGGTCCAAATTCATTCTTCTGCATGTGGATATCCAGTTGTCCCAGCACCATTTGTTAAATCTGTCTCTTTTTAATGTCTCTTTTTCTCCAGGCAGCTGCTCCCAACCCCAGCCCCTCTGCTGCCGTGGAACGGACCACCACTGCAAGAGAGGAAGCTGCTACTGTGATGAATTCTGCCATGTGCTCTCAGACTGCTGCCCAGACCACTGTGCCCTCTGCAACCCTGGTAACTTACATGCAGCCTCCTTTCCACCCCCGGCAGAGCTGGATGCTGTGGCTGACAGAGGCAAGACCCTTGCGTGTACTTCAAGCCAAGGCCAGGAGGTGGACTGGGTGGCTCCTAAGGTCCCTGACAATCCTGAGATGCTGGCATCTGTCCATTTTATGTCAAAAGTGCCTACATATTCCTCCTAGCTTTCTCTCCCCACTGCTCCTCGCCACCTGCTGCTCTCCTCTGAGCCACTTTTCCAGGTCCCACAGGGAGAGGTTGAGCTACTGTGGTTGGGGATCAGGGTAGGGAATGGGGTGGTCAGGTTCCACCTAACTGCCCCACCTTCTTTTGCAGTATAGATGCCTCTTGACCTGTCCCAAGTAGACTTTCGAGGGCAGACAGGAGTCTGCAGAGGGATGCTGGGGATGTTGAGCAGCAGGGGGATGGGAAGCAGGGATGAGGACAGGAGCTTTCGCTCCATGTTTCTCAGCTTCTCGGACTACCAACATCATGCCGCAGATGGTGCTGAGGATAGAGAGCCCAGCAAGCCCTGCCAGGAGCAATCTAGACTGGATGCAGAGCATGGTGAGTGCCCTGGAGGCTCTCCCAGAAGGAGTGGGTGCCAACCTGCTCCTGCCTGGCCTCCAGGCCCAAAGTCAGGGAGCAACCACCAAAGGGGGCAAAGGGGCCAGAGCTGGGGCAGAGCTCCATTGCAGCTGTGGTTTTAGGGTAGGAGCCAGGTTCCTGCTCATAAACACTGACACTTGAATTTCATATCATTTTCACGTGTCATGAAATGTTATTCTTCTTTTGACTTTTTCCAACCATTTAAAAATGTAAAAACCATTCTTAACTTGTGATCTGTACAAAAAATAGGCAGCAAGACAGATTTGGCCCACAGACTGTGGTTTGCCGCCGTCTGCTTTAAATCATCCTCTGTTCTTTGCTTTCCTTCTGTGTCCTGGCTTCAGCCGTGACCTGTCCAGAGCTCTCTGCCCAGCCCTGAAAGAGAAGCCGCAGACCCCATCCCAGCATATTATGGCGTTGGGCAGAAAGAAAGGCAGCATAGCGCAATGGAAAGAGCTTGGACTTGGGAGCCAGATAGACCTGGGTTCAAATCCTGGCTCCACCACTTATTACCTGGGTGACCTCAAGCAACTCCTTCGGCCTTTCTGAGCCTCTGTTTCCTCATCTGTGTCCCAGAGCTTGCCTTGTAGAGCTGTTGTGGAAGGGCCTGGTTCCTGGCGGATACACATCAAGAGAGAGCTGTTATTTGGGGACACATAAATAAGCTGGAGAGGCAACACGCTTTTGCTTGCTCACTCAGGTCCAGCAACTTCTCCAAACCAGCCTCCCAGGGGTGCCCCTCTCTCCATCTCTGTGAAGGGAATCAAGAAGAGAGTCTGACACCTTCCCTGAAGCTCCCCCCATCCCTTGCCTGCAGGGCCCTGCAGCAGAGCTCCCCCTCCCCACCTGAGCATGTGGGGCCATTATCACTGGTCATCGTAGCTGCCATCCTGTATGCTTCCTCACTGGCTCAACCAGAAGAAAGTGGAAATAGCACACAATCAGCCACACAAATTATAAAGCATAAATTTGGCTCACGGCATGCATTGTTTGAGATGGCTACAGTGACTACAGCAAACATTTCTTGAGACGAGAAAGTAAGAACTCAGCACCCCTGTAGCTAAGTAATTGGTGCCTCCCTCCTCAGTATTCCTTCCTGGGCACCAGATTACTGCCTGTAAGTCCCAAAATAGCTTGATCTGAGCCCTCTAGCCTCATGCCCACCCCTTTCTCTTCCCAAGGTGAAAGGAGAGGCAGGGGGGCCTCCTTCTGGTGGGCTGGGACTGGCCTCCCGGGGGTCTCCTTGTGTGAGGATTTCAAAGCTCTAGCAGGGTGATGCCAGGGGGACTTGGGGTCTACTGTGCCCAACACCTTCCCTCCTAGACCTGTCCTGTGAATGCTTCCCTGCCCTCCAGCCTCCTGGACTCCAGACCTCAGGGTCATCTCTTACTTCTCTCCACCCCTGGCCTTCCTTTGCAAGGCGCCAAATCTTCATAGTTCTACCTCACAACACAGTTCACATCTGCCCCTTCACAGTCCCCCTGCCCAAGTCCTAGGTTGCATCCTCCTAACTGGTCTCCGCCCAAAGCTGAGCTCTGGTGTTGTCAGTTCCCACCCAAAAGCCATCACTGCTTCCCATTGTCTCCAGAATAAAGGCTAACCTCCCACGCATGGCCATGGCCACCTGGCGAGTAAAGTCCTCCACAACATGGCCCCAAGGCACATTTCTGGCCTTATCTCCCGCTAGTCCCCTTCCCCATTCCTATGCTCTAACTGAGAGAAATGACCCATTATCCCCATCCAAGCCTCCCTCCAGGCCTTTGCTAATCTGACCACTAGTTTCTAAGTAAATGATTGTAGCAAAGGATGCCCTGTCAGCACAGAGCCCAGTTGCCGGCTAATGGGTCTATTTTAGCTTAGCTTCTCTGAAAGCAGAGCCTGAATAACTTATTTAGGAACATAATCCTGAGGAGCAGGGGTGGGGGAAAGGGGAAGTAAAGGAGGGGAGAAGGGAGAGCCAATACAAAGATGCGTCATCCACTTGGCCCCTGCTATGGCTGACTGGTTGCTTGATCCTGTGGGACCTTCTAAGAAGCCTTATGAAACGTGTCTGAGAACCATCTGTCCTGGGGATGAAATGGGAGGCATCTGTCCGTTGGCTCCCATTCCCATGGTTTATGGGTTGCTCCACAGGGGCTAACGCTTCCAGTTCTTTGTTGCTGGTGTGTGAGAGCTGAGCAGCGACTGGAAGCACCCCAACATTTGGCGTCAGGGGAACCCTGGGACAGAGGGTAAATGGCACATGGCAAGGCACTGCCTGGTTGCTCCTGGGAAACTGGTCACTGCAGCAGTGGCTGGAGTAGGAAGCTAGGCCAAGAGGACTTGAAGTGGTGCATAAAAGTTGTCCCACCTGCTGGCTTTCAGGTCACATGCTTTATCCCTTCAGCTCTTCCAAGCCACAGATTTCTTCTCCTGCCCAGGGACAGAGGAGCCTGGGGGAGAGACAATCCCAGGCGCTGTTTGGGAGAACTCATCTCATATATCCAGAGCGTGGGATCTCCCTTCCTTGCCACGAAGAGTTTTTCAGGTGAGGCTCTGTGGGATGTGGCCTCTCCAGTTGGGATGGATCATCCTCACAGGGAGCCCAAAGATGCTGATTTGTGGGCTCTTTGCCCTCTCTTCACTTAGTGCTCATTCTCCTTCCAAATGCCCAGAAACTCCATCTCCGCCTCCTGTCTCTCCTACATCATCCCCTTATCCCAGCCAGGGCCCCTGTAGTTAGGTTTATCCACACTGAAAAGACAGTTTCCGAGATGCTCCAATACCGGCACAGGTTCCTCTCTGGTTGAGTGTGCACGTGTGTGCACATGTGCACGCATATTTTATTTCTACCTGGCCCTCCATCCTCCCTCCTTGTCCTCCAAATACCATCCCTGTGAAAGTCATTTCCCTGACAGAAGCATACACTCAGGAAAAGCCCTGGGAAAACAGAAGTCTTCCTGTAATGCAAGCTAAAATCACAACGAGAAACCCACATCCACAAGAATGTCTAAAATTAAAAGGACCAATGAGACCAAGTGTTGATGAGCATGTGGAGCAACTAGAACTCTCATACATTGTGGTGTAGTGTGAGCTGGCACACTCAATTTGGAAAACTGTTTGGTGCTATATACTAAAGCTAAACACATGTATATCCAATGACCCAGCAATTCCACTCTGGGATATATACACTCCAGATATCAACAAGAATGTCCATAGCAGCCAAAGGAATAGTGAGAGACTGGAAACAATCTAAATATTCATCAATAGGAAAATGGATAAATAAATTGTGGTATATTTATACAGTGGAAGACTACCCAATAACAAAAAAGAGTGAAGTACCGTGACACACAACAACATGGGTGAGTCTCGCAGGCATAATGTTAAGAGAAAGAAGCCACACACAGAAGAGTGTATATCAATAATTCCATTTCCATAAAGTTCAAAAATAGGCAGAACTAATCTAAGGTGAGAGGGGTCAGAATGATGGTTTTGGGGAAGGTATTGACTAGAAGGGAACACAAGTGAGCCTGTCGAGGTGCTGAAAATGTCCTATATCTTGATCCGAGTGGTGGACACATCCTGGGTGTACACATATGTAAAAATTTATCAACCGTATACCACTTATGATTGGAGTATTTTACTGAATGTGGGCTATACTCTAAAAAAAGAGATGAATGAACAAATAGACAGAGGGCTCCCTGGAGTTTCCTATGCTACACTCCAAGGAAATAGGGGTTAGAGTGAGGAGGGGACCATTCTCAGGTCTTTGCAAATTTATTTATTTATTTTGTGAGGAAGATCGGCCGTGAGCTAACATCTGCCAATCCTCCTCTTTTTTTTTGGCTGAGGAAGATTGGCCCTGGGCTAACATCCGTGCCCATCTTCCTCTACTTTATATGGGACGCTGCCACAGCATGGCTTGACAAGTGGTGCGTCGGTGCACGCCCGGGATCCAAACCGGCGAACCCAGGGCCGCCGCAGCGGACTGCGCGCACTCAACCGCTTGTACCACTGGGCGGGCCCCAGGTCTTTGCAAATTTAGATGATTCCACCACCTCTCCTGTGGTAACCCTGCCCGACAGGGTCTCCTCCACACAATCTGTGCACACTCAACATTTTGAATCTGTGGGGACACACTCAGACCCCCCGAGTTGGTATAAAGATTATTTTAAAGTAAAAATATTTGGGCTAAAGAAGATACAGAAAGAAATGTTATCTGAACTTCCTTTAACTGCCTAAAGCAGAGCCTTCCAAAAATACAGCTGCCATTAATCTCCCACACGAGGGATTTTCCAGCTAATTCAGTTGCCATGGAGACAGACTGCCCAATAGAACCTTCCATGCTTTCCCATGGATGCCCTAAAGTCCCCTCCCACCCCCCAGCCGCTTGTTAAGTTTGGTATATAAACCTTAACTCGGGTTAGTCAGTGAGTTACCCATTACCGAACAACTCCCTGGTGTACATGTAAATAAACTTTGTCTTTTCTCCTGTTCATCTGTCTTTTCTCAGTTTATTTGCAGGCCTCCAACCACTGGACCCAAGTTGAAAGAGGAAAAAGTTTTTCCTCCCAACAAAACCCGGACAACTTTGTTGTAGCCTATGAAGCCAGGCTATAGCTCAGTGGTCTAGCAGATCTATAACCTTGCATTTCAAGGACATTTAACCAAGTTAAGAATTTTATCAGACCCTTAGCAGGCCAGTGCTCTGGGCTTTACTTGGTCACTTGTCCTGAGTCAGATTCTTCCCCACAATATGCACTGGTTTCATTGTGGGGGAGGGGCTCTAAATACTCTGGTGGGACAGCCAGACCCAAATGGCGCTGATGACGTCTCCACCCTTCTCAGTTGTTCAGGCTGAGAAGCTTGTAGTTATTCTTGACTTTTCTCTTTCTTTGACATCCCACATCCATCTGGCAGGAAATCATGTTGGCTCTACTTTAAAAAGATATCCAGAATCTGACCAACTCCTGTTGGATTCCCAAGGGGAAGGGGAGGGAAATCCCAACTCACCAGGTCTCGGGATGACGCGGGCCCACAGACACAGAAGACCGAACTTGATGCAAACGCAAGAGGTTTATTGAGCGGAGCTCCGGGTCGACTCGTGTCCCTCGCAGGAGACAGAGGGGTCAACCCCGAGCCTTAGGGGGCAAGTTCTTTTATAGGATTTGGGAGCATAAAGCGGGAAAAGGTTGGCGCGGTTTTACATGATTGGTTAATTCAAAACATTCAGACAGTTACATTTTATGGCGCGAATTGCTACGGCGCGAAACAGCTATCAAGGTGCACACACATGTCCCCATCTGGCCCCCCTCCACCCCGACCCTCCCAAACTTATCCCTCTGTAGCACTCCCTTGTTCTCAATTTTCTCTGAACAGTTTAGGGTGAGTCTTCCGCGAACAGAGTCAGTTGGGATCGATAGACTCTATTCATAGAAGACTCGCCCCAACTGCCCCTTAAGGTGTTAACATATTAAATTTTTAACATAATTTACATCCTTCATTCCCCACTTCTTCTTTTGTCCCTAGTTCTAATCTTAGAACTTAGTTTTCGGTGTCTACTAAGTGGCTCATGGCGTGGGAGAGCTTGGTAATGGCGTTGGAGCATCATAGCATGCACTGCATTGACTCTTTTTCTTATGAAAGCAGTAATTCTATTGAAAACACACGGTCCAAAAACCAAAAGTAGAAAAAGAATTAACAAAGGCCCTGCTAGGGAGGATAGTAAGGACGTCACCCAGGGGGACTTAGTGAACCAGGATTCAAACCAGCTTTGTTGGGCCTCCCTGCTTCGCTGCCTCATGTCCAATCTCTTCTTTAATTTTTGCATTGAATCTCGGACTACTCCTGTGTGATCTGCATAGAAACAGCAGTCTTCTTTAAGAGCTGCACAGAGCCCTCCCTCCCTTAAAAACAACAGATCTAATCCCCTTCTATTCTGGAGCACTACTTCAGACAGGGAGGTGAGGGACTCTTCTAGCTTAGAGATAGACTGCTCTAAAGTCCTGAGGTCTTCATCTATAGCATTGCTCAGGGCAGTTAATCCTCTCTCCCCTGCAACTAAGGCTGCAGTGCCGGTTCCTACGCCCGCGGCAACTCCCAGTCCCAGGAGCACAGCTAGGGTGAGGGATACTGGTTCTCTTTTCCTTAGTATAGATTTCTGATCAAACTCATCTTCGAAACTATTGGCAGTATGATAGTAAATTCTAGGCACTAACTGCACAAGCACGCAAAAATAGGGGTATGCCTTTAGTTTACCCTTGCGATGGGGGGAGTGGCATCCTCCGGCTTGTTTTGCCCCCCCCTCGTCGACCCATGAAATCCCAGTCGGGGGTTCCTATAGCCAGTTTACAAAGGTCAGGGTGTAAGTCCGGCCACCATGTCCAAGGGGAAGCAGTTTTTTGGATTGACCATGTTATATCTCCTACCTGGGAGACGACTTGCCACGTGAGCAGTTGAGGAGCGTGGGGGTTAGGATTGGACGGTCTGTCTGCCGTCCCCACGACGCAAACGCAGCTTAAGAGGGTTATCAGTCTTTTCCACCTTCCAAAGATCTGCTGCATTCTGGGGTGCCTTCTTCACGTGTGTGGCGTGAACCCAAGAAGTTATACCGTCCACCTTGACTGCTGTGGGTGTAGTGAGGAGCACCACGTAGGGCCCCTTCCAACGTGGTTCTAGCGACCCCGTCCGATGTCGTCTCACAAGGACAGAGTCCCCAACCTGGAACTGGTGCGGTATGAGCAGATCACCAGGCTGGTAAGCCTCTTTTAGCTGGTTCCAGATGTCGCGCCTGACAGCCTCGAGTGCTTTCAAGCGGGCTGACAAAGGTATAGAAGGTACAATGTCAGGGTCATGTATCCCTATTTGTGCCAAAGGGGGAGGGGTTCCATAGAGGATCTCAAAGGGTGTAAGTTTTAAGGGTCCCTGTGGGGTGTTCCGGACGCGGAACAGGGCAAAGGGCAGGAGGGCTGTCCAGTCACTATCGCCGGTCTCCATAGACAATTTAGTTAGGGTCTCTTTAATTGTTCTATTCATCCTCTCTACCTGGCCTGAACTCTGGGGTCTATAAGCACAATGTAATTTCCAATTGATCCCCAGTTGACTGGCCAGTCCCTGACTTACCTGGGCAACGAATGCAGGACCGTTGTCAGATCCAATTACCTTTGGGATCCCGAATCTCGGGAGGATTTCTTCCAATATCTTCTTGGCTACTACAGAGGCAGTCTCTTTTCGGGTGGGGAAAGCCTCTACCCATCCCGAGAAGGTATCTACAAATACTAGAAGATATTTATTTCCATACCGGGCCGGTCTGATTTCAGTAAAGTCTATCTCCCAAAAGGCTCCTGGCCTATTTCCCCGGAGTCTGTGTCCCGTGCTGCATTTGGAAACTGCAGCGTTTGTGAGAGCGCAGGCTCTACAATTTTTATAAACTTCTTCAGCCGTTTTTTTCAAATCTGGTACCTGGTACGGGGAGGCCTGGATAATTTCAATTAGTTTCTGAGGGCTCAAGTGGGTTAGCCGGTGTAGATGTGATAGATATTCTCGCCCTTCTGCAACGGAAAGGACTTTCTCTTTTTTAGTTAGTTCCCCACCGGAGGCAGCTTTGCTGACCTTAGCTCCCTGGAGAGCCAGGACCATAGGTCCTAGTGCCGCCCGCTTGGCTAGGCGGTTCCCTTGAGCTATGGGGTCGGTGCCTTTCTGATGACCTGGGCCACAGTCTTATTTTCAGCTAACCTTAACGCCTGTGTCAGGGCGATAAGCTCAGCCTTTTGTGCAGAAGTCCCTTCCGGCAAGCGGCTTGCCCACAGAGTCTTTTTCCCGTCTACCACAGCCGCCCCAGCCATCCTCTTACCTTCTGCCATGAAGCTGCTGCCGCCGGTGTACCAATTAGGGGCTCCAGCCCATGGCTCGTCTGGCAGATCGGGTCGGGTCATCTGCTTCGGGCAGTAGTGTGGCCGGGTTTAAGATGGCCGGTGGGGCGAAGGTAATTCTCTTCAGTTAGGAGCAGACTTTGGTAGTGAGTCATCCGGGCGTTAGTCATCCATCGATCTGGAGGCTGTCTGATAATGCTTTCTAAGGCATGGGGGGCTACTACGGTTATCTGTTGGCCCAGAGTTAACTTATCTGCATCTTTTACCAGCTGGGCAGTGGCGGCGATTGCCCTTAAGCAGGAGGGCCATCCACTGGCTACCGGATCCAGTTTTTTGATAGATATGCGACTGGGCGCTTCCAGGGCCCAAGGGCTTGAGTTAGGACTCCCCGGGCGATTCCCTTTCTTTCATCTACATACAAGGTGAAGGGCTTGGTCAAATCTGGTAGGGCCAACGCGGGTGCCTCTAATAATGCCCGTTTTAGAGTCTCAAAAGCCTTCTGGTGCTCTAGAGTCCAGACAAAGTTCCCACTTTCCTTAGTCAATGGGTACAGTGGAGCAGCCAGGGTAGCAAACCCTGGGATCCACAATCGGCAGAAGCCGGCTGTCCCCAGGAATTCCCTTACCTGGCGAGCGGAGGTTGGGGCCGGGATCTGAGTCACAGTCTTTTTCCGGGCGTCGGTTACTACTTTCTCCTGGCACAATTGTGCCTTCTTCTTTGACGCCCGGTACCCCAACTCACCCAACTCGGCCAGGAGGCGCTTGGTTCCTTCCTCACAGTCTCCCGGGGTTTCCGCCGCCAACAGTAGATCATCTACATACTGTAAAAGAGTCACTTGAGGGTTTTTAACCCTATTGTCAGTCAAATCCCTGTGGAGGGCCTCATCGAACAGGGTGGGGGAGTTTTTAAACCCTTGAGGCAGTCTTGTCCAGCGATCCCCATATCAGGGTCGCCCACTCGAAAGCAAAAAGTAATTGGCTCTTTGGGTGCAGCCGCAGACAGAAGAATGCATCTTTCAGGTCCAGGACAGTATACCATTTCTGTGATGGGGGGAGGGAGCTGAGTCACAGTAGGGTGTAAGTCCTGCACTCTCTTGTTCACTTCCCTCAAATCCTGGACCGGCCTATAATCAGCAGTTCCAGGCTTTTTTACAGGCAGAAGAGGGGTGTTCCAAGGAGACCGGCAAGGAACCAGGCATTCCCTTGCCCAGTGTCCTCTCTCCTTACAATAGGCACATTGGTCCTTGTCTTAGGGCTGTCGTCTGCGCGAGCCTGGTCGTGGGGCGTTGCCCAGGTTCCCTGACTGCCTATGATCTGGCCCTGTCGCCTTTATCACTGCGGCCAGTATTTTGGTCAGTTTCTTCTCTTGTCTCCTATCTCTCTTATCTTCCCTCTCTTCAGCCTCCCTTCTCTCTCTCTCTCGCTTTTCCTCCTCACTCTCTCTTTTATGATACACCTTTTCAGCCTCCTTTACCACGTCCCGCAAGTCGTAGTCCTGCAGCCCCTCTAGCCTTTGTAATCTCCTTTTTATATCTGGGTCAGACTGTCCAATAAAGGCCATAATGACAGAGGCCTTCTGCCCTTCCGAGGATGGGTCGAAGGGCGTATACCTGCGGTAAGCCTCCATCAATCGTTCTAGGAAAACGGAGGGAGGTTCAGTGGGCCCCTGCTGGATCTCTCTTACCTTAGCCAAATTGGTGGGCCGCCTTGCGGCCCCTCGGAGACCCGCCACTAGAGCCCGGCGATAAACGGACAGCGCCTCCCTACCTTCAGCCGTGTTATAGTCCCAGTTGGGCCGGTTGTGCGGAAACCCTTCTTCCGCCTCAGCTATCGTTGCCGGCTGCCCGTTGGTGCCTCGGATATTCTTTCTTGCTTCCTGTGTGATTCTTTCTCTCTCCTCCGTGGTAAAGAGTGCCTGTAAGAGCTGTTGACAATCATCCCAAGTGGGCTGATGGGAAAACATTAGGGACTCTATCAGGGCGGTTAATCCGGCGGGGTTTTCTGAAAAGGGGGAATGGTTATTTTTCCAGTTATACAGGTCTGAGGAAGAGAAAGGCCAGTACTGGAGGGGTGACAGCTGGTTGGGCCCCGCAGGAGCTCCATACTCTCTTAGCGGGAGCGCCACCGTGGTATCAGGCCCGTCCGGAGTGGCTCCGCGGCGGCTTCGGGTTCCAGCGGAGGGACCCGAGCCAGTCGCCCTCCGTCCTGATTGCGATCCTGGAGCGGGGGAGGGGTAAGGGGGAGGCGAGAAAGGGGGCCATTCGGGAGGAGGGTCAATCTCAGGGTAGACCCCGGGGGGGGGGGGGGGGGGGGCCGAAGGGGTCTCCGACTCCGCTGTTCGAGTTGATTTCGATTTTTGCCGTGTCTCCGCATCCTGCAGCGCCAGGACTCGGGGGCTTAGTTTTTCTGCTTTTACCCATGGCTTAACCCACGGGAGTGGGTTCTGCACCAGATCCTGCCACACTGTAATATATGGTCGTTGGTCAGGATGGGACCCCGGTCTCTCCTGGAAAACAATAGCCCTCACCGCGAGGATAATAGTTAGATTAAACGTCCCCTCAGGGGGCCAACCCACATTGAGGGAGGGCCACTCAGAGGTGCAAAAAGTCTGCCAGCGCCCTTTCTTTATTTCTACCAATAAGTCGTGCGCTCTCGCTCGCACTTCAGTCTAGTGGTCTAGGGTCAAGGAAAGGGGGGTCGTCACAGTCTGTCCCATCCCGTCAAAGGAAGTCCACGTAACGAACAAAAACAGAACAATAAACACTAAAGACACACTAAAACACAGACAACCCTGCCCGGAAGGCGTCTCTACAAGCCAGCCGAAGGCGGCTTCAGACGGGAGGGGTTTCCGAGTCCTCCCCGGGAAAAGGTATCGCTCCTTTTCCCACCTGGAAGGGGGGTTGGTCAGGCTTTCCTGACTCCCCTTATCCCTTGGGGCGTCCCCCAGGGTTGCAGCCTGCAGTCCCTAGCACGTCTGCCACTGCAGCCGCTCGGTCCTCACGGCCCGAAGCGGCGGCTGCCCGATACTGAAACCAAAACAATAAAACAATACTTTGCGGCGCCGCACACACTCACACACTCAGTCACTCAGGCCTACCTCCAAGGGGTCTTCGGAGTCTGGGGTTACCGCGTGGATCCCGGACGAGCCCCCAAATGTTGGATTCCCAAGGGGAAGGGGAGGGAAATCCCAACTCACCAGGTCTCGGGATGACGCGGGCCCACAGACACAGAAGACCGAACTTGATGCAAACGCAAGAGGTTTATTGAGCGGAGCTCCGGGTCGACTCGTGTCCCTCGCAGGAGACAGAGGGGTCAACCCCGAGCCTTAGGGGGCAAGTTCTTTTATAGGATTTGGGAGCATAAAGCGGGAAAAGGTTGGCGCGGTTTTACATGATTGGTTAATTCAAAACATTCAGACAGTTACATTTTATGGCGCGAATTGCTACGGCGCGAAACAGCTATCAAGGTGCACACACATGTCCCCATCTGGCCCCCCTCCACCCCGACCCTCCCAAACTTATCCCTCTGTAGCACTCCCTTGTTCTCAATTTTCTCTGAACAGTTTAGGGTGAGTCTTCCGCGAACAGAGTCAGTTGGGATCGATAGACTCTATTCATAGAAGACTCGCCCCAACTGCCCCTTAAGGTGTTAACATATTAAATTTTTAACATAATTTACATCCTTCACTCCCACCACCTCCTCTGCTACCCCTATGGTCAGAGCTACCCTCACCTCTCGCCTGGACTTGGACAAACGTCTCCTGACTCCCAGTTTCTATCCCATCTTAGCACAGCTACCGCAGTGATCCTTCTAAAACCTGCATTAGATTCTGTCTCTCCTCTGCTCAAAACTCCCCAGGGGTAGCTCCTACTTCACTCAGAGTACCAGCTCCCCAGCTACCTGCTACCCTCCATCACTCTGCTCCTTCAACTCTGTCCCCTTGCTTGGCTCCAGACACATGGGCTCTTTGATGCTCCTTGAACTTGCTCCTGCCTTAGGCTGCTGGACCTTTCTCTAGCAGTTCCCACTGCCTGGAATGCTCTTCCCCAGGTATCCACTTGGCTCACTTGCTCACCAATTTTGAGTCATTGCGTAAATCTCACCATGCTATTTAATACTGCAACCCGTATGCACCTCTTGCCCTCCCCCACATACCAGGTTCCTCTTATCTGTCTTTTTTTCTTTTTTCCAGAGTATTCATCCCTATATAATTCACTTATTTATTATGTTTATTGTTTGCCATCTCTCTTCACTAGGAAGTTAGTTCCACCAGGGCAGAGATCTGTTTTACCCAGTGATGTACCCAAATGCCTAGAACAGTGTCTGACAGAGAGTAGGTGCTCCACATACGTTTCTTAAATTAATGAAACTAGCCTCCTATGCTCATTCAGGGTAAGAGCTGAGTTTGGCTGAAAAAAAGTCCAGGAACTTTCTGGATAAGGTTTGTTATGGCCCCAGGGCTAGCAGTCACGTGCCCAGGCTTGGAAATTCCCCCAAGATACAGAGGAAGATGAACCAGATGAAATTCGGCAAACCCAGGGGAGTATTCAGCCAGACTTCCTTCCTGGGGGATGGGGGGTGGAGGGTGTGGCGGTGGGGAGGGAGGTGGGGTGTTTGTGGGGGTTCTGGTTAGATCCCATCATAGACAACAGCTGAGCTGTTGGTCACTTAAATGATGAAAGAAAGAGGAAATGGAGAGGGGGAGTCCGCAGCGGGGGTGAACAGTCACCTGGAATACCTCAGTTTGTAGGTCAAGCCACTGACTGCTAGAATGAGGAAGTGCCTCTCCCAGCCAGGTGGGGCAGAGCATGGCCCAGGAGGGAAGGGAAGTGGCAGAAAGGTGCTGCATTTTTGCTGGATTTCTCCTCCGTCTTCTCTTGGGGGAAGCCCCACGCTAGATCACAGGCTACCAGACAGGGCTGAACAGCTGTGGCCGTAACAGCTGTTACCCCGGCCTCCTCTCCCCACCTGAAACCCCCCAAGGGCAATCCATCCTCCATTTATAAAGCGAAGGACTGAGGTTGAATGGGAGGTTGGGGACTCAGCGTGTCAGCACTCTACAGATTAACAGTGTAGTTGGAACTGGGGTCCAAAATCCCTGACCTCAACTGTGGGGTTGTGTCCCAGATGACCCCCTCAGCGTCTTCTCATAGGATCTTCCTCCCCTACAGCCTGGAATGACTCCCTCCTCCTTCTAGGCAGGAGAGCCCTTTATCCAGTGCACGGTGAAGTTCTAGAAGACAGTGTCTCACGTCCAAAGCAGAACCTCAGACTGCATGGTCAAGAAGACTTCAGAGCTCTTGTTGACAGAGGCCCAGAGAAGGCAAATAACTTGTCTAAGATCACACAGCTCCTGGTCCACTGTTAAGGAAGAAGCTGGAAACAGAAGTTAGACTTTCTGATTCCACTTTAAAGTTCCTTCCAGCTGTGAGATTTTGATTTCTTGATGCCGATCCAGCAGCTCTCTACCCAGAGCTGCTTTCATCACAAAACGCTTGCCCTGAAATCCCCAAGGTACCCTGTCTGGCCACTGGGCTGTGGCTGTAACAGTTCCTGACCTTGGCTGCTTGAGGGGGTAAGATTCTTCTCTAGGGCATTTGGAAATATATCCTGCAGGCTCCTTCCCCTTCTTGTGGCCAAATCCCCTAAGCTTCCCTAAGGCCTCACCTTCACACTTCCCTCCTCCCATGTCCTGTGACTCAGACCAGCACACTCACCCTTTCCCTTCTCCCAGTCAGTGCCTTCCCCACCCGCACCTCCAGTCTGGCCCAGGGACAAGGTCCTGGCTCTGACTGGGAGGCAGAATCACAGGATGTGAAGATGGGAGGATGTTAGAGATCAGAGTCCTGCCCCACGCTGGAGAGCTCTCTCCTCCAGACCTCAGGGCACTCTCCCTTCTCTCTATTGCTTGAGGATCGGAGTGGACGGTGGGGCTCTCATTTATTGAGCACCTAAGGTGTACATGTTTTCAATGAGCACCCAGTATGTAGCAGGCACTGTGTGAGAGCTTTACTATCTCATGTAATCCTCACCAAACAGCCCAGTGAAGTAAGAATTATGCCCATTTTACAGATTAGGAAATTGCGGTTCAGAAACGTTCTTTAATTCACCCTAGATCATAGAGCAAATAACATCTAGGATTAGGAATGAAGCCCAGGTCTATCTAAGTAAAAGCCTAAGCCCCATGCACAAGGGGATGGGGTGGGGGAAGTGTTGTGGGAAGGGGGAAATGTGTATGAAACACCATCTTCCACGGCCTCCCTGGCTGCGGCACCAAAGGAGTGAACATCAGTGTGGAAATGATTCCGTATCTTCAAATCAAACTTCAGAGAGGAGAGGTCACTGGGCAATGGGGACAGGAGGGCTAGTTCACTGACAGCCTTTGATGTGCAACCTGCCAGCTCTCAGCCTGTGCCTTTGTGATCACCTGGCTGCAGCCTGGAAACTATCCAGTCATGCCAAGGCAGGTGGCCCGCCCCTCCTCCCTGGGTTGAGGAAGCAGGAAAAGGTGGCAGTGAGAGGCAGTGGGCAGTTTTGTGGGCAATGATGGCCGGAGCACCAGCTAGGATGGGCTTTCTCTGGAGCCTGGCGCTGCCCCTTTTCTTCTGCTGCTGGGTGGCCGGGGCCCTCGGGAGCACTGCAGGTAAGGAGGCAAGAGGGGGCCTGTGGGCTTCTCTCCTGGTAGGGCTCTGTGTGTGAGTTTCTCTATTGGCAGCCTTTGTGGGTGAGGGTAGCTCTCTTGGGTTAATTATAATTAATCACAAAGCTATATGTGGAATATTACTATTGTTGTACAAACAGCAATGTGTCAGCTCAGGCATGTACGATGATGCGGTCCGGTGTGTACGAATGAGCGACATCATTGTGTGGTCGCTGTGGGTGTGTCTTTATGCCTGTGGGGGTGTGTGTAAGTGGGGTGGGGAGGGTGGGGGGCCAGGTAGGTGTGGCCTGGTAATAAATCTGCCTAAAGCCAAAGAATGTGGCTTGGCAAGATTCTGACTCCTCCAGGTTTATTTCCTAGCACAGATTTCCTTTAAAAAACAATTTTTGTGTGAAAAGTGTGACTGTCACAGACTGCTTGGGGAGGTGGATTCTGCGAGAGGCAGGGCTTTTATGAAAGAAAAGAACTAACACTGATCTGTAACAGGAACTGTGCCAACCTTGTCACATGCATTATCTTTTTTTTTTAATAGACTTTAGTTTTTAGAGCCATTATAGGTTCACAGCAAAACTGAGCAGAAAGTACAGAGTTCCCATATACCCTCATGCACTATCGTTTTCTGTTTTTTGTGTTTTTTTTGTGGTGAGGAATATTGGCCCTGAACTAACATGTGTTGCCAATCTTCCTCTTTTTGCTGAGGAAGAATAGCCCTGAGCTAATATCTGTGCCCATCTTCCTCTATTTTGTATATAGGATGCCGTCACAGCATGGCTTGATGAGCAGTGTGCAGGTCTGCACCTGGGTTCTGAACCTGCGAATCCCGGGGCCGCCAAAGTGGAGCCTGCGAACTTCACTACGCCACTGGGCCAGCCCCACTATCTTTTTAATCCTCACAATAACCCTATGAGAGAGATACGATTCTTATTCTTACCCTCCCCTCCGCCCCCTCCCTTAAAGGTGAGGAGACTGAGGCTTACCAGGATTAACTCATCTGCAGAGCCAGGATGTCATTCCACACATCCCTAACCATTGGTCCATACCACCTCCTGCAGGTACTCATGATCCACCAGGCTTGTGCCGCACATTTTGCATTTAATTTAATGTAATCTGCAGAACACTATGAAATAGGGACCCCTAGCTCCATTTCACAGATGAGAAAATGCAGGCCTGGAGCCAGGAGACTTGGCCAGGGTCACACAGTTGGGAAGCAGCAGAGCAAGTAGCAGACAGGGGACTCAAACTCAGGTCCAAAGTGCACACGCTTTCCTCTCCACCAGTTTGATGTGAGGAACAGACGGGGGAGCTGCAACATTCTGGAGCTGTAGAGGCCTTGCTGGGCTCTGCTCTGTTGGGGAAGACCCCTGGCGAGTAAGAGACTTGGGTGGGGGGTTGTGAAGAGGCTATGGTTTGGGAAGCATGAGGAGGTCTCACAGCAGGGTGACACCAAGGGGCTCCCAGAAAAGGAAGAAAATGTGTTACGGGAGGTCCATGGTCAGACCCCAAGGGCACCATTGTTTGGGCTTCAGCCTGCGCGGGCTGACGCAGGCAGGCTCTGCCTCCACCACGTGGGGAGGGAGGAGACTCAGAGAGCTAGCTCGGGCTTTGAAGTGGGGAGAAGAAAATAGAGGCCTGTAAAAGCGTGATTTGTGTGTGGTGAGACTGCACTGGACAAGTAAAGAGAGCGAATGCCCTGACCCACCTACTGTGCACGTGGGTACAGCCTGACATTCTCGCTGTATTCAAATAGGTCATGTGCTCTCAGGTGACTCCTTGTGAGGACGTGGTCAGGGAGGGATGCTTAATAACCCCTTGCAGGCTTGGGATACAAGAGCGTTCCTGTTCCCCTTCTCCTCCGGTGCTCACCACATGGCAAGGCAGGTATGTGACCCTCTTTCACAGGGGAGGAAATGGAGGCTAGAAGAGGTCTAGTGAGCGGCCGAGAGGGTAGGAGGCAGAGTCAGGATTCGAACCAGTACATCATCGGACTCCAGAGCTAGAAGGCAACAGACCTGGGGCTGAACCCAGTCTCTTGCTTCCTGGGCCGGTGTTCTTTCATTCTTCAGTGGGAGGCACAGGAGGACAAGCTGAGGACCTGGGGCCCGGTCCTGAAACCCTGGATAGAGGTGGCCAAAGGGTCCTGGACCTCCTTCGGGTCCTTGGGTACTTTTGGGCCAGTAGGTCTCAGTAAAGACTATTCCAAACCATCAGAATCCCCAAAAGAGGGGGTTATATTTTGATCCTTTTCCTTCCAAGAGTAGGGTTACTGGCTAAAACACAGGGCATCCACTTAAATTTGAATTTCAAGTAATGAAGTTTTTTTTAGTATAAGTATGTCTCAAATATTGCATGAGAAATACACATACTAACAAAGTTATTTGCTGTTAAAATCATTCCTTGTTTATCTGAAATTCAATTCAAAATTAACTGGGCATCCTGTTAATTATCCTTTTTTTTATTTGTGAAATCTGGCAACTGTCCTCAAGAGGCTCCTTGAGAGAGAGCCCGTCCCCCTCAGTAGACAGGGGAGGCACCCTTGTCAGCCATAAAAGATCCTGCTGTAGCCTCCACTGGGGTGGTGAGTGCCCGCTGGCCCTCCATTCACACAACCTCAGAGGGTCAGTCAAGTGAACAGAGACGTTCCACCCTATGGAGAAATGCCAGCAGCATCTCTCTAAAAAAAAGTGAAGTTTTGCCTCACCTGGCTCCCTGTTACCTGTGGAAAATGCCTGGTACATCCTTTCTGTCGTTCTAGTGTTCCATCCCTGTTGTCTCAGGCCCACGTTCAGGAGAGGCTTGCGCGGGGATGGGAAGCTTGCCCATTTTCCCTTGCTAGAGCCCCACGGACTCTGCCTGCTGCCTTCCCTTCTGTGGCAGCCACTACCCACACTGTCTCTGGAGGTTTCTCTCCCCCAGTCCTCTCAGCTACGTCTAAACACAAAACCACTGATGTCTCTTGTATTTGAAAGGTTTTTTACTTCCATGGGGAAACATTTGATGGATGAGAAAAGTATCCATGGGAAAGTGACAAGGATTCTTTCAGAAGATTTTGAGAGTCGTGGTCCCTGCTCTGCAGCTCTTGGCTCACTTGGACTTCTGCCCTCTTTGCTCCCCCTTGAGGCTGGATCCTGACCCTGCACACCCTCTCTGATGGCTTCAGACCAATACTCAACCAGATTCTGGGGCTCGCTTGGCTCCAGTGGGCCATCAGAGGACATCAGTCAGGGTGGTCCCAGTTCCGGGGCTGCCATATGGGACCTCCTGATACTGCCTCCTTCTTCCCTGTATATATATATAAAAGCGACTCCCTCTCCCCACTTCCTCCCAGCAGTGCCCAGGCCATAAACAGGAGAGCTTGTGTGAAGTCAGTCCACTGGGATCATGGCTCACAAAGATGGTTTTGCCCAATACAGGCCCCAGCACCAGCAGACCAGGCCCTTTGGTGACCATGAACCACACAGAAGTGCCTGCTGTGACTCCAGCGCTCAGGACAAGCTCAGAGGGAGTCTTCCAGACTACCGACCTCGCCGAGACCTCTGGACCAAGCCACGTCCCTCTGGAAACTCAAATCCTGAGCACCCAGACCTCTGAGAGGACCTTAATCCCGGGCAGCACCATTTCAGAAGCAGAGACCGGGGAAACCAAGGCCATTTTTCTTGCAACAGAGACCAGGGCCCTCACAAAAATAACACCTTCCAAGTTCATGGTTGTGATCACCACTCCTGTGGAGACATCAGCCACAAGTGACAACCCCACAGGAAGAACTGGAATGACCGCAGTGCAGACTGTCATAGGCAGTGATCTCTTGAGAGCTGCTGTTGACACCCTTTGTTCTGATGACAGCTCTGAAGAGGCAAAGAGGATCACACCTGATGTCTTGACATTGGCTCGCGCCCCCGCAGAAGCCGAGGCCCTGGCCTTGAAGGACAGTGCCTTCTCTGCCGGCTCAGTTCCAGCCACCACCACCTCACAAGCCCTTGTACCTGACACCACAGCTCCTGCTAAAGCCTTAGTTGCCTCCGCCAACACTGACATTGAGGTTACCAGTGGCAGCGATATAGAAATTGAAACAACTGCCACCATCCCTGGGACCTCAGACGTAGATCACAGCCCCACAGGAGGAAAGGCCCTGTCCACCCCTGAGATGTCAGCTTTGCCCAACTCCACTGAAGCAAAATCACACCTCACTGAGCCCACAACCTCGGCGGAGACCTTGTCTACAGCTGGTGCCACAGAATCAGCCACACCTGATACCACAGTTGAGACCCCATTCACTGCTAATAGCACCACAGAAGGAGCAACAACAGCAGCCAAGGCCACCAGCCCCAGTGGAACTTTGGCAACATTCAGCATGAATCCCTGGGAAGAAATCTCAGTCCTCTCTGCTGATACAACAAGCCACACTGAGGTCTCAGGAACACTTACAATGTCCACAGAGGCTGGGTCAACAGTGGGCAAAGTGACTTCCCCTGCCACGGTTTACAGCCTCTCTGAAGCAGCCACCATCAAGAGCTCCACCCGCTCAGAGACCTCTACCACAGACAGCACAACCAATGGGCCCATCCCCATCAGCTGCCTCTCTGAAGTAGCCACCGTCAAGACGTCCACCCCCTCAGAGACTTCTACCACAGACAGCACAACCAATGGGCCTGTCCCCATCAGCAGCCTCTCTGAAGTAGCCACCGTCAAGAGCTCCACCCCCTCAGAGACTTCTACCACAGACAGCACAACCAATGGGCCCATCCCCATCAGCAACCTCTCTGAAGTAGCCACCATCATGAGCTCCACACCCTCAGAGACTTCTACCACAGACAGCACAACCAACGTGCCCATCCCCATCAGCAGGAGCCCTCTTTCTTCTGTCCATCTGACTACAGCCTACAGCAGCCAAGAAACAAACATCACCTTAGCCAAGACCACAGCCTCAGCGAAAACCTTGAAGACAGCCAGCACCGCCAGAGGGAAGCCCCCAACAGCCATGCCCCCTACTGCTCAGACAAGGTGGACCACAGAAGTTACTGCAGGTAAGTGGCTCCCCAATGTGTGATCTTTGGGGATTTGGGGTTTGGAGTCTCCAGGATATCTACACGCTTAAGGAGCAGGAAGGAAGGAAGGATCTGGGTGCCTATTCTGAGTCCTGTCTCTGGTGTCGCCTCTTCATGATCTTCTAGTGGTGCTTGCCAAAATCAGTAACAAGCAGAGTTAGGGTGGTGTATGGAAAGAATACCGGGCTGGAAGTTTGGAGAAATGGATTGAGATCTTGGCTCTGTTCTTAACAACTTGAGTGACCTAGGACAGGTCCCTCTCCCTCTCTGGGCCTCAGTTTCTCCACTAGTAGCTGGAGGGGATTGCAATGGATAGCAATGAGGTCCTTGCCAGCTCAGCCCTTCTGTGAAGTTAACTGTTAAGCAACTAGTTTGCACCAGGGAAGGCCCCACATTTTATTTAAAAGACACAGCGCTCACGCTCTAGAAGCGTCTTCTTCAGCCAGAGCCACACAGAGGGGCAACATGTGGGCATCTGACCCAAGTTGCTGCCCTCTGAGCAGCTGAGACCCCGTGAAAGTGGGGCTCGCTGGATGTACTTGCTGAGGTTGGTGCCATAGATGGTGACTTAAAATGAATTAATAAACTGGGTAAATGTTTGGGAGTTTAAAGCTACTTCTCTGAGACAACAGATAATTCTCAGGGAAGAAGTCTCCTGTCAGAGGCTGCTTGGTCAGCCTACTCCTGGTCAGCCCGTAGTCTCCACCTCCACTTCCCTCACTCTGTCCTCATACCTCATCCCTGCGGTATCTACAGCTTGCCCTGCCTTTCTGAGGAGGTGAAATAAAAATACTAATCACGATCACCTTACTGAGTATCTTTTGTATTCCAGGCAGAGGGGATATAAAAATATTTCACAACCAGTAAGTATTGGCACCAGCTGAATGTTCTCTCTGATGCCAGGCAGTGCACTATGAGCTTAGCATATGGTATCTCCTCTAATTAAACTTTCCAAGCCATCTTATGAGGTGGGTATTATTACCCCATCTGACAGCTGAGGAAACAGATTTAAAGATGGTAAAAGACGACAGTGGGATTCCAAATGAAAGTCTGTTTGATTCCAAAACTCATAGTCTCCTGTTGTGCTTTTATTTTTAAAAGCCCATTTTATTAATATATTTTTATTTTAAAATAGTTTTCTTTATTATTTGTTGATTAGATGATACATTCACATGATTTAAAATTCGATAGGTAAAAATGGTACACCATGCAATGTCTTCTCCCAGTGCGGTCCCCCAACTACCCAGTTTTCCTCTCGCACATAACCGATGGTATCACTTCCTTGTGAATCCTCTTCTGGGCATGAAATATGCATATGGAAATGGAGCATATGATAAACACAGATCTCTGAGATGAAGCTATTCTTTTTTTTGGGTATGTGAGGAAGATTAGCCCTGAGCTAACTTCTGTTGCAAATCCTCCTCTTTTTGCTGAGGGACATTGGCCCTGGCTAACATCCATGTCCATCTTCCTCTACTTTATATGTGGGACGCCTGCTGCAGCATGGCTTGATAAGCGGTGCATAGGTCCGTGCCCGGAATCCAAACCTGCGAACCCTGGGTTGTTGAAGTGGAGTGCGCAAACTTAACCACTGTGCCACCGAGCCAGCCCCTGAAGCTATTCTTTTTCATGGCTGCTCAGTATTCCATTTTGTTTTACCTTAATTTATTGAACTAGCCCTCTATGGATGGACATTTAGGTTGTTTCCAGTTTTTGTTATGACAAACAGTGCTGCAGTAAATCGTACATTTTCCACATGTGTATTATATTCTGTAGAACAAATTTCTAGGAGTTCAACTGCTGGATCAGTTCTACTGTGTTCTGTTAGGAAGAAATGACTCCAAGGTGGCAGGTAGAGGCAAGCCAATTAGAGCTCAACAAAACACAGAACTTGCCTACAGATCTGCTAAGTTGGGAAGGCTGGATTCAAAGACCTCTACCAATTTAGAGCTGGAGGAATTGGCTGAGGGCACCCCTCAGAGAGCCGCCTCTCTCTTGCATTCTTCTCAGCTGGGTCCTTTCCCAACAGCCCCATCCAGGACCTCTAAGCCTTGAGAACATTCTAGATCCACTTTCATTTCTCCTTCCTCACACTACTCTTTTGAGTTTTCTGAATGTGGATGGGGCCTTTAGCTATAATTTCCTTCACTCCTGTTGGGAAGACACTACAATGGGCCCGATTATTGGAGAGGGAATCCTCTTTCTCTTTGCAGTGAGTAAATGTGAGATCCCATCTGAACATAGACACATTGACATGTGAGAGTGAGCACATATGTGCAGGGGGGAACAGGGGCTGGGCAGCACAGTCACGTCTTGATTCCTGAACTGACTTACCTGTATTTTCATCTTCCTACTGTTCTCAACTTGCAGGTGGGGATGGAGGCTTCCTCCTCCTGCGGCTAAGTGTGGCTTCCCCAGAAGACCTCACTGACCCCAGAGTGGCAGAGAGGCTGATGCAGCAGGTGAGTGGGCACTTTCTGGGCCAGGGGAGTAGAGGAGAGTGAGAGGTTCTTGGAGGCTCTGGGGAAGATCTTCAGGATACAAAAGAGCAACTGCTGCACTTGGGTGGGATCTAGTTTCTCCTGGGGTATTAGGAGCTAAATCTAAGGATCCTGGCCTGGCTTTGCTTCTGCCTGTTTTTCCTGAGTTCTGAATTTCCCTTCTCTGCTATGTAAAAAAACTCTTTCCCTCACTGCCAATTTCCTCAGGCCCTGGGAAGTTCAGGCTCTCTGGCCCCTGGGAGAAGGTCAATGATATTAATGGGCAGGCAGGACTTTTAGTTGCAAATGGCAGAAACCTAACTCATTGCAGCTTACAGAGAAAAGGCAAGGTATTGGCTGAGAAACCTAGAAGTGGCTGTGCCAACTTCAGTCATGGCTGGATCCAGCAGCTCAAATATGATCATCAGGATTTTCTTTTTCTCTCTCTCTCTCCACTCTGCTCCCTTCATTCTTCAGAGTCTCTCTCCATATGTAAGGAAAGGTGGCTGTGATAGCCCAAGATTCACAAGGTATTTCCTTCTCCCAAGATCTGCATATCATACCAAGGAAGGACTGATCTCACTGGCCTGCAAGAGCCACCATGAGTGACAGCATGACCTGAACCACATGGAATGGGAAGGACAGGCCCCAAAGGAAATAAGGATGCTAGGCAGAAAATATCCCATAGATGTACACTCTAGATGCGGAACAAGATCGGGATATATTCGTACAACAAGTAGGGAAAATTCTCCTAAAATCCAGATCACTGGACAAAGCTTCCAGTGGTGAAATTCAGGAATCAAGGTTTTGGGGGTTGGTGTGAATCATTGCAAGGTTAGAATAGGTCAGCTCAGCCTAGCTCTTGGGCCCACATCTTGCTGCTGGGGGACGGGAAGAAGGAATATCTGGGCCCTTGAAGTTCTCTTAGTGGAAAGGGGGCCCATTGGAACTCCCATAATAAGGAGTTCTCTGAACATGGCACAGGGTTTTGAAGGAGGACAGCCAGATAAATGACAAATACCCACTGCACATGATAGTCAAAGTAGCAAGTGTGAGTCCTAATCTAAGAGGGAAGCCAGGGTTGTGTCAGATCTGAGCCCCCCAAACTGGAAGCTATTCCAGGGGTCAGAAAGAAGTCAGGGAGATGGGAGCAGGTCAGGAGCTGAGGTGCAGGAGCCAGGCAATGGGGGAGTTGGGCATCAGTTCTCGTTAGGCGCTGGCCACTGGCACAGGGCTCAGGGCTCAGAGAAACAAGCAGCTTTGGAGCCAGACAGATCTGGGTGTGCATTCCATTTCCTAACTGTGTGACCTTGGGTAAGTGACTCCATATTACTTTTTTCCCTTATAAGACGAGTCTAGTACTACCTGCTTTATAGTACCTCACAGTAATCCTACGACATAATGTGCATGAAGCACCCAGCCCAGGCCCAGCCTGCAGGAGGCTCAGGAAGTGCTGCCCTCCTCCTCATCCGTTCTCTCCTGCTGTCCCTTCCTGTCCTTGGCCTGTGGTGAGCTCACGGGCCATATGCGCTGGAAGCACCACCTGCTCCTCTTGCCCTCCAGCTCCGCCGTGCACTGCAGGCCCACACGCCTCCCAGCCAAGTCTCCCTGCTGCGAGTCAGGAGAGGCTGAGGAACACCAGCTGCAGCCAGGCATGGCCGCGTGCCAAAGGAGGACAAAGCTGCCTACAGCCTAGGCCTGGCCTGGAGCCACGTTCCTGCGCTGAGATGTACCTGGAAGGTTCCCACAGAGGTCAGCTGGCCTAAGCCCTTACCCCCAGACCTGGTAGCGGGACCCTGGCTCACATAGGCCTGACTGCATGTGGGTGGGGATGGGGGCTGCCCTGTTCCAGAGATGTCCTTGGACTTCCCTTGGCACGTGTGCTGTGTTTCAGTAAAGAGTGACCTGATCACCCACCTGTCGCCCACTGTGTGCTTCCATTCTACATTAAAATTACACTCAGTGTGGCCCAGAGGTCATCTATTTGACCTGTATGCTTTTTGACATTGTATGACACAGGGATTTTGTGCATCCTCACTGCTGCCTCCCTCCTTCACGCTCCCCAGCTCTTGGTTTGCACCTTGATTACAGCACTTACTGAGGCTGGCCCTTAAGCCTGCTGAACTGTGAACCCCTTCAGAGCAGGGACCCTACTTGTTTATCTCGGTGTCTCCTGAACCTAGCAGTGTGCCTGGCCTGCAGTAGAATCATAGAGAATGTTGAATTGACTTGAATTTCAAGTTCTGGATGCAAGCAGATTTAAAAGAAAGTCTGCAATACTCAATTATTCCTTCCCCATAGCTCATAAGTCATGTTACTATTTTTTAAGTTAAATGTAGCTTATTTTTTTCTGTTGTAAAAGTAAAACTTATTCATGATTTTAAAATTTGAAAAATTCAAAAGGACCAAGAAAAAAAAAAAAGAAACGGGAAGAAGAAAATATTTCTAAAATCCCACCTCTTGTATACGATTAACGTTAATGTATATATTCAACCTCTCCTCTTGGTCTAAGAGATACCTCACGTTCAACATTTCCAAAATCAGAGTCCTAATCTTTTCACCTAAACCTGCTCTGGCTGCACCTTCCTCATCTCAGTTAACGTCCGTGGCATCCTTCAGATGCTCAAGCCCAAATCCTTGGAACTCTCTTATTCCTGTTTCTTTCTGAATTTTACATCCAATTCATCAGGAAATTCTGTTGGCTCTACCGTCATCAAAATATGCCCAGAATCTGCCCCCTCCTCACCAGCTCCACTGCTCTCACCTGGTCAAAGCTGCCATCATCTCTCACTTGGATTACAAATATCCTCCTAACAGGTCTCCCTGTTTCTACCTTTGCCCCCTACCCCCGGTCTAGTCCCAGTACATCAGCCAGAGATGTCTTTTTATAATGTAAGGCAGACCATGTCACTCCTTTGCTCCAAACTCCCATTTCATTCAGAGAAAAAGCCAAGTTCCTATGATGGCCTGCAAAGCTGTGCACAATCTGCAGCCCTCCACCAGCCGCTCTAACTTGCTCCCTGCACTCCAGCCGCGCTGACTTCCTGGCTGTTCCTTGAATGCATGCTCCTGCCTTGGGACTTCCGCACGTATTGCTCAGTCTGCTTAGAATGCTTCTCCTCTGGATATCCACTCAGCTAACTCCTCCACCTACTTAACCTGCTAGTGGTCTGCCCCACCACACTCCTCCGCTTTGATTTTCTTCATAACACTGATCACAACCGAACATAACACATATTTTATGTGTCTGTCTTGTTTACTGTCTATCTCCCTCGACTTGCATGAGTTTGCTCACTGCAATCTCCCTAGTCTAGGACAGTGCCTGGCACATAAAAAGTGCTCAGTAAATATTTGTTAAATGAATGAAGAAACAACAAGACAACTTGGATATTGCTCTCAACGAAGAGAGTATGTGTATTTGATTGACCCCCGTCCTCTTGCAGAGTGGGGCAGAATGAGTTCTATAAAGTGGGTTGGACAAAAATAATTCAAACATTCATCCCGGCATGTTTGTTGAGCACTTACAATAGAAGAGAGACTATGTTGTGTTCCATGGGGGATTCAAAGATGTCTCTTCTCACAGGGATTACAGTTAGTAGAGGAGGTTAGACATGTACAGAAATAACGATCTGAAAAAACTTATTTACTCCGTATATGGAAAAACCAGAATGTCCTTAATATACAAAATGCTCTTACAAAGCAATAAAAAGGCAAACATACCAGTAGAAAAGTGAGCAAATGGTAAGAACAGGCAATTTACAAAAGAAGGAATATAAGTGCTTTTTTCCATGAAAAAGAAACATTGCCTTCACTAGCAAAAAAAACGGTGCAATGTGAAATCGCTTATTGTGTGTCAATAGGTAAAGATTTATAAAAATTATAAAATCCATATTGAGGAGGGTGTGGGGAAAAGGGCCCTCAAACACTGCAAGTGTGAATGAAATTGGTGCCTCCTTTCTGGAGGACAATTTGACTATTTATCTAATGCCTTAAAAATGTGCGTTCCTTTAACCCAGCAATTTCCTTCCTAAGAGTTTATCTTAAGGAAATAATTAAGAATCTGTGCAAAGATCAACAAATAAATATGTTCATTACAGAACTGTTTATAACAGCCAATAAAAGAAAAAGACAAAACAAAACACAAATAAGATATCCTGAGGTAGCTCTTTACTTAATAATAGAGTTATTTTATACAATCTATAGAAGTGTCGTTGAGATGTATATTTATTAACATGGAAAGAAGTTCGTGACATATTATCCTGTTCTCTTTTATTTTCCTAAGATGAAACCATCTTTTTTTTTTTTCTCTCCGAACTACTCTTCACACTGTCTCCAGAGCTTTCCTCTCCAAAATCAAAGCTAGTCCTGTTCCTACCTACGGGATGAAATCTGCAGCTTTGTAAACAAGGGTCTTTGTGATATGACCTTGGCCAACATTCTCGGCTCTGTGTCCTATGGCCCCATCTCCTGTATCCAATGTTCCTTCCACAGGGAACTTCTCAATACTTCTCAGTTACACCTGCATTGACTCAGAGTGTTGGCACACATGATTCCTGCCCCTGGAATTTTCTCCCTCCCTCTGGTCCCTTCGTCTGGGAAACTCCTATTCACGCTTAGAGCCCGGTTCATTCAGCACCTCCTCATCGTGGCTTTCCTCAAATTCCCCAAAGAGGAGCTAGTTTCGTAGTCTCTTTATGTTTCTGTTGTAACACTTAACATGCTTTATCATGATTTATTTATTTACAAGTTTGTTAAATAATACATGCTTTAGGACTAGTGCCATGCAGTATTCATCTCTGTCGCCACAGAACCTAGCACAGCCCCAGACATGGAGGGCACTCAAATGTTTGCTAAATGACTGAAATGATGGCCATGTGGGCAGACAACCGTGAAATATGGGCAGTGGGCTCTGAGAATTAAGAAAATGGCATTCAGTGTTGAAGTCAAACAAAATACAAACTTAATGATATAATTATTATTAAGCTACACTGTAAGTAGGCATGAATGGAGAGCAGTTTGCATAGATGACTATAACACCACCGTTATATAAATCCAATTCTTAAATAGTTTTTCTTTTCTTGCTTTGCACTTATTCAAATCGGTGATACCTGATAAAATGGATAATTTAACCTTAATTACATACGTATAAGGACATACATGTACATACAATGCTAATTACTGTTATTATTGGAAGCCAAAAAATTTCTAAACCATGGGATGCATTTGGGAATTAAAGTGTATAATAATGTTTACGTGTGTGTGTTTGTGTGTGCGTGTGAGTGAGAGAGAGGGAGAGAGAGAGAGACAGAGAATGAGAATTACTAAAGGTGACCCAAGTCAATGGAAATAATGTTACCAAACCAGCAAGAACCAGAAGTGCCTGGAGGGAATTCTCCAGTTACTTAAGATTCAAAGGTGTGTGTATGAGGAGAAAATGCCACATATTTCACAAAGACAAAGGTGGGTGTGGACCCAAACCAGATGGCCTGTCTAAAGTCCCCTGTGACTCAGCACAGACTCAGAAGGCAAAAATGCAAGGCCATGATGAGGACAACGTGAGGTGGAACTTTTCTGACAAGAGACTTCAACAGAAGCTTCTGCCACAGCCAGTCCTTCCCTAACCCCTTGTGAGGGGGACTGACTGCCAATGAGCGGAAAGCAGTGAATGGTAACTAATTCTATGGGTGTGCCCTAAATTCAAGGGAGTGGGCATCGTTTTTGATATCAATAAATATTTCCATTGGTATATCATGCCAGTTATCTATTTATTCATCATCCTGGTCATTAAAAGCTGCTTGCCTCAGGCCCACAGAGTTTCTAGAAGTCTCTTTTGAGAACAGGGAAAGATGGGCAAGGGAATCTGTGTCTCTGGCCAAGCATCTTCCCAGACAGCTCCCTTTGCCTCCCAGCATCCACTGAGGGTGTCTCAGCTGCCTGCCACCAGGGGTGGGCGTGGGTGGTCTGCCTCCTCCTCTCTGCCAAGCAAACACATGCCTGGAACCCTGAAGAAGGGTCCGTCAGTTCCTTATTCCAGGTGCATAAGTGACAGACTCCAAACCACACAGAGCCAGGGAGTGAGCTGATGAAGATTTACGGTTGTGTGTGCTTGATCTAACTGCACCATTCACAGAGAGGTCTTTCCTCCCAGCCAGAGGAGGGTGTCCCCTACAGACACTGTCTTATTTTCCCATGACACCCTTCCTCTACGAGCCCAGTGCTTCATCCATTTTGACTAAGTTGACAGATAAAATACAGGTCACCCAGTTAAATTAGAACTTCAGATAAACAATGAATACTTTATTAAATATATGGATGTTCCAAATATTTCATGGACATTCTCATACTAAAACATTATTTGTGATCTGTCTGGAATTCAAATTTAACTGGGCTTCTTGTATTTTTATTTGCTAAATCTGACAACCTCACTTTTAACGCCTCCTCACCCACCAGTGTCCCCACCTCTTCTCTTTTCCCAGTCTGTGGGTCTCCTTCTTCTGTAGCAAGCCCCCAATCTTCTCTTAGACTTTGGACATCTCCACCGCCTCCTGCAAGATTGTCTATCGCACATGTTCTGTCTTCCTACTTCCCCTCCATTGCTCAGTGGGAGGAGAAGAAGCTTAGCGTCTGAAGATAGATGTGAGGAAAGGACTTTGGGTATGGGGTGGCCCTGCTCCCCATTTGTCACCTTGCTTTTGTTCTTTCAGGTTTCCCTTCCCCACGTTTGATGAGACAAAGTGTCTATAACTACCATGTCTTGCACAGCATGGTCAATCCCTTGCCAAGAGTCCTCAACTGGGTCTAGGATGAGATGTAGCTTTTGGACCTTATGCTAAAAGACAGCCTTCCCCTCCCTGACCTTGAGTCACATTTCAAAGTGCTCATCCCATTACTTAGTCTTGGGATTGCAATGGTCAGGGCAAGGGCAGTCTCACCAGTCCACCATGCTTGCATTGGCCCTCTCTCCTTGTTCTACATTCCCTTCTTTCTAACTGCTGGACAATGCCCCCCACTCCACACCCAGTCTCTCCCCAGTGCCATATGTGCCATGAAAATTAATAAATGAAAACCTCATTTAAAATCGAGTCAGGAGGCCAGAAGAGAGAACTCTCATGCACATGCCACTTAACACACACTATAGACTCCAACAGGAAGAGACTTACCTTGCATCTCCCACAGGAGGTGATACTACTTACTACCCCAGCAGAAGGAAGGGAGAAATTCCTCCTTGCCTAGCAACAGCTCAGCCAAAGAGAGACTTACATAACTCAGCCAATGAAAAGCCACCACACTTAGAACTCCCAGTCTCCTCCAGTGGACTCTTCCTTTACAACAGCCCTCCCAACATCATAAAAGAACATTTCTCTCCTTTGTTTCTCTGGATTTGCCTGTGGTTCACCACAGACCGCATGTCCTGTATTGCAATTCTTTGCTGTTCCCCAGTAAACCCATTCTGCTGGTGAAATAACTGGCTGTTTATTTGTTTTAGGTCAACAGTGTTTAATTATTTTTATTTAAATTTTTATTTTTTAAATTAATAATCTTTGTTTTTTTTAAGAGTAGTGTTATGTTCACAGCAAAATTGAGCCAAAAGTACAGAGTTCCCACATATCCCCTTCCCCCCACACACTTACAACCTCCTCCACTATTAACATCCCCCACCAGAGTGCATTTGTTACAATTGATGAACCTACATCATTATCACCCAAAGTCCATAGTTTACATTAGGGTTCACTCTCGGTGTTGTACATTCTACGGGTTTTGACAAATGTATAATGATATGCATCCACCATTGTAACATCATACAGAGTATTTTCACTGCCCTAAAAATCCTCTGTGCTCTCCCTATTCATCCTTTCCTCTCCTCTAATCCCTAGCAACCACTAATCTTTTTACTGTCCCCATAGTTTCGCCTTTTCCAGAATGTCATTCTTGGAATCATAAGGTATGTAGCTTTTTCAGCTCAGCTTCTTTCACACAATAATATGCACTTAAGGTTCCTCCATGTCTTTTCATGGCTTGATAGCGCATATCTTTTTAGTGCCAAACAATATTCCATTCTCTGGATGTACCATAGTTTATCTAGTCATCTGTTGAAAGACATCTTGGTTACTTCCAAGTTTCGGCAATTATGAACAAAGCTACTATAACCATATGTGTACAGGTTTTTGTGTGGACATAAGTTTTCTACCTCTTTGGGTAAATACCAAAAAGTGCAATTGCTGGATCATATAGTAAGAGTATGTTTAGTTTTGTAAGAAACTGTCAGAATGTCTTTGAAAGTGCTGTACCATTTTGCATTCCCAGCAACAATGAATGAGAGTTCCTTTTGCCCCACATCCTTACCAGTGTTTCGTGTTTTCAGCGTTCTAGATTTTGGCCATTCTAAGAGGTGCACAGAGGTATTTCATTTTTTTTCTTTTGGTGAGGAAGATTGGCCCTGAGCTAACATTTGTTGCCAATCCTCCTCTTTTTGCTTGAGGAAGACTGACCCTGAGCTAACATCTGTGGCAATCTTCTTCTATTTCATATGTGGGTCACCACCACAGCATGGCTTGATGAGTGATGCAGGTCCACGGCCAGGAACCAAACCCAGGCCACCAAAGTGGAGCACGCTGAACTTAACCACTAGGCCACGAGGCTGACCTATCGGGGTCTATTGCTGGGCTTTCTCTTCTGTTCTACTGATTTATTTGTCTGTTCTTTTGTCAACACCACACTGTCTTGATTACTGTAGCTTATAAAGTACTTAGCTTAAAATTAAGTCTTGAAGTTGGGTAGTGTAGGTCCTCTGACTTTCTTTTTCTACTTCAATGTTGAGTTGGCTATTCTGGGTCTTTTGCCTCTCCATATAAACTTTAGAATCAGTTTTTCAATATCTGTAAATAATTTGCTGGGATTTTGTTTGGGATTGTGTTGAATCTATAGATCAAGTTGGGAAGAACTAACATCTTGACCGTATTGAGTCTTCCTATCCATGAACATGGAATATCTCTCCATTTATTTAGTTCTTTGAGATCTTTCATCAGTTTTGTAGTTTTCCTTATATAGCTCTTGTACATATTTTGCTAGATTTATACCTAAGTATTTCATTCTGGGGGTTGCTAATGTAAATGGTAATGTGTTTTTAATTTCAAATTCCATTTCTTCATTGCTGGTATATAGGAAAGCAATTGACTTTTGTACGTTAATCCTGTATCCTACAATCTTGCTATAATTGCCTATTAGTTCCAGGAGCTTTGTTTTGTTTTGTTTTTTATCGATTCTTTTGGATTTTCTACATAGATGATCATGTCATCTGTGAACAATGACAGTTTTATTTCTTCCTTCCCAATCTGTGTACATTTTATTTCTTTTTTTTGTCTTATTGAATTATTTAGGATTTATAGTATGATGTTGAAAAGCAGTGGTGAGAGGTGAGATTCTTGCCTTGTTCTTGACCTTAGCTGGAAAGCTTTGAGTTTCTTATCATTAAGTTTGATGTTGCTATAGGTTTTTTGCAGATTTTTTTTTATCTGTGGAAGTTCCTAGTTTGCTGAGAGTTTTCATCATAAATGGGTGTTTGATTTTGTCGAATGCTTTTTCTGCATTCATTGATGCGATCAATTGATTTTTCTTCTTTAGTCTGTTGATGTCATAGATTACATTAATTGGTTTTTGAATGTTGAACCAGCCTTGCATACATGGGATAAATACCACTTGATTACAGTGTATAATTCTTTTTATTCATTGTTGGATTTGATTTGCTAATATTTTGTTGAGGATCTTTGAATCTATGTTCATGAGAGATATTGGTGTATACTTTTCTTTTTTTGTGATGTCTTTTTCAGGCTTTGGTATTATGGTGATACTGGCCTCATAGAATGAGTCAGGAAGTATTCCTTCTGCTTCAATCTTCTGAAAGAGATTATAGAGAATTGGTAGAATTTCTTCCTGAGATGTTTGGTAGAATTAACCAGTTAACTGATTTGGGCTATGTGCTTAATTTTTGATAAATGAATACTGGGATAAAATGAATGTGGTTTTATATGGAGACTTGATTACACTTTGGAGGGTAAAGCCACAGCCTTGTACACATGAGAGGGGATTCATCTGTTAGGAGAAGTCATTCTCTATGTAAAGCAGACTGTTTGGAGTCGCTGCTCAGATCAAAGATCATGTTTCGCTGGGAACTTTCTCCAACACCACTTGTTCACTTACAAGAGTGAGCCTGAGCACCAGGTTTGTGACATGTGACCTCCTTTCCTACCCTATGGCCACACTTGATTGGACCAGGGATGGACAATTGACATAAGCTGGACCAATCAGATTCTCTCTTCACTGATTTGGGATTTAGGACCAAATGGCAGGTACCCAGTTTCTGCATAGAGTTGGAATTGAGGTGCTCTAGACACAGGCATTGTGGACCAGTTGTTGTTGGAGTCGTTACACCAGGTAGGTGTAAAGTTCTGCCTGCTAGGAGAAAAGGACAAGGTGGAAACTGATCAGGTTGCTGGAAACAAGCAGAGTGGGCCTGAGGAACTGTGGGGTGGAGAAGCTCAAAAGACTCCGCCTGGGGCCCAGGGAAGGTCAGAAAAAGTGTATCAGGGGTTGCGTACCCCAGGTCTAAGGATGGGGTGGGTGGCATGCTTCTCGAGTTGGTTCCCGGTAACGGAGCTGAAACGGCTTAACCCCTCCTCCAGGGAACACAGGCAGTGGGGACAGGAACCAAACAGGAAAAGGCACTGCGTATTTATACTCTTGAAACTGATGGACAAAGACCAGCAAGGAGGGAGGGGTCCTCGGAGAGAGTGGGGGATGCTCCATATGGGGGCATGTCTACCATCCTCCTCAGAAGGCATGGCCTTGGCTTGTGTTGCCGGGAGGGGAAGAAAGTGATGTGGAGGCTGAAGTGAGGATCCAAGTCTGGGCTGGAGCAATTGAACTTCCTGACATGGAGTAACTGAGGGCTGAAGCAGGACTGGGTCCAACCCACCTCTGCTCCTCCACCCCCTGTGCCTAGCCCTTCAGCCACCAGAGGAAAATCACGAATGGAATCCATGGCTTTGGAAACACAAGTCAGAAAGATTTTACTTAAATAGACTTTAATTAGAAGTAAACTGAAGAGTTTTGAGCGCAAATGCATTTTGGTTTTTAACTTAGAGCCATCACCCCATTATTAACTCCGGTATGTGCACGTGTGTGCGTGTGTGTGTGTGTGTGTGTGTGTGTGTGTGTGTGTGTGTAGGTCAGTGTCCTCGTGGGTATGTTTGTGTGAGAATCCATTCATTTATGTAGCAGGTCTTTATGGCCTCTTCCTGTCCGCCTCTGAGTCTACTGACAAGGTGTGGTCTTGTCTTTATTATTATTCATTCCCATTATTTACTCTCTTCGAAGAATCCTGAATCGCCTTCAGTCACCTTCCTTTTTCCAGTCTCCCCAAAGCCAGGGCGCCTGGAAGTGGGCAGGTGAGGCTGGGGTGGGTCCTGAGGTATCTAGGCCACAGCTGCCCCTTTGGGGCGAGGCCTCAGCTTTCCGAGTCCAGGGGGTAGGAGTACTGTGCCCCGGAGCAGCCCCAGAAGCGCAGGACCAGAAATACCACGACCCCCAGCAGCAAGAGGGCGCCAAGGGCCCCAAACAGGATCCCGAAGAAGGCGCCGAGTTTCACGCTCAGGCGCTCACAGCGCTCGCCCCACGGCGTGTAGATGGAGAAGGGCACACACCTGGGGACAGAGAGAGGGGACGCGATCAGCAGCGGGGGAGGCGGGTTCCCAGCCTCCCCAACCCCTCCCCTGCGCCCGGGCCAGACGAGGTTTTCCCCAACAGGCCGGGCCCCTCTCTGGGGAAAGAGGCGGAGTCAGCCCTGGGGCGGGGATGAAGCGGGGCCACTGCGTAACGAGGCAGGCGCGGGTGAGAATCCACCCAGGCTCAGCTCCACCGGGACAGCGGGAGGGGGCAGGGCCGGCCACAGGGGAGCATGCGCACTCACAAACCCAGCCCCGCCCCCGAAAGCTGCGCCAGGCCCTCGGCTCCAGCCGCCCTCCTTGGACCCTGGAGAGGAGAGGGCTGGGGCGTTCTGGAACTGCAGTGGGGACGAGGGTGGACGGAGGGCGCTGACACGGCGGGAGGCCCGGGTGGCGCTGCCCTTCTCCTCCTTAGCAGGCCTGCAGACCTAGTGCGCCCCTTCACGGGAGCCCTCAAACTGCTGATGGACCAGCGAGACAGTACCGCGCCAGTCTCAGAGGGCCTCTCCTGACTGGTTCCCTTAAGGAGGGGCTGGGCCGGGCCTAGACACAAGACCACGCCTTCTTCTTCTGCAAGGAGACAGCAGGGGGTCCACCGGAGAAGCAAAATCAGGTGGAAGAGTTTGGCTTTGGAACCGGTATCCTGCCACTCTTTAAAATGGTCATAATACCCACCGAGCAGCTAGTCTGAGTTTCTGAAGTAATATAGCATCCTTATTCTCTACACAGAGTGGGCACTCATACATCTTCTTTTCTATTGTCCCTTTTTCCCTGATCCCTGTTCTCTCAATTACAAAGGGAACCATCCTAACTTTCAGACACGGTGGGGTACCACGGCATTTCTGGACCCTTTGCGGTGTCTTTGCCCAGCTTGGACTCACAGCACTGCCGTCGGCCTCCTGCCCACTCACCTGCAGTGGGGTCCTTGGGGCAGGTGCTGGCATCGACCTCCGTGCTCACAGTAGCCCTGACTGCACGGGGACACGCAGGTGAGGCCGCTGTGGGGGCCGTAGACCAGGCGGTAGCCGTCGTAGCCATCGCATTTGAAGTAAGTCTCCAGCGTGCTCACGTTCACTGTGAGGTAGGACACAGATGAACACGGAAAGCAATCGATTAACCCTAAATCTATGCCTTTTCAATCTAGAATTCCACTTTCAGGCATTTATCCCGAGAAATAATTGGAAAAGCTCACAAATACGTACACGCAGGGATGTCCAGAGTAGCATGGTTTATAAAAGCAGCAACTTTTAACAGAAGAGGTTTTGTTACATAGGGAATATTGTGTAACCAATAAGCACCACGGGATGGGAAATGCTTTGGTTTAAGAGCATATGCTTCCAAGTCAGCCAGACCTGAGTTGACTCTACTACTAACTAGTTGTGTGATTTGGGGGAAATTTCTTAACTCTTTCAGCCTCAGTTTCCTTATCTTTACAAGGAAACAGTAGGGCCGGCCCCATGGCTTAGCGGTTAAGTGCGCGCGCTCGGCTACTGGCGGCCTGTGTTCGGATCCCGGGCGCGCACCAACGCACCGCTCATCTGGCCATGTTGAGGCCGTGTCCCACATACAGCAACTAGAAGGATGTGCAACTATGACATACAGCTATTTACTGGGGCTTTGGGGAAAAAAAGGAGGAGGACTGGCAACAGATGTTATCTCAGAGCCGGTCTTCCTCAGCAAAAAGAGGAGGATTAGCATGGATGTTAGCTCAGGGCTGATCTTTCTCACACACACAAAAAATGGTTGTTATTTAAAAAAAAATAAAAAAAATAAAAGGAAACTAATAATAACACCCACCTTGCTGTGAAGTTTAAATGAGATAATAACATGCAGAGTAGTCAGTCCACTGCCTGACACAGTAACCACTCAATGCAGAGTCACTGTGAGTACAACATTCTATTTAAACTATATTATAACACACTATATTAAAACATATTAAAAAATAATATATCAAATGGGAATATGTACACAATATACAGGGTAATATGTTCACAATTGTTTAAGTGATAAGGAGGTTATCAAACATTAGGTATAATTTGATCCCTTTATTGTAAAAAAAAATTGATATGTGTGAAGGTTCCTATGCATAAAAGAAAATTCAGAAGGATATGTGCAAAATGGATTTGTCTCTGGGGATTGGGATTACAGGTGAGTTTTTTCTCTTCTTTTTGTTAATTTGTGTTTCCTAAAGTTTCTACAATAAACATTGTACTTGCATAACAAAAATTGTGGGGGTTTCTTGTTTTTTTTTAACAAAAGGCAGAGGCAGATCTGGGGTAGTTGTTCCCTTATGCCCATCCCTCCTCCCTACCACACACACATAGTTCAGAGGATTTCACACTGTGGCCCCAGGAGGGGGAAGGCTTAGCCCGCATGCTTCTAAGAGCTTCTAAGAAGCTCTTGTTGGTCCTGGACCTAAGTAATACTGCATCTTCTATTGGGTTTGGCATGTTCTCTGTCTCACTCCTCACACAGGGTGGACTATTACTTTCCTTCTCCAGCAAGCTTGCCAACCTATCTCATTCCCATTCCGGGATAATCAGGGGCTGTCAGAGCTGACAGCGACCTCAGAAATCTCATCTCATTTTCCAGATGGGGGTGTTGAGGGCTGGATTGGGGATGGCTTTTGCACAGGGTCACACCCTTTCAGGGAGGAGATATCTCTGCCGCTGGGCCAGGTCTCCAGTCTTCAACTTAATATCCTGCAGCTGGAGGGCAAAGGCAAAAGGGATCTCCTTGTTTGCGTTTATGAAATGCAATGGCATTTTAACAAAATCATTAACAATTTTATGAAAAGAAAGAAAACCATTAGCTTTGATGGTCAGGAAGGCAGCAGTTGGAGTAATTGCTCTGTGATACTGTACACACGGGGATTCACCAAGCAGTATTTTGTGTTCCTGCTCTTGAACCTAGAAAGCTGGTAGGTACACTGTTTACAATTTCTGTCAAAAATTACAAACAAAAAAGCTAAATTAACTTGCTTCTTGTCTGTGCCCTCTGGAGAATACTTTTCTGCCGTGGGTTTGTGTGGGTTGAAGATCTGTGACAGGCTCCCTCCATGTACCTCCTCCCTTAGCTAGCCCCGACTGTCCCCAAGATAGTGACTCACGAGCCATCACACTGCGCACGTCTCCCCTGGAGAGGGGGTGGAAGACCACGTTGTTCCTGGGCCCCTCACTTCTCTTCCACCTCCCGTGCGGGGTCTGGAGTAAGAAGGCCTCCACTACTGCATCCATCAGCTGGTTGTTCAGGAAGTCAATGACGGGACCCCGAGGGCGGTACTGGAATACCGAGATGACCTTCCAGTGTTGAAGGGTGCTTCCTGAGGCCAGTGCTTGGGTGGGATTGCTGTGTGGGAGGGGCACAGTGAGAAGCTAAGTCAGGGGTGAGGGGGAGGAGCCGGGGACCAGGCGGGGACAGTCCCACTTACATTTGTTCCACGATGCTGTTCCAGAGAAAGGCTCGCACTTCCAGGTTTCGCAGTCTGTAGGCCACCTAGGGCAGAGGGGGTTGTGGGTGGTGGGGGTGAGGCCCAGTCCAGAGAGGAGACCCCTCCCACTTTAATGCATCTATTCATCCCTGTATGCTTCTTTCTTTGAATGTGAGCCCCAGGACCCCCAGAACATTTCTCATTCATTTTTACATCCCCACACCCCAGCCTAGCCCCGTGACTGGAGCGGGTCCCTGCTTAACAAAAGTTTGTTGGTGAGTGAAGGACTTTACATACCAACCCCCCACACCCTCTCTGCCTCTTATTATGAGGGGAGAATCTGAAAAGAATGGCCCCTACCTTGCCTCTGATCCCTGACTCACCCACTCATTCTCTACCGGCATGTATATTGAACGTGGATTATGTTTAGTCAGACCTAGGGGGTGGTCAGGCACTGGGGATGTCAAGGTGACTTAGGAATAGTCCATACTCCAAGACCCACAGACAAATGTCAACAGATGTTACCATGGAGTGCTGTATTAGTAGTAGTAGGAATTATTACTATTATAATTTTTGAACACTTACTGTGTTTCAGGCACCGTGCTGAGTGCTTTACATACATTATCATTTAAACACTGACACAACCCACTGACATAGGTCCTATTATTATTTCTATTTTTACAGATGAGACATCAAATAATTTATCTAATTATTACCCCTGCTCTAGTGAGCGGTAGAGCTGGGATTTGAACCCAAGTAGGTTTCTAGAGCCTCAATAACTCAACTACTGTGTTCCTTTGCCTGTGACTAAGGAATGGACAGGGGCATGGAAGCCAGGGAGAGGGGGGCCCCTGGTTCCCTCTGGGAAGTCAGGGAAGGCTTCCTGGAGGTGAAATGCCTTCTCGTGTTTCTTCCATGTAATATACCCAAGTGCAGGTCTCGAGGGATGCTCAGAAGAATACACTGGGGTGATGCGGCCGCCTTAAAGTCTGTTCATTGTGAGCTGCTTATTCCAACCCCCTCCCAGGTCCCTGACCTGGGGCTTCCTGCCTTCCTCACCTCCCCTCCACCCCAGGGGACTCCAGCCTCCTCTGGCAATTGAATCTAGATGGATGATGAGATGCAGAACACACAAGCGATGGCTAAGGCCCCACCCGGAATATGCCCAGACCCGCCTCCCCACCCAGAGCTGGTCTGTAGCACTGACCGAGGCGTTGACCTCTGCTATGGAGGCATTTTCTTCTTCACTCAGTGAGAGCTGGATGACTCTTAAGGGACGCTCTGGAGATGGGAGAAGCAGATTCATAATCACCTCACGGGTTTACCCAGACTTACCCAGGGAGGCCATTGGGCCATTCAGGGAGACCACCACATTCCACAGGGACAGGTCACCAGAGGAATCAGGAGAAGTGGCCGAGTCTGCTGACCCTCACCTAGTGCTCGTTCAACTACGGTCAGGGCTTCCCTGACTCTCGTCTCGCTGAGCCGGGAGGTGACCTGCAGTCTTTGCTCAGCAGACTGCTCAGGCCCATGGTTCCTGTGGGACAGCTGCCCCCGACTAGCTCCCACAGCCTGCAACTTACCACCCCCTGAGAGTAACTGGAGTTCTGTCCTGTGAGTTTGAGGGACTTAGCCCTGGCCCTCAGAGTTCCCCAGCTTCCCCCAGGGCGAGAGAAGTGTGGAGGTGGGGATGACGGGGGCATCTGGTGGTACCTAGACTGACAGTTGGGGTGAAACTGTTCCCAGCCAAGAGGCAGCGGGTGTCGGTGAAGGCTGGGGGGCAGGTGCAGGCGGGCTGACAGTCCTCAGTCTGGGAGATGTAGCAGTGGCCGTCATTGTAGCAATAATTCACAGGGCAGGACTTGTTCTGACAGAGTAAGGAGTTCTCCAGAGCTACAGAGGGAGCAGAGAGGTCAGCAACACCAGGCTGGGCAGCAGGGTGGAGCCGCCAGCCCATGGAAAGCTGCTCCTAGGACAGGCTTGGTTTCTTTCCCCCAAAACCCACTCAATCTGTGTTTTGCTTGTGGGCCACTCTGAACCCCAAACTATCCTTCTCCCTTTGCCAGACATTTCTCTGCTGGGCAACCCGTTTCCTCTGCCAGGTAGGTATCCTCCCACTTCTGCTGAGGGAATGGAGTGTTTATCAGACCCTCCGCATCAAGAAAAGACCCAGAAGGCTGGAGGGAGAAGGGCCCATCAGCCTGCTTTCCCAATTCCATCCCCTTTTCTGCCTGTATAAGGCTGTGGTTCTACCCACTCTGGCCTCTGCTCAGAAGACACAGTGGTCTCTAGATTTCATGTGGGTGCCTTAGGGGGCTTGGTGGAGGCCTCACTGAGGTCTCGCTCATCATGACTCCAGTGGCTCAGAGGGGGAGAAACAGAGTGGTGGGAAGAGGACTCCGAGGGAAAAATGAGGACCCTTGCCACCAGATGCCCATGGCCGCCCCTCCAAATGCCCTGACTGGGAGATATGGAGACCCCGGGCCTTGCATCTCTAAAGACCCTGAGAAGCCTGAGGGCCCCAGCTTGCCTCTGGTTCCCTGGCTGCTGCTGGAAGTCTCCACCCTTCTCCAGGCCATCTTCAGTGTTTTGACCTGGGTCATCCCCATCAGTGCCTCAGGGCTGCTCTGCCCTGGCCTCTCCCCGATGCCTGTACAATCTCTTCTCCTTTAGAGTCACACCTTACCATACCCACCCATACTGAGCATCCTCAAGACTGGCTGGAAAGGGGAGAGAAACGGTTTGCCCTTGGCTGTCCTGGGCCCTCGAGGTGTCACCTGTCCCCAGAACCTCCTCCTGCCAGGGCGCTGCTCTGGCTCACCTGCACAGTGACGCCCATCCCCAGTCAGGTGGGGAGGGCAGGCCTCGCAGCCCCTCCCAGGAATGCACTTCACATTCGGGAAGCACTGCTCCTCACAGAGGTCCCTGGAGCGATCGCAATAGAGGCCAAAGGTGTTCTCATCACACTTGCAGCCGGCCACCTGGAATGGGTTGCTGATCACTGGACAGCCAAGAGGCTGAACGATTAAGGGCTTCTGGGGGTTTGCGTGTTGATCCCTTTGGTCTGAGAACCCATGGACCCTGAGTCCTGTCTAAATTCTACCAGCATCTACTGAGCACCTGCTTGACCCGGCCCTGGGCCTGCACATCCCTGCGCAAAGGCACACCACCCTGCCGCCCACTCGGCCTCCCTGGGGCATCCTTCCCCTGACCCCTCTGCCTGCCCCTGCACGGGATCTCAGCCTCCTCCCTCTCACACTGTATCTCCTTGCCTGGAAGGATTTCTCGAGTAAGACGGGGGCTAAATAAATATTCTTCTGTCCCTTGAAAACGGGATCCCACGTAAGCTGCAGTTTCCCACACTACCTTCCTTTGCTGACTCCCAAACCAAGAAGACGGAGCCTCACTGCTCAGCACACTGAGAACACACAGGAACCAGAACAACAACTGGAAAGGTCACGGTTCTGGGAAGCTCCTGGAGCTCCCTGGTCTCTCTTTTCAGACTTCCCTACTGAGACGACTCTGGAAATCTCCCTACAATGGATCCTGCCAACGTGTTCTACTTCCAGGACTGCATATTTCGGGATATTTAGAATAATACATTGATTTTAATCTCTGTTTTTCCTGCTTTGTATTTTTTTCCTTTTCCCCCTAGGCTCCCCCACCTCTATCCCTTTCAAGTAGGAATTCTCTGTTCACACCTCAGGAGAAGGGTGTGCATGTATAAGGGGTGAAAGGAGTGGTGGGGTATTGCCAACCAAACACTTTCCTTTCTGGCTATCCCTTTACAACCAAAAATATAAAAATTTTAAGAAGTAGATGGGGCAAGAGTCACAGACTTAGGGCAAGAAACTTGAATGGAGAAGGGTTTTCTCCAAACTGAAAAAGAGATGCTTCTTTTAGTTGGAGGGAAAGAGTAAAATAGAAAACAAAGGCATTGGGGGATGCCGAAGGTGTCCCCTGCACCTCTCTTCCCAACACTACGATGATGAGACCCCGGAGAGAAATGGCTGTGCAGTACTTCTAGGCAGATGGGACCTTAAGCCACCTTACAAAAGGTTTCCTGTGTCTTAGCAAGGCACAGAAGCCACAGAGCAGCTCCCTGGGTCTGAAGAGCGGGGAGCACGGATCTTGTGATCTCTGTAGACTCCCGCCCAGGGACCACACAGACACCTTCCTACCCCACACTTCAATGCCTGTTCCAGAACCGTGGAGCTGGGAGCCACTGGGGAACTCTAAGAAAGGCTGAGGTGGAAGTGTCCTGCTAGCCTGGCAGAATGAGAAGTGGGAGATAAAAATTCAGTTGAGCTATAAGCAGTAAAGAAAGTTCTGTTTCTTATACAGGTAAGTTTGTGGCCTGAGATTGATATCTGCTCTACTCACCTACCACAGCTCCACCCACTACCCAATGCACACGTCACCACAGAGGAGCTGAATCAAGACACCCCTTTAATTCCCTCTTCCTTTCCCCCCACCACAGAGACCTCCCTCCCACCCTCGCCCCAACACTCACCTCCAGGGAGGAATTGCCCGCCCGGCTGGTGTGGTTATATAAACACTGGCTCTCTGCCTTGCAGGCACAGACCACTGTCTTTGGCTGGAGTACAGATGACAGGTTGTCCTTGACACTTCTTGCTAGAATCTCCAGAGTGAATGGTTCCACCGACGTTGGTGTCCATAGCAATGTCCCATTCTCTGCCCCAGGGAAGACGAGATCATTGAGAGCCAGGATCCTCGTCTGCTCTGCTGTCTGACATGTCCTGGCATCTAATACCCTGAGTGCTGATGCTGGACTTTCCCCACCCCTCTCAGACCACCCCTTAAATCTCATCAGGCATTTCCTTGAGCAAGGCTGGTTTCCTGGGATGACCTTGGTCACGCCCCAAGCTGGAGGTAGCACCAGACCAACTAACTGACTGTAGGGTGGAACTCCACAGAGGGGAAGGCAGTTGCCCCCTGAAGAGACCCCAAAGGGCAACCCTGCCTGGGCCTGCACCAGGATGGGACATCCAGGGGGATGGAGGATGAAGGCCAGGATTCTTCCAACACTTCCCCAAGCTACACTGTGGGCCAAACTGGCTTCAACAGCAGCCCTATCTCTTGCCCTGATTTCTCGCCCACCCCTCTTACTTCCAGGACCCTTGACCAGCCACCCCTTCAGACACCAGACTACAGTGAAACACTGCTACATATTAATAAGCACTCTTCTGATCAAACCTGTCTTATATTTTTCAAGAAAATGGGAAAGTCTCCTTAAAAGAGCAGGTTGAGAGGAGCTGATAGTAGGGAACAGAAAAGAGGAGCTTCCAGGCCATCACTCTTCAGGAGAGGAGCCCCATGGAGGACAAAATCTCCTGACGCCATTGTCTAGCACCTGGGAGGAAGCCACAGGAAGCATAAGGGTGCAGACAAAGCCACCCCTTCTTCTGCACAGAGAAATAAAATGAGGCAGAGAGGTGCTCAGAGCTCAGACTAAGGTCCCTAAGGGCTTTGGTTTAGCAACAAACAGACACCAGCATAATTAGTGCTGGCAACAGAACACAAGCTGCATCCCGTGGGCTTTGACTCTTTGACCCAGATCATGGTTACAGGCCTGGGAGTCTCCACACCATTCCTGACAGGGAGAGATGAAGCTTTGCTTGGTCCCAGCACAGAAAAGCAGACAAGGAGAGACAAAGTTAGGTAAACATGGTTGACAAACATAAAAATAGGGAGAAATGTACCAAACGAAGATATTCATATTTCTTTAAATCTTGTTCCACCTTATATCTTTCTTTTAATAGATATGAAAATGTTTTAAATTAGTATTTGTTAATCGTTATACTTTATTCTAATAATCTGGTGATTGCACAAAGATGATTAAAGATTATTGCATGTCACTAGATTGAGATGAAATGATCTTTAAAATCAGTTGTACGTGCCCAGAGTCAGTCTAGCTAGCTCGACAAATCGCCATAAGCCCATCACTAGTATTCACTGGGGGAACCTATTTGAATTATAGGGATCGTTCCTAAGAAATGCTTGTCCTGGATATTCCAATGGAAAAGTGACATAAAGTTGCACAGGACATAATGACGCAAAATAACCCAAAGCTTGACTCTGACCTCGTCCCCTATGTGTCCAGCCAAGCACTCTTACCAAAGAGCTTGATGTCGGGGTAGTTGTTTCTGAGAATGAACATGACATTAGAGCTGCTGGTGTACTGGATCAGCTTGGTTGTCCTCAAGTAGGCTTCCACCACACGATGACCTTCGATAGAGGGCGGATACTGATCTGAAGCACAAAGAGGGAATTTGGGGTTAGAGGCAGGACACTCTCTTCCCTTACGGGCCTCTTCTCTCTTTCTCTAGTCCTCTGGCTTGTGTAAGGCATTACCAGGGCTGTGACCCACCTCTGGAAGCAGGAATTATTTTGTGTACCTGCTCTCAGACCTCTGCAGAGCATGTCGGGTTGTACCGCCCACCTGGCCAAAATCTTTATTCTCTCTTTATCTTCTCCCCAAACAGGATTCATTTCAAGTTCTTTCCTGATCAGAGGGCCATGCTGGGCATGGTATGAAGTGAATCAGAGAACAGGGCTGTTCAGACCATCTCAGAGTTTTACCTTTGGAAGAGGGCTGAAACCATGAGGGTAATATCTATATGGGCACTGCATTTGTCAGGAAAAAGGGGGTCAAACCTTTCACTGGTCTCTGTTTTTTGGAGCCCTGCTATTTCCATTTCATTGTTTGTTCATTTGCTCATTCTGTCAGTCACTTAATACATATTTATTGAGCACCCACTGTGTGGCTGGCTCTGTGCTAGGTAGTGAGGACACAGCAATGAACAAATAATAAAAAAGATACTTATGAAAATTAGAAAATACGTTAGATAGTTATAAATGCTAAGGAGAAAAAATAAAGCAGGGAAGGCGAATAGGAAGTGTGGGTGAATGAAATTTTAGACAGGCTAGCCTAGAAAGGCATTGCTGAGAAGGAGACATTTGAATAGAGACTCGAAAGAGGTAAGAGGGGAGCCTGTGGCTGTCTGGGGGAAGGGCGTTCCAGGCAAAGAGAACGGCATGTGTGGAGTCTCGGAGTTGTGGGTGAGCCTGGCGTGTTTGCAGAACACAAAGAAGCCAGTGGGACTGGAGTGGAGGGAGTGAGGCGGGAGTACTAGGAGAAGAGTTTCCAGAGGCAATGGGGCCAGACTGGACAGGGCTGAGAAGGTCATCATAAGGACAGGGCGAGCTGGGGAGTTGTGGGAGGTTTGAGCAGAGGAATAACATGAGCAAGAGAATCTGTTAAATTTAAAAAATGAGTAGCTTAAAGGAGTGTCGTGGAAAGGGGGCTCCTCATCTGCCCTCTAATTCTGCAAACACCTCCCTGGGCCTCAGGTCACTTACTGAGGGTGGTGTTCATCAGCTGGTATTTTCTAAAGAGCATCCTGGTGTGCAGTCCAGTGCTTATGTTTCTTGTGGCCAGGGTATCATAGATGCATTGTGTATCTCCGTTACACTCGGACACCAAATTTTCACTCGAGGAGTTGTTTTGCAACAGTTGGGAAAAGAAGACAGGAGTGAAGTTGGAAGGCAGGTGGTCGTCCCTCTTGCCAAGGAGACTTGTTTCGTTGATTTTCCCTGTAACACATGAGGTGCAATGGTGGTGGTACCAGGGGTGGGACTCGAGCTATATTTCTGCTGTGTCCACCCCTTACTCTCATTTTATATGGCTTGGGGTGAGGGAGGGGGCGTGGAGAGACAGAGTGACTTCCTGCTTCTGGTCTGGAAATCCTTGCTCTGGTGAGTGAGGGGAACCCACTTCCCTCATCCTCTCTTCCAGATAGAGAGACGCTGGTGGGATGGGGGTGGAGGGGACAAATCTAGAGTGGCACCAGAATCCTCAGTGTCTCTTCCTGGCCTTTCCACCCCTCCCTCACAAAGGATGGAAGTCTGGTTCCCACAGGCCTGAGGGAGACAATGCCTGCAACTTCCTTCATCTTGGCCCTCCTCCATCTGCCCCGAGGTCTCTGAGGCCCAGACTCACAGGTCATTCCATAGTGAAAAAGCACCTCCTCAGAGCTCCCCGGGGGAATGGTGGAGCCATTGGGCATCCTGAAGTCGTCATCTGGATTGTCATTCCAGATCCCTGAGGGACAGAGTAGGAGGTCAGCCATCCTGGCACTATGGCTCTCCCCTTCCCTGGAGAGCATCCGATGGGTCACACTCAAGACGTGAGGGGGCCTGGAAGCCTCTTCCAGTTGCATCTGTTCTCAGTTGAGTTCTCCAACAGGAGGGAAGAGGACCGTAACCTCATAGCCTGCCCCTCTGTTTCAGGAGGGGAGGAGGAGAAAATGCAGGAGGAAGTGGAGGAAGAAGGGAGGAAATGTGGGGGATGGAGGAGGGGTGAGAGGGTGTGAGGCTGGAGGGAGGGGAAGGGTGGCTGCTGGCCCCACCCCCCTCAGAGCCCATCCTCGATGCCCCCTTTGCTGCCCTGGAATTGAGATTTAGGAGGACAGGATGTGAGCCTCAAAGGTAGCTGAAGAGGCCCCTCGTCCCTCCCTGTCAATTTGTGCCCTCAGGGTTCTCCTCCAAGGAGGCTGAGACAGGGAAACTCAGCCTGGGGTGTCTGCAGGCCAGGGGGAGAGGAAGCTGCCTGCAGCCTAGGGGTCCGAGCTCCTCCTGCTGCCTCAGCCTCAGAGACAGCGTCCAGCCTGCTTCTTACCCAGGAGGCCCTCTGTGCGGTGTTGATACTCCTCTGGGAGGTTGCAAGAGGCATGGAGGATGTTGGCGAGAGCAGTCACGGAGATGGTCACTGTCCCATCGAAGCTGGCTGACACCAGGGAGCCATTGCGGGTCATTATGACTCCGGTGGTGTTGAATGTCTCCTGGCCTAGAATGTTGGGAGACAGATGAGGAAGAAACCAACATCCCTGCAGGCCCCAGACTTGGCAGTTGTGAAGGTTCAAGATACAGAGAGGAGACTCTGAGAGCAGCTCTGGGATGTCCTGCCTTCTCCAGAGGCCCAAAACCAAACTTACAGGACCCCCTCGAGGTCCACACCACCACCTTCTACCTGGGGACTGAAGACAGGGGCTACCACAGAGAGGCTGTCACGGCACTGGAGGAAGGATGAAGAGAGGAGGGAAAGTTTAATGTCCGGCTCCTAGGTGAAGATGTTGCTCAGGCACAGCTGCTGGAGAGACAGCAGGACCACGCTCCTCTGCCCCAGCACCACTGCCTCCGTGCCCCAGCACACTGCTCCCAGGTGCAGGGCCCCCCGCTGAGCCTGACCCGGGGAGAAGGAGAGGGCGGCTGATGGCTGTCCCCAGCCTACCTTCTGCGTCTTCACCGTTAGTCTCAAATGTCACAGTCTGATTATTGAGCTGCACGTGGATTTTGTCATTGGGCTCAAGGAGCCATTGAACCTGGAAGGGAATTGGAGGAGGCCTAAGCCTGACCTTCAGGTGAGCCCAGAGGCCAAGAAATGAGGCTGCACAGACCTTAGAGCCCGAGCTAAGGGGATGAAGGATGAAGGTGATGGAGAGGGTGATGATGAGGCTGTGCTAGCTAATGTGTATGGGTGCTTAGCATGGTGCTTAGCATGGGCCAGGCTCTGAGCTAGGCACATTTCTTAGATTATCTCATTTAAATGTCACAACAGCCCTGTGAGGTAGGAAATATTATTACCCTCATTTTACTCTAAGAAAACTGAGGCACTGGCAGGTAAGTTGTTTCTTCAGTCACATGGCTGGTGCAGCCAGGATCCCAATCCTGCTGTCTCTAGGGTTGACTCTCGAACCACTACACTGGCAGGATACCTCCTCCCTCCCTCCTGCCCCCTTCCCTTCTTCCTTCTCTTTCTCCTCCTGGGCCTGGATTCCCAGCTGAAGGTCTCTGAGCCGCAGGCTCTCTGTGAAGGGAGCAGGCATGGCTTAGTGCCTCCTCCTCACTCACCGTGATGGGGCCCAGGCTGCTGGAGTTGTATTGAGCAGCAAAGGCAATGAAGTTGGTGGCCCGAGCTGAGCCAGTCTGGGCAGTGCGCCCCTGCAGCAGGAAGGAGGATTTTCCATCCTGGGCCTGGACCAGCAGGAAGTCCCCCAGCCCATTGAAGGTGTAATTGGCACCATCCAAAGTGGTGATGTGGGGGTCCCCGAACATCCAGGCTGGAAAGAAGGAGAGGCCACATTGGCCCAGCAGACCAGGGAAGGGTGTGAGATTCCTCACTACCCCCAGGCAGGGCATTTGCCTGGGTAGACTCAAGCTTGAGGAGGTTTCATGGAGTATAGAACCCTCTCAGAAGCCCTCTTACGCTTTTGTGCCCCTACCCCATCCACGTCTGCTCATTATCTCCCCACCCTCCATTCCCATCCCTTCCCCAATGCCATGTACAAAGCCCTTCCATTTGCCATTGGCCGTAGTACACTGGAACCATTTTCATCTTCCCTTCTGGCCACAGCCCTGTCTCAGGAGGCTAGTGCCGCCCTGGTCCAGGCCCCAAGAGTCTATCTCTCCCCACGTCCTCTGCCTCAGCCCTGCCTGGGGATGGGCCCCAGCAGCCTCACCGGGCCTCGGGGGCTGGTACCCAGCACAGCCGATGCGGGGCCGCCTCTGCTGGTACAGGGTGCAGAAGGAGGGCCTGTCGTTCCAGCGGCAGCACCAGTTCTGCAGCTCCAGTTCTTGGTCTGTGAAGAAGAGCAGCGTGTTGGGGGGAGATGGAGGACCAGCAGAACCAGCTGAAAGGTTTGGTAGGGCAGGATGATACGGGCGGCAAGGGCATGGATTGGGAGTCAGGCACATCTCAGCTCAGATCCCGCCCTGCTCAATGACAGGCCATTGACCAGTTACTGGACCCCTAGCAGGCTTGTTGGAGCCATGTGCAGCAAGGCCCCCAGGTGGGCCGGGCACGTGGTCAGAGCTAAGGAACCTCCTTTTGTGAAGGGTGGGTGCTGAGTCCCACTGCTCTCAAGGTGCTGGGAGTGGGAGGGCATGGCTGATGGTCTGGGTACTATGGGGGCTGCTGTGATTACAGAGAAGGAGGGGGGAGGTCTCACAGTACCCTGGCCCCCCAACTCTGTGCTCTCTCGCTCTTTTGGAGGGTGTCTGAGGGAGATGACTCCATGTCTTCCCCCAGACAGCCTGCTAATCTGGGTCCAGAGGGACGGGGTCAGACAAGGCCCCCTCCCCTTCCCTAGAAAGATGCTCCCACGGTGGCCTGGGGCTTCGGGGCCAAGTGAAGATGGGGCAAGAGGCACTCAATCATAAATCCCCAGGATGCCAGCTGGAAGGGATGTCAGAAGCTTCCTAATGTTACAAGATCAGGAAATTGAGGGCCAGAGAGGGGAAGGAGCTGGGAGGGAATGCGGACAAGAGGCTTCATTCTGCAGGTCCCTCTGCTTGACATGGAGCCCACGCTGGTCTCTGACAGGGGAGAGCAGAGAGCTCCAGAGAAGGTGGGGGTGAGATCTTTGTGGACACACTTACCAAACTGCCAAGGATTTTGCACTCTCCAGCCTTCCAGAAGCTCTCCCCAGGGCCCATAGCTGCAGCACACGCCCCCACGCCAGGAGGAGAAACTGCACAGCCACCTGCCACGGAGGCCCCAGCCTGCAATAAGTCCAGACATACTCAGGCCCAGGATGCTTGGGGTGAGGGCAGGAACGAGGTGGGGGTGTTTCTGGGGAGAGGTTGAGGGTGTTCCGGAAGGGACAGGTCAAGTGTGACCAGAAGGATGGTGGGTGGCTTCTGGGGGACAGTGAAGATGCCCCGAGAGACAGGAAGGAGGTGTTACCTATGCTGGTGGGCTGGAATCGTAAGTCCTGTAGTCCCTGCCACCAGGAGCAAGGACAGGAGAGCTGGTTCCAGCTCCACTGGGGCCACTGAGGCTGACTCTTCAACAACTGCAGGCACTTGAGACGGGGGTTGGGCCTTTCTTCCTTGTGTAGCCTATAGACCTGCAGCCCCCTGAGACCTGGGGAAGAAAGGAAGAAGGGTTATCCCAGGGCCTGGGGCCACAGGCTCTGCTTTAGCTTTAGGGATAACCAAAACTCATAAATGCACCCTCTGGATGCCACTTCCCCCTCTGCACAGCTCTTTCAGGGACGGGACTCAGTTCAGATTGGCAGTGATTTCTCCCCAAAGGCCGCTTTGATGTGTCCTCCAAAAGCCCTCAAAGTGTGGATCTTAGGCTGAAACCCCAGGACAAGTGCTGGGCAGGGAGGCCTCACCTGCACCCAACATAGAGCCAAACGCTGGCCCTGATTTTCAGTTCACCCCATCCTCCACACCGCCCATCTGTCACTCTAAGCTCCAGCACCTTCCAATCTCCCCAAAACAGTTCCTCCTCATGCACCGCATATCTCAGTGAGTGATGCCACCAGCCACCTGCTCAGACTCTTGGCTTTCCTCCTTGACCCTTCCCCTCCCCCAGCACAGACATGTCAGTAGTCAAAGCAGCCAGGACAGAGGCCGATGCCCAGAGGGCAGCTGGGGAGTCACAGAGAAGCTGGCATGCAAAGCAGGGGCTTGCTCCAACACCATGAGGCCAAGGAAGCTTCCTCTGTGCCCAGACGCCATCCTTGGAAGGGAGAAGCAACTGGGAGAAGAAACTGTGATGGGGGGTTGAACGTTAAATAGACATTTAATTAATTGTAAGTTACATACTGCCCACCCCAGCTGCCATGAGTGAGAAGGGGCACTCCAGAGTCCAATAAGATGCAATAGGACATAATGTATTAGATTTTGACCCTGTTCCCTCACAAAGAAAGAAACTATCAAGATAACTACAATTTGTTAAGGTCTTGAAAAGAATAATCATTGTTTATGACTATCTGTTCATGTATCTTCTCCACAATGGCCTGGTGTTAGGGGAAACACATCAGACATCCTCCCTTAACACACACACGCGTGGGCACATACACAGTCACACACACACTGTCATACTGCACACCCTAGGTCACAAGCAGATGCATCTTGACAGAAGGGCACCTAATCTGACAGGGCACCTCTCTCCACAAGATGGCACCTGTGATTTGACTTAGCTTCTGTTCCCCAAAGATCTTGCCACAGAACAAATAGAACTGGATTTATGCTTCACCATTTACACAGCTGATTTCTAATGCTAAAGTGTCCTTTATTCTATCACATTTTGGAAACTATAATTTCTTTCCCTTTGGGGCCTCCAGACAGTCCATAGAGTCATGAAGGAGGCCCATGGGGCCTAAGGACTGGTCTTTGTACCAGAGTGAGAGCTCTTTGAGAGCAACCATGGTTGCAACCATGGTCTTTTCCCTTTTTTTTCATATTCCTGGCTCTTAGCACAGTGGCCAGCACACAGCAGGTGCTCAATAAGTAATGACTGAATGGATGTCAGACCTCCGGAACTCCTCTTGGTAGAGTCCTGTGAGGGATCTCGTCTGGGTTCTCCATCCAGCTCTGGGACAGGACACTTGGAGTATTGTCCTAACTGCCGATTCATATCCCCACCTCCTGCCATACCCCTGGCCTCACTTCCAGGATCAGGCGCCCTACTGAGAGACCTCCTGGGTTTCACTTATCCCAGGGAGGAGACGTAGCTCCAACTGAGACTGTATTACATGAGGGCGCAGAAGGTACCAGATGCTCCTGGGCAATGCCAAGTCCCAATGACACCTGTGGGAGGTCAGATTGTGCTGGAGACACCCTTCGGGATGGTGGAGATGCTAGGGAGCTGCCCCTCCAGGATTGTCATGGCACACGGAGTGGAGGACAGAAGAGGACTTGAGTCCAGCTCAGGTGTGATAAGGTGGCGCTTTTACCTAAGTTGGAGTTCAGGAATAGGTCCGGACGATACTTCTCCCACACTGGCTGGAATCTCAGTGGGCTGTTTTTGAAATACCCATCTCCACTGCAGGCAAAGGAAAGAATCGTAGGCCTCTGTCACACACAAGGTCTTTCCTCTCAATCAACAAGTTCATTCATTCAACCAGTCAGTCAGCCACTCACTCACTCAGTCCAGCTAGTCATTAGTTATCAGTTGGTCAGTCAATTATTCAATTGGTTGGTCAGTCAGCTAGAATCACCGACTCCCAGCACTAAACAGGAGAGGGGAAGAGATGGATGGGGTGTGGGTGGGGGTGGGGAGGCTCTAATTTATTCCACATCTGTTCAATAACTGCAAGAAACTGGTCATGAGTCAGGAGTGTGAAAACAACAGAGTTCAGGCCTCCTTCCTGTTAGTTTCCCTTCAACTAGGGTTCGGAGAGGGCCTCTGGAGGGGACAGCTTGCTGTGAGAGTTAAGAGCTGGTCTCTAAAGTAAGGCAGTCATGGATTCAACTCCTGATTCCAGCACCTGTAGCTTGGTGACCATGAGCAAGTTGCTTAACCTCTTTGATTCTTCGTTTCCACATCTGTGTAAAAGGGATTAAGGTAGCACCTACCTCAAAATATCATGACAATTAAATGCAGTAACATTTGTAAATCCCTCAGAACTGGGTGAGGGCCCCATTCAGTGGGTGCACCACCCCCCTCAGTGGTGGGGCTCAAAGTGCTGCTCCAGGAAGGAGGCAATGCCTCAGAGCAGGGACTCCTGATCTTTTCTCCTCTCTGACACAGGAGAGATGACTCACACAGGCGTGACACATTCCCTGGGCACACTCAGGATGGTGTGGGGTGAAATTCCTAGCTAGTTGGATGATTCCACTCCTTTCTCTTCAGCAGCACATTGAAAAACAAGTGAAAGCAATGTAATTATAGTGGCAATCCTGAACACTCTAAGAGAAAACCATTTACGGCAATTACCAGTAACAAATTACCTGTGACTGTCACAACCGATTGCACGCTCCAGCAACTGGAAATACCATGGTTGAGAACTGTTGTGTCAGAGATGGAGCCTCTTCCACACACAGGAACCCATGTCTCCATCCACAGCCCCATCCCTCCACTCTCCGTCTTTACCACTGATCCCACACAAGCTGTTGGTGCCCCTGGGTGAGGGGTTAATTCTCAGCCCATCAAAAGTCGGGAATGCAGATTTCAGCCTCATGTATCTGGGTTCAAATTCCTGCTTTCTCACTTCTCAGCTCTGTGACTTTGGGCAATTACTTACCTATTTGTACCTCAGTTTCCTTATTTGTAGAATGCATAATAAATAGTATCTTCTTCATGAGGTTGTGGTGATAATCAAATGGAATAATGCATATTAAGTACTTAGTGTAATAAATGTTGACTGTTATTATTATGATATTTGAGAAGTCAAGAGAGGTCAGCTCATGTCACTGGAAATCAGAGAAGTCAAAGCTCTGGGAATTATACAAAGCATGAGGACTGGGATAGAAAAGAGAATGGCAGGGTGAATAGAGAATTTTTCATCTGAAACAGCGAGAAGTGGGAACTGCAGTCAGTGAGAGTCAGAAGCATCAGCAAGGAGGACTCACGCCTTGTCTTGGTGGAAGGGAGTGTGTGCTGCAAAACCACTGCTCTGCCCCGTTTCCTGTTATCTGCTGAGTGCTGACAGCCGCTCCTTGTCCTACCTGGAGAAGCCCATGAGGACCGAGTTGCTTGGGCGCTGGGTCACATCCCACTGCATACCACCGCTTTGGTAGAGAAACAGGGCATAGGACCTGCTCCCGTCTGTGGAAAGGATGGCCTGGTAGGTGTTGGTCTAGGGGTTGGTTGGAGACAAACATAGGGATGCCTGTGAGAGATCTGGGGTCTCCTCCCTGATGTCCCACCACCCCCCTCCCACCCCTGCCTTGACACACACATCACTTTTTCTGGCCTACCCAGAGCAAAGGCATGGGCTTAAACTGCCGGCATGTTTGGGACCGTGTTGGGCAGCTTTCACCCTGGGTGTCAAAGCACGTACCGTGGTGGGTTTGCCTTCTTTGTGACTTCTTTCCAGGGAGGGGTGGTAAAGGACCCTGGGTTAGACCCCATTAGAAAAGGGCTTGCATGACGAAGCTACAGGGATCTGAGAAATTAGCCAAGACACCAGAGAGCTGGGAGAGGCCCAGTGATCTTCCTCAGGGATATTTAAGGGCGTTGTCCAAATATCCCCTCAGCCTGCATAGTGTGGAGGACACAGCAGGTGAGACTGGAGGTTCTCTGAAGGCAGATGCCAGGTGCTGTGCTTATACAAAGTAGGTAATCAATGAACTTGTTGATCAAATGAAGAAAAGAGTGACTTTAGACCAGACACAAGGAAGAACTCTGTAATTATAAGAGCTCTGAGTCCCCAGAGAGAAGACTGAAGAGAAAGGGTGGTGTGCCCATTTCCATCAGATGGCATGGCAGTTAAGAGCCAGAGTTTGGAGTCAGAAAAACCTCAGTTCCAGGCCTGGCTTTGTTATTTGTTAGCTGGGCGACCTTGAGAAAGTTGCTTAACCTCTCTAACCATCATCTTCCTTATCTCTAAAAGGTGGATAATAATATCAAGCTGAGCCACACAAAATCGCCAATAGCCAACCATTTTTGACTTACAAAAATTCCGTTTCCTATGTTTTAACCTCCTTATAGCCAGTGCTCTGGGCTGCTGTGAGATCGTGTAAGTGAAGGGTTGAGGCAGGCCTGGCACATGGTGAGTGCTCAGCAAACAGGGTGGGGGGTTGGGGGTGGGAGAGTAGGGAGAAGGCGGGGGGTTGGGAGTGGGAGGAAAGTGGGGTGGAGATGGTGGTGGGGGGCTATCATCAGCAATCTTTCCTTGAGTCAGAGAGGATTTTAGTAGAGTGGCCCATGCCTAGGATTCCAGAATGTCTGACTTCCAGATGGTTCACAGGGAGGTGTCCATTGGTCCACTCACCCCCAGGGTCCACTGGGCGGGATAGGCACGGGCATTGACCCATGTGACCTTTAGGGTCCACCTGGCTTTGTAGTTCCAGGTGTTTGTGAACTTTTTGATCCAAGACTCCACCTGATGCACTAGATTGTATTCATCATAGAGCGTCTCATATTCCTAGGAAAGAAGGCAGATAAGGGTGAGGAAATGAGAGTCCCAGCTCAACGCTCACAAAGGATCTTCCCTTTCTTCACGGTGATCCGGCTTACTTTAGTCTCACCCATGTCTCCCATCCTTTCCTTTCTCAGGCCCCCATTTTCACAGTTAGCTCCTCTGACCTTAACATCAATTCACATTCAGGCTGCAGGGAAGCCTGGGATGTGTGGAGTGGAGGGTCGAGGCCCGGAAAACTGAATCTTCTGGACTTGCACTCATGCATCTCTTAGCACAAGAGATGGCTTGGACTGCGTAACCCCCTGTGCCCCATTCGTGCTCCCCGTGTCGGGCCGGAGACTCCTTGAGGACAGGCACGTGTTTCTCCATCTTTGGACCCTCCACAGTGGCTTGCCCATGGCAGGGGCACAATCCACATTCGCCTGCGGTAGCTTTCATTACATGCTCCCACTGATTGGAATCATTAACCCCATCCAGGAGCACACGCAGAGGACTTGCTTGACTCAGGCTTGTTAGGATAGACCCCTTGCAACCTTATTCTAAAATCAAATGCTGGATTGCCAACCCTCATCTCTGTTGCCTGTAGGCCTTCTCATGGTTGTGTTGGGGTATTCCTGAGTCCGTGTAATAGTCCTATTCCTCTAATGGTCTGCTGCCTCCCCGTGCTCATATTTAAGCATCAGTCCCTGCTCACATTGAGCCTGGGATCTGACAGCAGTAACACTTGAACTGGCCTCCACACAGCCCTCTGTCTCTCCTTGCTGGCTGCTGGGAGATCCTGAATGCCAGGCTTTGAAAGGCTCACCTGATAAAATATGGTTCCCTGGCGGATGGAGAAATCAGCATCATCCCAGAATGGAGCCACCAGGGCCACAGGGTCCTGGCCTGTGAAGCCTCCAAGGGGAGGGTTGGGATAGGAGAAAATCTGGTACTCTGACTCTGGGAAAACGATCTGGCCATTATCTGTGAACTGAGCACAAAGGTTCTTCCGGTGAGCATTCAGGGAGGGAATGTCCCAGCCTTGGGCCAGCTCCTCAGAAATGTGACCCTCCAGGGCCTCTCCAAGTAGAACTTTAGAGATGTCAACAACCTCTGGAAGGTCATCTCATCCATCTCCCTGCCTGCTGGCAAAGCCCCCTTTACATAGTTCTCATATAAATACTCTTTACCCTTAGACATTCCCCACCTCCTAAATCCTTCGTAAGCTGGTAGGTTTTCTCTTGCTTCAGCGGCAGATTCTGTCTATAGACCAGCCCGTCACAGAGCAGACACCTCTGGGTAAATCTCCTCAGCCCCATCCTGAAGCTTGTGCCACATCCGATGGAGCTAAAACGATTGATACCCTCACCCCATTGCTGTGTTGTGCTCTCATAGTGTGTCCTGACTTGGCGCACCTCACTGAGAGCCACAAGGGCCATGACTGCTGTTCGAACTCTCCTCCAGGGGACATGGGCTACTTGGACCAGGGAACCAGGAAATAATTACGGACAATGTAAATGGCATCAAACAGTCAAATTTCCCAAGTAGAGCCTCCTACTCATAAAAAGGCCCCATGAAAACAGTGGAGAGCTTCCTGGGCCCCAGAACCTCTCTACTGAGGTAAAGATACTTTTGTCCACGTGGGTAGGGGGGCCTTGCCTAGCTCCCTGTCTCCCTTGGCTGGCACCCTGATATTAAAGGCTGTGAATGCAAACCGAGCCAGCAGCAGGGACACAGCAGTTTCCTAAAAAGCGTTGCCTCCATTCTCCCTTCCTCTTGGTCACAGTCATGGTCAGGGTCACAAGGCCACCTCCGAGCCCTGGAGAGAGAAGCAGGGCCCCGGGGAACACAGGTCATGTGTCCTGCCCTTTAGGCTGCAGCGGAGACTCACATAGAGGAAATTCCGGAGAGAGGAGCCGAGAGGGAAGCCAATCTGGGGCTTGAAGAGCGGCGAAGCGAAGTCCAAAATCCTCCTGACAAACTGCTGGTCTCCAACACTTGACCCGTAGGGGAAGAGGGAAACGCCTGGGCCAGTACAAAGAAGAACAGGAAGTTCTCAGGTGCCCTGACTTCACTAGGGCTGACAGGGACCCCCAGAGAGCCTCCCCAGGATGCTCCTCCACCCTGTCCACTGTTCCCCTAGCTGGGAGCCATCAGGACTCTTCTCTCCCCTCTCCACTTGCATTTAACCCAACTCCTCATTTTACCCCTTAAACTGGTACTCTCATCCTTCCCCAGTTTGGAGAAAAACAGGTCCTGCTATCAGAATACCAACAAATTATTCTGTATCTGTTAGGGTACTCATAATTCTTTCAAAAATTAAAAGACAGACTCCTCCAATGCAGTGAAGATGAGTAATTGAAAGACCGTTTCATAGAATCAGACTTGTTTCCTAAGATGGTATTTCTCTAGATAAACTTGAAGAACCCTAGAATTTTTCCTAGGACCCCCTAGAGGTTCCTGGGCTCTAGTTTGAGAAACCTGGTCCTAAACGTTTCTCAAATGGCTCTCCTCCTTGCCGAACTGGCAGCTCTCACCTGGTCTTGTTGGAATACCACAGCAGTCTCTACACTGCTCTCCTGGCCTCCTGCAAATCCATCCTCCATCCCAGCCACCACAGCATCGTTCATAAATGCAAATCCAGCCATGTCCTCCCTGGTTCCCGCTGTCTACAGGATTCTCTCACATGACAACAGCCTCACTTCTCAACACTCTTCACCTTACTTCCAGCAACACTGAATGATTTGAGGATCTCCTCCCCATACAACACTGGAACCACTTTTCACGTCCATACCTTTATTCCAGCCGTTCAGGCCCACCTGCCTGCTTGCTTCCTCTCCCCCAGCTCCTTTCCAGGAAGCATCCTTTTCACCTTGAACCCACCACCACATCCCCTAGGGGTCTTCCAATGTGTGCACCTAATACCTTGGGCTTATTCCTCTAATTGCACCTACTGAGGCAGCAGATCTCTCTCTTGCTGAATAGCACCTTGATAATTTCTCTATCTTTAGCTCCTAGCCCAGTGCCATGCACAAAGCCAGCCCTCAGCACCCAACTCTGATGGTGTCACATTGTCCCCTGTAAGTCCTGTCTAACCAGAGACAGAAGAGTCTGTGAGCAAGCAGGCTGAGACTGAGCATTCAGTTATATCACCCCTATAAAGGGGATACGAGAGCAGCTGGACTTCCCAAGGCCCAGATGGGGCAGTGGAGATAGGTACAGAACTGGTTCCCCCAACTACCCACAAGAGTCCTCATTGGTAGATCCAATTCAGCTGCCACAACTAAGCTCCACATCTAGCTCAATCCTCTCCATCCCAGGGTGGAGAGGCCCTAGCTCTATGGCATCACTTACCTTTCTCGGGCTTGGGAGGGACCGGGGCAGCTGTTGAGGCACCTGTGGATGTGCCGGGAGTGGAGGTTGTAAGGGTCTGGGAAGTTGTTGAGGGTAGTGATGTTACTGTGCTTTTCTTGCTGTCTGTCCTTAGTGAGGTTGTGGTTGTTCCTGGGCGTGCCAGAAGAGAAGACTAGAGTGGGTCTTACAGTCAGAGAATAGCAGAGCCAAAGAGAGACACAGACTTTAGGAGCTGAAAGACAGCTAGAAACCCTCTTGTCTGGCTTCTGGTCACACCCAAACCATTCTCTGAAGATAAGTGGTTGTCTGCTAGGACAGAGGGGATGGTAAGCCTGTCACCCACACACCTCCACTCACTATATCCTCTCATGGATCTGACCTCAACCCTAGCGTGATATTGCTAACTCACCATCTTTTCTCAAGCACTCCTCCAGGCTGAATTGAGCCAATGTGGCCACTGTAAGAGACCAAGAGGCTGGAGTCCCCACCTACCTGATGTCTCAATCTTCACAGTAGAGCTTGAGGATGATGTGGATGGTGGGAAAGTGCTGGCAACAGACCAAAGAGTGGTATGACCTGTGAATAGAGTGGTGGAGCTCTGGGTGACTGCAGGGCCAGGGGTTGATTGAGAAAATGAAGAATTACTGGTTGAAGTATAGAAACTTGATATGGTCTGAGCTGTGCTCACATTACCAGAGGAAGTAGAGTCAGAGAAAGCATAGTCTGTGGATGGCTGTAGAGTAGGCAATGGACTCTTAGAATACTTAGATGCTGAAGAAGTATCAGGAGTGGTCTTGATCATAGGGTAGGTTGTAGGTGGAAATGATAAAGTTGATGTGGATACTACACTCCTATGATTACTCATAGAACTCATATACGTTGGCCTTGTAGTAGAGTTGGTTACTGTTTGAACAATTGTGGGATGCTCACGGGTGTGTGTGCCTGACTTGCCAGCAGAGGAATTTGGGACTTGCGTGGTATTTTTCAAGGAGTCATTGTCAAAACCTACAGGGGAAATGGTCACTGCAGTCATGTTTTCATGGATGACTGAGCTTGAGGTTGTTGTCAGAACTTCTCCACTTGTGGACAAAATTGTGGAAGGAGAACGAGAGGCTACCTCACTCGGGGTGGCAGAACTGACTGTAGTTGGCCCTTTAGTTGCCCCAGATGACAAGGTTGGCATTGCTGTTTGGGTCCTGTGACTGTCACTGACTGGGTTTGAGATAAATGTTGTGCTGGTGTTTGAAGGTGACAGAGTGTGGGCCACAGTTTGTGGAGATGTGTGCACATTTGGTGTGGATGAAAGAGGTGGAGATGTGACTGTTGAGAAGGTGTCCGTCAAGGGGGAGAGAGAACCAGATCCTCTGGCGGTTCCCGTACTTTGAGTCTGAGCCATCTGGGAAATGGCTGATGTTTCCTGAGGAGAAGTGCTGGGAGAAGCTGGAGTTGACTGTCTTGTTGGTCTCCCTGTTGTTGAGACCTCAGAGATAATGATTGAAGTGGTGGTACTGGGAGCAATAGCAGACACCATTCCCCTGGTTCCTGGAGTAGTGTCATAACTGGTTGCAATGGACAACAATTCAGTTGTTAACCAAGTTGTGTGGCTTTCCCTGGAAGGAGTTGGTGAGAAACTCTTGATCTTATCAGAGGTGGACATTTCGGGGGAAGCACTTCCTGGAATTGTTTGGCTTCTTGGTGTGGATGAAGAATCTGTAGCTGTGCCCACCAAGGTGGTGTCTGCCACCAAGGTGGTGTCCATCACCAAGGAGGCTGGTGTGCTGGTGTGCGATTCTACAGTGGTCACTGTGCCTTGAGTCTTGTGGGTTTGGGAAATGGCTGATGTGGCGTCAGGTGAGGTGCTGGTAGCAGGTGACATTGATTGTCCTCCTGGGCCTCCTGATGTTGAGACTACAGAGGTGGCCTGAGGAATGGCGCTTGTTATGGAAAATGATGTGCCTCCTGAGGTTCCCAGGGTGGTGTCAGGTCTGGATGGTGATGTCCACAGTTCTGTAGTAGTGGTAGTAGCCTGAGTTGTGCTGCTGTCCCTGGAGGGTGCTTGGGTGAAGACTGTCACTTCGTCTGTGGTGGATGTATCCTGAGGAATGCTTTCTGAGGGTGAATGTCCACTTGGTTTGAATGAAGAAGTTGCAGATGCAGCTGTCTTGATTGTGTCAGTGATGGGGAAGACTAAACTTCTGGTTTGGAAATCTTGTGTGGTCTGTGTGTCTTGAGTGTGACCTATCTGGGAAACAGCTGATGATTCTTGAGGAGGGGTTCTAATAGAGACTGGTGTTGACTGTCTTGTTGGGCTTGCTGTTATAGTTCCTTGAGACGTGTGTCCACTTAGTACAGATGAAGGAGATGCAAGTGTGACTGTTTGGATGCTTTGGGTCACATTGGAGCTTGTACCACTGACATAAGTCTCTCCAGTGGTCCCTGTGCTTTGTGTCCAGTGAGTCTGGGAAACAACCACTGTTTCCTGTGGAGATGTGCTCAGATACGGGTGTGTGGTTGGCTCTCCCTGTTTACCTGTTGCTGGGACCTTAGAGGTAACCGAAGAAATAGTACTAGCTGTAGAAGTGGATGTGCTTTCTGTGACCAGCACAGTGGTAGCTATTGTTGGTGCTGACAACAGTCCTTTTTGTGACCGAGTTGTGTTGCTATCACTGAAGGATGAAGAAATGAATGTTGTTGTTTCACCTGGAGTGATTGCCTGATAAGAAACACCTGTAGACATTGAGCTGCTAGTATGATGTTGTCCTGGGGTCTCTGTACCTTCATTCTGGTAGGTGTGGAAAACTGTAGATGTTTTTGGAGTTGAATAACTGGTAGACAGTGGTGCTGATTGTACTTCTGACTCCAATGTTGTAGAAACTTTAGAACTGAAAAGAGGAAATCTTCTAGTTGCAGACAGGGATGGATTTCCTCTGATTCCAAGAGTGGTGTCAGCTGAGATTGGTGAGATCAACATTTCTGATGTTGTCAGAGATGTGTGGCTGACATGGGAAGGGGATAAAGTGGTGGTTTCAACTGAAGGGGATGTCTCCTGAGAAATGATCGCAGACACAGTATGTCCACTTGGAAAGGATGCAGGAGTTGATACAATCGCTACTGTGATTTTGCTGGATTCAGATGCCCTGGTGCTCTCAAATCTTGGAGTCTGGTGATTCTCAGAAGATGTTGATGATCGCAGGTGAGAGGTAATGAAAGAGGGCAATGCTGATTTTTTCTCTCCAGCAGATGTTGTTGAGACAGCTGACGTGACCGGAGTCAAACTTGTTGTTGCAGAAACTGCTGTGTACTCTGAGTTTCCTAACGTGGCATCTGGTGAGGTTCGGGCTGGCAACATTATCGAAGTTGTCTGAGGTGTGGAGCTGACACTAGAAGCGGATGAAGTGCTTGTTTCACCTGAAGGAGAGGTCTCCTGAGCACCTCCTTCTGTAGGACTGTGTCTACTTGGAGAGGATGAGGGAGCTGATGTGCTCAGAGCTGTGAGGGTGCTGGTTTGAGACTCTCTGGTGGTCTCCATGCTCTGAGTCTGGTGTTTCTGAGAGGATGCCAATGCTCCCAGAGGAGAGGTAGTGGAAGAGGGCGCTGTTGACTGTCTCTCTACAGCAGATGTTGCTGGGACTGCTGAGATGACATGAGACAAACTTGTTGTTGCAGAAGCTGCTGAGTATTCTGTGTTTCCTACCGTGGCGAGTGGTGAGGTTGGGACTGGCAACATTTGTGAAGTCGTCTGAGGTGTGTGTCGGACACTGGAAGGAGACAAAGTGCTTGTTTCACCTGAAGGAGTGGTCTTGTGAGCACCTCCTTCTGTAGTAGTGTGCCTACTTGGAGAGGATGAGGGATGTGATGTGCTCAGCGGTGTGATGGTGCTGGTTTGAGATTCTCTGGTGGTCTCCACGCTCTGAGTCTGGTGTCTCTGAGAAGATGCCAATGTTTCCAGAGGAAAGTTAGTGGAAGAGGGGACTGTTGACTGTCTCTCTGCAGCAGACTTTGTTGAGACCGCTGAGGTGACATGAGGCAAACTTGTTGTTGCAGAAGCTGCTGTGTAGTGTGTGTTTCCTACCATGGCATCTGGTGAGGTTGGGGCTGGCAAAATTTTTGAAGTCGTCTGAGGTGTGTGTCTGACACTGGAAGGGGATGAAGTGTTTGTTTCACCTGAAGGAGAGATCTCCTGAGCACGTCCTTCTGTAGGAGGGTGTCCACTTGGAGAGGATGAGAGCCCTGATGTGCTCAGTTGTGTGATAGTGCGGGTTTGAGATTCTCTGGTGGTCTCCATGCTCTGAGTCTGGTGTTTCTGAGAAGATACCGATGCTCCCAGAGGAGAGGTAGTGGAAGAGGGTGCTGTTGACTGTTCCTCTATAGCAGATGTTGCTGAGACTGCTGAGGTGACCCGAGCCAAACTTGTTGTTGCAGAAGCTGCTGTGTACTCTCTGTTTCCTACCATGGCATCTGGTGAGGTTGAGGCTGGCAGCATTTGTGAAGTTGTCTCAGGTGTGTGGCTGACAATGGATGTGTATGAAGTGCTTGTTTTACCTGAAGGAGGGGTCTCCTGAGCACGTCCTTCTGTAGGAGTGTGTGCACTTGGAGAGGATGAGGGAGCTGATGTGCTCGGTCGTGTGATGGTGCTGGTTTGAGATTCTCTGGTGGTCTCCATGCTCTGAGTCTGATGTCTCAGAGAAGATGCCGATGTTTCCAGAGGAATGTTAGTGGAAGAGGCGACTGTTGACTGTCTCTCTACAGCAGATGTTGTTGGGACTGCTGAGGTGACCCAAGTTAAACTTGTTGTAGCAGAAGCTGCTGTGTACTCTGTGTTTCCTACCGTGGCGTCTGGTGAGGTTGGGGCTGGCAACATTTGTGAAGTTGTCTGAGATGTGTGTCTGACACTGGAAGGGGATGAAGTGCTTGTTTTACCTGAAGGAGAGGTCTCCTGAGCACATCCTTCAGTAGGAGTATGTCCACTTGGAGAGGATGAGGGAGCTGATGTGCTCAGTGGGGTGATGGTGCTGGTTTGAGATTCTCTGGTGGTCTCCATGCTCTGAGTCTGGTGTCTCTGAGAAGATACCGATGCGCCCAGAGCAGAGGTAGTGGAAGAGGGTGCTGTTGACTGTTCCTCTATAGCAGATGTTGCTGAGACTGCTGAGGTGACCCGAGCCAAACTTGTTGTTGCAGAAGCTGCTGTGTACTCTGTGTTTCCTAATATGGCATCTGGTGAGGTTGAGGCTGGCAACATTTGTGAAGTTGTCTGAGGTGTGTGTCTGACAATGGATGGGGATGAAGTGCTTGTTTCACCAGAAGGAGAGGTCTCCTGAGCACGTCCTTCTGTAGGAGTGTGTCCACTTGGAGAGGATGAGGGAGCTGATGTGCTCAGTGGCGTGATGGTGCTGGTTTGAGATTCACTGGTGGTCTCCATGCTCTGAGTCTGGTGTTTCTGAGAAGATGCCGATGTTTCCAGAGGAAAATTAGTGGAAGAGGGCGCTGTGGACTGTCTCTCTACAGCAGACGTTGTTGCGACTGATGAGGTGACATGAGAAAAACTTGTTGTTGCAGAAGCTGCTGTGTATTCTGTGTTTCCTACCGTGGCGAGTAGTGAGGTTGGGACTGGCAAGATTTGTGAAGTCGGCTGAGGTGTGTGTCTGACACTGGAAGGGGACGAAGTGCTTGTTTCACCTGAAGGAGTGGTGTCGTGAGCATCTCTTTCTGTAGTAGTGTGCCTACTTGGTGAGGATGAGGGATGTGATGTGCTCAGTGGCATGGTGGTGCTGGTTTGAGATTCTCTGGTGGTCTCCATGCTCTGAGTCTGGTGTCTCAGAGAAGATGCCAATGTTTGCAGAGGAAAGTTAGTGGAAGGGGGTGCTGTTGACTGTTCCTCTATAGCAGATGTTGCTGAGACTGCTGAGGTGACCCGAGCCAAACTTGTTGTTGCAGAAGCTGCTGTGTACTCTCTGTTTCCTACCACGGCATTTGGTGAGGTTGAGGCTGGCAGCATTTGTGAAGTTGCCTCAGGTGTGTCGCTGACAACGGATGCGTATGAAGTGCTTGTTTTCCCTGAAGCAGAGGTCTCCTGAGCACGTCCTTCTGTAGGAGTGTGTGCACTTGGAGAGGATGAGGGAGCTGATGTGCTCGGTCGTGTGATGGTGCTGGTTTGAGATTCTCTGGTGGTCTCCATGCTCTGAGTCTGGTGTCTCAGAGAAGATGCCGATGTTTCCAGAGGAATGTTAGTGGAAGAGGCGGCTGTTGACTGTCTCTCTACAGCAGACGTTGTTGGGACTGCTGAGGTGACCCAAGTTAAACTTGTTGTAGCAGAAGCTGCTGTGTACTCTGTGTTTCCTACCGTGGCGTCTGTTGAGGTTGAGGCTGGCAACATTTGTGAAGTTGTCTGAGGTTTGTGGCTCTCAATTGGTGGGGATGAAGTGCCTGTTTTACCTGAAGGAGAGGTCTCGTGAGCACGTCCTTCAGTAGGAGTATGTCCACTTGGAGAGGATGAGGGAGCTGATGTGCTCAGTGGTGTGATGGTGCTGGTTTCAGATTCTCTGGTGGTCTCCATGCTCTGAGTCTGGTGTCTATGAGAAGATACCGATGCGCCCAGAGCAGAGGTAGTGGAAGAGGGTGCAGTTGACTGTTCCTCTATAGCAGATGTTGCTGAGACCGCTGAGGTGACCCGAGCCAAACTTGTTGTTGCAGAAGGTGGTGTGTACTCTGTGTTTCCTACCGTGTCATGTGGTGAAGGTCGGACTTGCAACATTTGTGAAGTTGTCTTAGATTTGTGGCTGACACTGGAAGGGGACGAAGTGCTTGTTTCACCTGAAGGAGTGGTCTCGTGAGCACCTCCTTCTGTAGTAGTGTGCCTACCTGGAGAGGATGAGGGAAGTGATGTCCTCAGTGGTGTGATGGTGCTGGTTTGAGATTCTCTGGTGGTCTCCATGCTCTGAGTCTGGTGTCTCTGAGAAGATGCCAATGTTTCCAGAGGGAAGTTAGTGGAAGAGGGGACTGTTGACTGTCTCTCTACAGCAGACTTTGTTGAGACCGTTGAGGTGACTTGAGGCAAACTTGTTGCTGCAGAAACTGCTGTGTACCGTGTGTTTCCTACCATGGCGTCTGGTGAGGTTGTGGCTGGCAATATTTCTGAAGATATCTGAGGTACGTGCTTGACAATGGATGTGGATGAATTGCTTGTTTTACCTGAAGGAAATGTCTCCTGAGCATGTCCTCCTGTAGGAGTGTGTCCACTTGGAGAGGATGAGGGAGCTGCTGTGCTCAGTGGGCTGATGGTGCTGGTTTGTGATTCACTGGTGGTCTCCATGCTCTGAGTCTGGTCTTTCTGAGAAGATGACGATGTTTCCAGAGGAAAGTTAGTGGAAGAGGGTGCTGTGGACTGTCTCTCTACAACAGACGTTGTTGCGACTGCTGATGTGACATGAGGCAAACCTGTAGTTGCAGAAGCTGCTGTGTATTCTGTGTTTCCTACCGTGGCGAGTGGTGAGGTTGGGACTGGCAAGATTTGTGAAGTCGTCTGAGGTGTGTGTCTGACACTGGAAGGGGACGAAGTGCTTGTTTCACCTGAAGGAGTGGTCTCGTGAGCACCTCCTTCTGTAGTAGTGTGCCTACTTGGTGAGGATGAGGGATGTGATGTGCTCAGTGGCGTGATGGTGCTGGTTTGAGATTCTCTGGTGGTCTCCATGCTCTGAGTCTGGTGTTTCTGAGAAGATGCCAATGTTTCCAGAGGAAAGTTAGTGGAAGAGGGTGCTGTTGACTGTTCCTCTATAGCAGATGTTGCTGAGACCGCTGAGGTGACCCAAGCCAAACTTGTTGTTGCAGAAGCTGCTGTGTACTCTCTGTTTCCTACCATGGCATCTGGTGAAGTAGAGCCTGGCAGCATTTGTGAAGTTGTCTCAGGTGTGTGGCTGACAACGGATGTGTATGAAGTGCTTGTTTTACCTGAAGGAGAGGTTTCCTGAGCATGTCCTTCTGTAGGAGTGTGTCCACTTGGAGTGGTTGAGGGAGTTGATGTGCTCAGTGGGGTGATGGTGCTGGTTTGAGATTCTCTAGTGGTCTCCATGCTCTGAGTCTGGTGTCTCAGAGAAGATGCCGATGTTTCCAGAGGAATGTTAGTGGAAGAGGCGGCTGTGGACTGTCTCTCTACAGCAGACGTTGTTGGGACTGCTGAGGTGACCCAAGTTAAACTTGTTGTTGCAGAAGCTGCTGTTGTCTCTGTGTTTCCTACTGTGGCGTCTGGTGAGGTTGGGACTGGCAACATTTGTGAGGTTGTCTGAGGTGTGTGTCTGACACTGGAAGGGGACGAAGTGCTTGTTTCAACTGAAGCAGTGGTCTCGTGAGCACCTCGTTCTGGAGTAGTGTGCCTACTTGGAGAGGATGAGGGAAGTGATGTGTTCAGTGGTGTGATGGCGCTGGTTTGAGATTCTCTGGTGGTCTCCATGCTCTGAGTCTGGTGTCTCTGAGAAGATGCCAATGTTTCCAGAGGGAAGTTAGTGGAAGAGGCGACTGTTGACTGTCTCTCTACAGCAGACTTTGTTGAGACTGCTGAGGTGACCCGAGGCAAACTTGTTGCTGCAGAAACTGCTGTGTGCTGTGTGTTTCCTACCATGGCGTCAGGTGAGGTTCGCGCTGGCAACATTTGTGAAGTCGTCTGAGGTGTGTGGTTGACAATGGATGTGGATGAATTGCTTGTTTTACCTGCAGGAGAGGTCTCCTGAGCATGTCCTCCTGTAGGAGTGTGTCCACTTGGAGAGAATGAGGGAGCTGATGTGCTCAGTGGGGTGATGGTGCTGGTTTGAGATTCTCTGGTGGTCTCCATGCTCTGAGTCTGGTGTCTCTGAGAAGATACCGATGCGCCCAGAGCAGAGGTAGTGGAAGAGGGTGCTGTTGACTGTTCCTCTATAGCAGATGTTGCTGAGACTGCTGAGGTGACCCGAGCCAAACTTGTTGTTGCAGAAGCTGCTGTGTACTCTGTGTTTCCTAATATGGCATCTGGTGAGGTTGAGGCTGGCAACATTTGTGAAGTTGTCTGAGGTGTGTGTCTGACAATGGATGGGGATGAAGTGCTTGTTTCACCAGAAGGAGAGGTCTCCTGAGCACGTCCTTCTGTAGGAGTGTGTCCACTTGGAGAGGATGAGGGAGCTGATGTGCTCAGTGGCGTGATGGTGCTGGTTTGAGATTCACTGGTGGTCTCCATGCTCTGAGTCTGGTGTTTCTGAGAAGATGCCGATGTTTCCAGAGGAAAATTAGTGGAAGAGGGCGCTGTGGACTGTCTCTCTACAGCAGACGTTGTTGCGACTGATGAGGTGACATGAGAAAAACTTGTTGTTGCAGAAGCTGCTGTGTATTCTGTGTTTCCTACCGTGGCGAGTAGTGAGGTTGGGACTGGCAAGATTTGTGAAGTCGGCTGAGGTGTGTGTCTGACACTGGAAGGGGACGAAGTGCTTGTTTCACCTGAAGGAGTGGTGTCGTGAGCATCTCCTTCTGTAGTAGTGTGCCTACTTGGTGAGGATGAGGGATGTGATGTGCTCAGTGGCATGGTGGTGCTGGTTTGAGATTCTCTGGTGGTCTCCATGCTCTGAGTCTGGTGTCTCAGAGAAGATGCCAATGTTTGCAGAGGAAAGTTAGTGGAAGGGGGTGCTGTTGACTGTTCCTCTATAGCAGATGTTGCTGAGACTGCTGAGGTGACCCGAGCCAAACTTGTTGTTGCAGAAGCTGCTGTGTACTCTCTGTTTCCTACCACGGCATTTGGTGAGGTTGAGGCTGGCAGCATTTGTGAAGTTGCCTCAGGTGTGTCGCTGACAACGGATGCGTATGAAGTGCTTGTTTTCCCTGAAGGAGAGGTCTCCTGAGCACGTCCTTCTGTAGGAGTGTGTGCACTTGGAGAGGATGAGGGAGCTGATGTGCTCGGTCGTGTGATGGTGCTGGTTTGAGATTCTCTGGTGGTCTCCATGCTCTGAGTCTGGTGTCTCAGAGAAGATGCCGATGTTTCCAGAGGAATGTTAGTGGAAGAGGCGGCTGTTGACTGTCTCTCTACAGCAGACGTTGTTGGGACTGCTGAGGTGACCCAAGTTAAACTTGTTGTAGCAGAAGCTGCTGTGTACTCTGTGTTTCCTACCGTGGCGTCTGTTGAGGTTGAGGCTGGCAACATTTGTGAAGTTGTCTGAGGTTTGTGGCTCTCAATTGGTGGGGATGAAGTGCCTGTTTTACCTGAAGGAGAGGTCTCGTGAGCACGTCCTTCAGTAGGAGTATGTCCACTTGGAGAGGATGAGGGAGCTGATGTGCTCAGTGGTGTGATGGTGCTGGTTTCAGATTCTCTGGTGGTCTCCATGCTCTGAGTCTGGTGTCTATGAGAAGATACCGATGCGCCCAGAGCAGAGGTAGTGGAAGAGGGTGCAGTTGACTGTTCCTCTATAGCAGATGTTGCTGAGACCGCTGAGGTGACCCGAGCCAAACTTGTTGTTGCAGAAGGTGGTGTGTACTCTGTGTTTCCTACCGTGTCATGTGGTGAAGGTCGGACTTGCAACATTTGTGAAGTTGTCTTAGATTTGTGGCTGACACTGGAAGGGGACGAAGTGCTTGTTTCATCTGAAGGAGTGGTCTCGTGAGCACCTCCTTCTGTAGTAGTGTGCCTACCTGGAGAGGATGAGGGAAGTGATGTCCTCAGTGGTGTGATGGTGCTGGTTTGAGATTCTCTGGTGGTCTCCATGCTCTGAGTCTGGTGTCTCTGAGAAGATGCCAATGTTTCCAGAGGGAAGTTAGTGGAAGAGGGGACTGTTGACTGTCTCTCTACAGCAGACTTTGTTGAGACCGTTGAGGTGACTTGAGGCAAACTTGTTGCTGCAGAAACTGCTGTGTACCGTGTGTTTCCTACCATGGCGTCTGGTGAGGTTGTGGCTGGCAATATTTCTGAAGATATCTGAGGTACGTGCTTGACAATGGATGTGGATGAATTGCTTGTTTTACCTGAAGGAAATGTCTCCTGAGCGTGTCCTCCTGTAGGAGTGTGTCCACTTGGAGAGGATGAGGGAGCTGCTGTGCTCAGTGGGCTGATGGTGCTGGTTTGTGATTCACTGGTGGTCTCCATGCTCTGAGTCTGGTCTTTCTGAGAAGATGACGATGTTTCCAGAGGAAAGTTAGTGGAAGAGGGTGCTGTGGACTGTCTCTCTACAACAGACGTTGTTGCGACTGCTGATGTGACATGAGGCAAACCTGTAGTTGCAGAAGCTGCTGTGTATTCTGTGTTTCCTACCGTGGCGAGTGGTGAGGTTGGGACTGGCAAGATTTGTGAAGTCGTCTGAGGTGTGTGTCTGACACTGGAAGGGGACGAAGTGCTTGTTTCACCTGAAGGAGTGGTCTCGTGAGCACCTCCTTCTGTAGTAGTGTGCCTACTTGGAGAGGATGAGGGATGTGATGTGCTCAGTGGCGTGATGGTGCTGGTTTGAGATTCTCTGGTGGTCTCCATGTTCTGAGTCTGGTGTTTCTGAGAAGATGCCAATGTTTCCAGAGGAAAGTTAGTGGAAGAGGGTGCTGTTGACTGTTCCTCTATAGCAGATGTTGCTGAGACCGCTGAGGTGACCCAAGCCAAACTTGTTGTTGCAGAAGCTGCTGTGTACTCTCTGTTTCCTACCATGGCATCTGGTGAAGTAGAGCCTGGCAGCATTTGTGAAGTTGTCTCAGGTGTGTGGCTGACAACGGATGTGTATGAAGTGCTTGTTTTACCTGAAGGAGAGGTTTCCTGAGCATGTCCTTCTGTAGGAGTGTGTCCACTTGGAGTGGTTGAGGGAGTTGATGTGCTCAGTGGGGTGATGGTGCTGGTTTGAGATTCTCTAGTGGTCTCCATGCTCTGAGTCTGGTGTCTCAGAGAAGATGCCGATGTTTCCAGAGGAATGTTAGTGGAAGAGTCGGCTGTTGACTGTCTCTCTACAGCAGACGCTGTTGGGACTGCTGAGGTGACCCAAGTTAAACTTGTTGTTGCAGAAGCTGCTGTTGTCTCTGTGTTTCCTACTGTGGCGTCTGGTGAGGTTGGGACTGGCAACATTTGTGAGGTTGTCTGAGGTGTGTGTCTGACACTGGAAGGGGACGAAGTGCTTGTTTCAACTGAAGCAGTGGTCTCGTGAGCACCTCGTTCTGGAGTAGTGTGCCTACTTGGAGAGGATGAGGGAAGTGATGTGTTCAGTGGTGTGATGGCGCTGGTTTGAGATTCTCTGGTGGTCTCCATGCTCTGAGTCTGGTGTCTCTGAGAAGATGCCAATGTTTCCAGAGGGAAGTTAGTGGAAGAGGCGACTGTTGACTGTCTCTCTACAGCAGACTTTGTTGAGACCGCTGAGGTGACCCGAGGCAAACTTGTTGCTGCAGAAACTGCTGTGTACTGTGTGTTTCCTACCACGGCATCTGGTGAGGTTGAGGCTGGCAGCATTTGTGAAGTTGTCTCAGGTGTGTGGCTGACAATGGATGTGTATGAAGTGCTTGTTTTCCCTGAAGGAGAGGTCTCCTGAGCACGTCCTTCTGTAGGAGTGTGTGCACTTGGAGAGGATGAGGGAGCTGATGTGCTCGGTCGTGTGATGGTGCTGGTTTGAGATTCTCTGGTGGTCTCCATGCTCTGAGTCTGGTGTTTCTTAGAAGATGCCGATGCTCCCAGAGGAAAGGTAGTGGAAGAGAGCGCTTTTGACTCTCTCTCTACAGCAGACGTTGTTGAGACTCCTGAGGTGACCCAAGTTAAACTTGTTGCTGCAGAATCTGCTGTGTACTCCGTGTTTTGTACCGTGGCATCTGTTGAGGTTGAGGCTGGCAACATTTGTGAAGTTGTCTGAGGTTTGTGGCTCTCAATTGGTGGGGATGAAGTGCCTGTTTTACCTGAAGGAGAGGTCTCGTGAGCACGTCCTTCTGTAGGAGTGTGTCCACTTGGAGAGGATGAGGGAGCTGATGTGCTCAGTGGTGTGATGGTGCTGCTTTGAGATTCTCTGGTAGTCTCCATGGTCCCAGTCTGGCTGTTGTGAGAAGATGCTAATGTTCGGCTGATACTTGAAGTGGATGTCTCCTGGGGAACGCTACTAGTCTTTGTCTTTGCACTTATTGAGGAGTTAGCAGTAGTTGTCTCTGTGGTTCTATTTGCTAAATATAAAATACAAGAAGTGATGAGACACGACTAGTTACCTCAGTGACATTGCAGGTTTAATAGCTCTAACTATTTTGCATATTTACCAGTCCATCCCTGTGTTCTAATCACTGGCTATAAGTATTTAATTATTTAATCAAGGGTAAAATTTCCTTCAGCTCATGCCGCGCCTTCATGTATAGTACTACAATGTACGTTTTTGTGCTAAGATTTTGTCTATGTTATCAATTGTTTTGGAAGTAATGTAATGGGAACACGTCAAGTGCACCTCCTACTTTCCCCACGTAATGCTTAATAGCCATGATCCATGTGCCTAAGTCTCAGTGCAATGTTTTAATTAAAATACACATACAGTTCATTCAATCAAAAAATCAAATTTTTGCATGCCCTATACATGTATTTCTCAAACACTACAAAGGTGATTCATAGCCCTCCCTGTTTTTTGTAGTCTCTTTCTGTTTCTTTAACCCAGTGCATATCTCTATCAGTTTTTCTTTTCAACTTGTCTCCTAATCTCATCCCAAAAAACATTTCAGTTTTCAATCCCAGCAATAATCTTGTGATCTTCCTTTTCTGCCTCATTTCTCTCTACTACTCCATCTGAAAAGCCCAAGGTCCTTGCTAACCAATCTGGACTTTCTTTGAAGAGCAAGGCGAGGGAAAATGTTGT